>NC_139623.1:91368872-91451372 GCF_964638095.1 Poromitra crassiceps | reverse complement strand
GGCTGTGACTTTTGGATGACCGCTACTTTAACTGTACAGCTCCAGTCAAACGTCTATCAGCCGAGTTTCCTTCTGCAGCTAGATGTTGGATTGACAGGCGGAGCTGCTGTCAGCATGGTCCCTGTCACTGTGCTGCTCGGCTGGGCTCGGCAGCCAGCTGCTTCTCCTGCGATAAGGCCAGAGTTGATTCTGCAGCTGAGAAATACTGGACTCAGTCTGGCCGTCCGCCCATCGCTCAGTCACAAGCTCTGTCTGTCTCCTCTGCTGTGGCTCTGTACCCCCTGCTGTCAATCAGGGGGCGAGACGTTGCTTTCTAAGTTCCTTATTGACAGCTTCTTTCTTTTCTTTTTTCCCCATGACTGTGAAATAGCATCAAATTTAGATGTAAAACTCTAACTTCAGATAGAGTCCTATATGGTGTGTGATGTAAATTTACATTTGAGTCAGAATTGAAACATCTGCTCAACAAAATGAAATCAACTTTAACAATTTCACCAGTCTGCAATTTTTAAATTTGCTTTCCTGGGCTTGGTATGCCTATTGTCGAATGAATGAATGAATGAATGAATGAATGAATGAATGTGTCCCCATCATTCTCCTCCTTCCTCAGAACATATTGACAAATGAAGAAGTGCCATGCCAGCCACCCCCGCTGCCTCCTCCTCCTCTTAGGAAATGAATTATGTTATATCAGCGATGCCAATGTCAGGCGCCGTCTCAGTGATTGATCTAACTGAGATGGGCAAGGCTCCATTAGGAAACAAAAAGCTTGCTTTTATCCAGCAAGCAGACTGCCTCTCGCTCTCTTTTTTCTCTCTGTTGCTCTCTCTCTCTCTCTTTCACACACACATACTCTTTCTCCCACTCTCTCCCTCTCGCTCCCTCTCTCTCTCTCTCTCTCTCTCTCTCTCTCTCTCTCTCTCTCTCTCTCTCTCTCTCTCTCGGTGTGTAGTGCAGAGTAAGCACAGCTGAGTGAAGGATGGACGTGTCCCAACTGAAGGGAGGCGAGGGGGGGGGGGGGTGGGGAGGAGACCCCGGGGAAGACAGTGTAACTGGGTGGGGGTGTGGCTAGGGGGGTGTTGGCTGGAGGCAGGGGAACCTTCGGCCAAGCTACAGTGCAGCCGTTGAGCATCTGGTATAGGCACTGGCTGTTGGCCATTTGAAGTCAGCTGAACCTGCTAAACTGAGAGCATTTTCTCTCTTTTCTTTCAGTTTCACTTGAGCTGCCTGGTACAGCCACAGTCTTCTGCTTTGGGTCACTGAACAGCTCCACTGGGACAGTTAGGGGTTCAGTGCTTTGCTCAAGGGCGCCTCAAGTAGTTGTTGATGAAGTGGTCCAGGGTTTTCTGGATACACAGGTCTGTGAATCTTTCCTAGATGAGAGCCTGTTTAGGGCTTTTAACAATGTTCACAGCCTCAGGAGATGTGTTTTAGTCTGTTCTTAAAAATGTTGATGGAGGCAGAGTCACAGATGGAAAGTGGGAGGGAGTTCCAGAGCTTGGGAGCAGCAGCAGAGAATGCTCACCAAAGGTGGATCTTTTGATGCAGGGGATGGCGAGAAGTCCGGTGTCAGAAGAACGGAGTCCACGTGAGGGGGTGTATAGGTGAAGTGTCAGACAGGTATGAGGGGGCCAGAGCATGCAGGGATTTATAGGTGAGGAGGACCTTGAAAGTTATACAGTGTTTTATTTTAAAGCCCGTGGAGTTGCTGCAGGGTGGGGATGATGTGTTTCCAGGGTTTGGTCCGGGTGAGAATCCTGGGAGTTCTGCACATATTGGAGCCGAGCAAGGCTCTTGGCAGGAAGCCCATACAGAACTCCGTTGCAGCAGTCCAAATGTGAAGTGACAAAGATGTGGATGAGTGTTTGGGTGGAGGTGTCAGAGAGTGAGGGGCTGAGACGTGAGATGTTTTTGAGGTGGAAAAAGGCAGACTTGGTGACCGATTTGATATGGGATTCGAAAGAGAGGGTTGGGTCAAGCAGGACCCCAAGATGATGGACTTCGGAGGAGGGGCAGATGGAACAGCTGTTGATGGAGAGGATGAGATTGCTGATTTAGAGATGGGTGGTCTTGGGTGCCACAACATGAGTTGGGTGTTACTGTTGAACTTATGGAAGTTGGTGGCCTTGATTTCACGGAGGCAGGTGGACAGAATGGGATATGATGTCAAAGGCAGGTGAGGGATCGAGGAGGACAAGGATGCTGACATTTCCAGTGTCGTTGACCATGAGTAGGTCGTTTATGACCCGAACCAGAGCTGTCTCCGTGCTGTGTTTAGTCCTGAAACCGGATTGTAGTGGATCAAACAGGTGTTGGAGTGACATGTGGGACTGAAGTTGAGAGGCAACGGCCCGGGCCCTTCGAGGATCTTACTGAGGAAGGGGAGGTTGGAAATGGTCCGGTAATTGTTGAGGTTGTCGGGGTCTTCAAAATTGGTGTGACGGATAGATGGTGATTTGAATATAGAATTGTTTATACCTCTGCGTTCAGACCCTCCTGGTGCATGGTCAAATGTGTAAATCCATGGACTAAATGATGGTTGCACAACAGGAAAATGTACAAAGATTATTGATTGATTTGGTCACACAAAGCGCTTTCGGCCATCCGGCCGAACCAAGACACACGGATGAAGGCCGGATACCCGAACCAAGACACACGGATGAAGGCCGGATGGCCGAACCAAGACACACGGATGAAGGCTGGATACCCGAACCAAGATACACGGATGAAGGCTGGATACCCGAACCAAGATACACGGATGAAGGCTGGATACCCGAACCTAGTGTCCTCTAGTAAGAGAGTGGCGTCAGCGGAGGACCAAAATGCAAGAATCATTAGCCAATGAACAGCCAGGAATGGGTCTCGCGCTACTTTTGCATGCTAAAATAAAGCAGATAATGTACAATTTGATTCATTTCAAGGGATGAAAAACCCTTTCAAAGTACAACACTGTCTATTTTGATGCAACTCGACAGTGCTGCTTTTTTTACTGAAGAGTTCCACTTTCTACTTCCTGGAAAAAAACTGGTCCATTGGAGTGAATGGAGATGTCAGAACTCTTCTATTATACGGCTCTGCCCGAACCAAGACACACAGATGAAGGCTGGATACCCGAACCAAGACACACGGATGAAGGCCGGATGGCCGAACCAAGACACACGGATGAAGGCCGGATACCCGAACCAAGACACACGGATGAAGGCCGGATACCCGAACCAAGATACACGGATGAAGGCCGGATGGCCGAACCAAGACACACAGATGAAGGCCGGACGGCCGAACCAAGATACACGGATGAAGGCCGGATGGCCGAACCAAGACACACAGATGAAGGCCGGATGGCCGAACCAAGACACACAGATGAAGGCCGGATGGCCGAACCAAGACACACAGATGAAGGCCGGACGGCCGAACCAAGATACACGGATGAAGGCCGGATGGCCGACAGTGTTATGTGCGACCAAATAAATGAGTAATCTTTGTACATTTTCCTGTTGTGCGACCATCCTTCATTCCCTAGATGGTGATTTGAAAAACATGTAACTATCATGTAAGCCATCTTGGAATCCCCAGATGTTGGTCATTTTCACCAGCACATAAACGCAGCATAATAATCATCTCATCCTGGATGAAATCCTGGATGTGAATCACCACCAAAATCTAATCAACTGACAAAAAACAGACAGACAGGGGTGAAAACATATCCTGCGCTTTTGAAGGTAATAATTGTATAATAACATTGCAAGCCAACATAACATTGAAGCCATACATCAAATGTCAAATAAAGATTGGAATCTAGTACTAAAGAAACAGTAGTGTAAAAAGAAAGCCCCCCTTCTTAGCTCTTTTCTCATGAATTATTGCTCTATCCTTGATAAATACATCACTTTCCACTATAAAAGGTATACATTATTTATTTACTCCTTTTGTCTTTTATATCTCAACCTTTCATATGAATGCATAAGATAAGCATCATCCTCACCTTGAGAATACATTGTTCTTCAATTCCTCTGTTAAATGAAATTCACCCGCTGTATGCCTATATTGTCTTGTTCCGGGGCCGAGTCATCACTCCAAAGGTGTCTGCTAAGCAAAATATGGTGATGAATGAAATGGGATGAAACAAGCGGAGTAGCATCCTGGCCTGTCAGAGGGAGAGGCATGAGCGCTGGCAGACGCAGAGTGGGTTTTCCCACCCAACTGGATTCAATCAGGGGCCGGCACAGTCCCGGGCAGACAGACTGAAAGACAGACAGACTGAGAGACAGACAGACATACTGATGAGAGACAGACATACTGAGAGACAGACATACTGAGAGACAGACATACTCAGAGACAGACATACTGAGAGACAGACAGACTGAGAGACAGACATACTGAGATACAGACATACTGAGAGACAGACAGACTGAGAGACAGACAGACTGAGAGACAGACATACTGAGAGACAGACAGACTGACAGACAGACATACTGAGAGACAGACATACTGAGAGACAGACAGACTGAGAGACAGACATACTGAGAGACAGACAGACTGAGAGACAGACATACTGAGAGACAGACATACTGAGAGACGGACAGACTGAGAGACAGACATACTGAGAGACAGACAGACTGAGAGACAGACAGACAGACTGAGAGACAGACAGACTCGCGGTCGGCTTTGATACAGATGGGATAGAGACACTGCGTAACGCGTCATCATTCAGAAACCACGCCCAAGACGGGGGAAAACACAAACTCCTGTCCAATCCTGGCGTTCTCCTATGTCACGTGGATGGTTGGGTGTTGCACCAAAAGATCGTATATACGGAAGATGAACACAGGCTCTTCCTCAGATGCTTTCTGATGTAACAGAGAGACGCCATCTTTAAATACCCATACAAAAATACATCATGTGACATAGTTCACCAGGTGTGAGTTATTCAACAATCAAGAATAATTCAATAATCACAGATAAATTTAGAAAATTACATATAAAGGCAAATCAATACAGCATATGTGAAGCACAAAGGTAAGATAAACATATATGTATAGAAAGAGTACTAGAATAAGCATAGACAGTATGATATAATACATTTATCAAAAGCTTTCTACTCCCCAAAAAAGGGCTCTGGCTATAAAAGCCCACATACAGTTAAAATATAGGGATCAATATAATATATTGATCCCTATATTTTAACTTTAATCATATATTTTGTAATAGAAGAATAGACCCACTTCAGAGACAGCACACTGCATATCAGAGACAGCACACTGCATGTATATCAGAGACAGCACACTGCATATCAGAGACAGCACACTGCATGTATATCAGAGACAGCACACTGCATATCAGAGACAGCACACTGCATATCAGAGACAGCACACTGCATATCAGAGAAAGGAGAGGTGCTACAGTTAGGTTCTGAAAAAAGACTGAAATGTGGCCGGTTCACATTCGCTTCTCGAGATATTGTACACTGGGCTCTATTCTCCCCCTGGCCTTAGGCACTAAACTGTCCTTAAACGCAAAAAAACACGCTTACGCCTGCCTACCGCTGACTCGGGAGGATACCGTCATGTTTTTACGCCCCGAAATGCCAGTGCCAGAATAGGCCAGAATGGGCGTTTCGGCCTTAAATACGAGCCTAAAGCGATCTTCCCAACGGGCGTTAATTTTGCGGTTAACGCTTTTCAAAACCAGGCCTTATTCAGTGCGCCGGGGTCGGGGATGCACCCACGGCATTATCCTATTTTGCGGACATGCCTTCCCAAAGCAACTCTCAGTTGTGTCTGCATGCTCGTCTGATACAGACTTCTCTCCCTCTCTCTCTCTCTCTCTCTCTCTCTCTCTCACTCACTTGCACTCTCTCTCACTCACTCTCTCCCTCTCACTCTCAATCACTCTCTCTGCCGCTATCTCACTCTCTCTCCCCCCTCTCTCTCTCACTCCCTCTCTCCTTCTCTCTCTCTGTCTCTCTCTCACTCTCTCTCCCCCTCTCTGGCTCTCTCTTTCACATCTTTGCCAGTCATCTTCTCATCCCCTCCTGACTTACATGATTTTTTGCTTCTAGGGCTTTTCTCCGCGGATCGGAACTTGGAAGGGAATAATGTGATTGGTTTACTGGAGATCCCCAATCCAACACTTGTGAATAATTCTATGCTTAAAAGGCGTGGTTAAATGGTTAGCGCCGCGCATTCTATCATTTAGCGTCAAGGAAAAATTATGGAATGCGCATGACCATGCCCACTAATAGCGCTGCGCCAAGCCATAAACGGAAATTTAAGGCCAGGGGGAGAATAGAGCCCTGCATGTCCAAAATATGGCATGCAGCATGCACTCAGTCTCTCAAAGTTTATATGTGTAGCACAGTTCTACACAATGTAGATTAATTTCTTTCACAGAGATTTTTTTTTCCAGAAAAATTCAGATTGCATTAGAAATGTCAGGTTATATACTGTACACAAAACATATGCACAAAAACTGCACTACCCCATCTAACCCATTTACTATCCACCTTATTTTGTAATAACCCGCTGTAAAATGATTATGGGTGCAAGGTCCGGTCTAGAATGTATGATTGTTGCAGCTGGTTGTTAACGTTACTTGTTGGCAGAGGGTCTGCGGTGCTCGTACTGAGCGCATTTCCTCATCAAACTCTGAAGCCGAAAAAAAAGTTGCTTGTCACTAAGAAATACCACTCGTTTGACGACTTCTTTGAGGGAATGTAATAATAATGTTATCTATCACATCCGCTAACCTGTTGCTCTTTGAACAACTCGGGATATTTATCGGCGAGATGTTTGGCCAAGCTGTATGTGATTTGCTCCCTTCGCCTGCAGCTTTGAAACATCGTTTACAGATGCAGACGGGCTATGTTGTGTCCGTATCAGCAACGTAACGGGGGGAGGGGGCTGGGAGGATTACACCGGAAGAAGCACCCATATTTCACGTAAGGCGTCATGGCAGTTAGAAATAAGGTGGATCGAGGGTATGCACTGATGTCACTTTTCCAAGTCACTACCACCGCCAAGGTTTTTGATCATTTTCATTCATTTTCCAAGACCCACAGAATATTTTCTTCTATGACTACATAAAGACTGAATATCCCAAAAGAAAGAAGAGAGCCTCGACTTTCATATGAAAAAAAAACATTTGATTCGACCTCTAACCCTAACCCATCCGTTCTTTAGTTATCGACACCTGAATTAGAGTCCTGCACGGTCCAATTTTGCAAACCCGTGCCCGCCCAGACCCGTCAATATAAGAACCGTGCCCGCCATTACGCGTGATCAATGAATCACACAGGCTAGAAACACAGTCGCTCACTTTGAACCAAACTGCCACCATTTCACACAGGAGGCTAATAATTAGCAGTCTCTAGCTGAGACTCATCACCTGTAACGTTAGCAGTAGCACTTAGCAGCAGCAGCTAATGTTAGTTCAGAAACCAGCTGGTCAGCACTATCAGACAACACAGTGTTGTGCAACAAGCAGACGTACCAAATATTTCCATCCAAAACATATATAATTCATGCTGCCTTTATGATCGCTGTTCCGCTGACAGAAATGCAGTTTTACAATGTCCAATAATTAATGTTATCTCTCCACCACTTGCACGTTCGTTGTTATGGAAACCAGAGAGCGTCTCGTCGTCTCCAGTCACGTTGACTCCCGTGGCTGAGTTTTAAATGTTTATGTTGTGCAGTCTGTAGCATCAAACAATGCAGTATGCACACTTGAAACATGCCGGTTATGTAGAGAAACAAAGCGTAAAACAACTGTTTGACGGGGGGTAAAAAAAATCTCTCCTCTCGCTCTGTCTGCCTGACTTCCGGAACAGCACACACGCACACTCACTACCCACGTCATGCACTAGAGATTACCGTAGTGACTGTGAATTCAGCCTGAGCGCAACAAAAACATACTGTAGCGTATCGCTAATACGCCAAGGAACCGGAGAGTTGTAGTTGGTACAGGTTCTTTATTGACAGGCTCATTCAGCTCCTAGCAGCTAGCTTCTCAGCTAGCTCCACACACGACACCCGCTCTAGCCTGCTCGCAGAACTAGACTGACATCCGGCCCGCGGCCGCTGGTCCTATATACCCCCTTCCCCCTAGGAACACACCCACACACATTAGTTCCTAGCTGCAATCTAGACACTTCTATTGCACATCACATTACAGGTAATACCTGGATTACCTGGAACGCTACATACTCCCCGCCCAACAATAGGTCAACGCCCACGTTGACACCCACAACCCACACATATCCCCCTGTACCAAAACACAACATTTTTCCATCACCAACACTTTTTGTATTCCCCCAAATAGTCTCTTATTTTTCAGCACACTTCTCAATTTCCGTTCCACCACCACCATTTGCATCTCTTTCCATATCTTCGATCTTTTCCCATTCCTTTAAATTCAGCCCACATTTCAGTTAACATTCCCATTCCCATAGCCCTTTTCTTTAACACCACTTAATTTTGCATTCACTCCCACCATCATTTAGTTACTTCCCATTAGCACCCTTTTCACCAACATTTTCAATTAACACAAGCCCCAACATTTACATTCCCTCTTTTCTCTTTATACACATTTCAATTCACGAATAACCCCCACATTTACCTTATTTCGTTTTCCCTCTTTTCTTTACACTCATCTTCAATTTAACTCAACCCCATCATTTACCTTATTTTCTTTTTTCTTCCCATTCATTTAAACCACCATCATTTCCATCCCCCCTTTCAAAGCTTCTGTCCCACCTGAAGCACTCTAGTCCTTCTCCACCCCCAGTGGGGTTAGTCCTTTGCAAGGTGACTCTTTTCGGTTCCTTTTCTGTGCTGTACAGTCCTCACACGCACTGCAGTATCTCCGCACGTCCTCCTTTTGTTTGCCCCAGTAGTAAACTCTACGGATGTGGCTGAGTGTCTCTTCAGTCCCAAAATGACTGGATCCTGTGCCCACGTGCGCCACCCTCAGTGCCAATTCTCGCAGGCAACTAGGTACAACCCACTGGGTCCCGCTTTTCCCGTGCCCCTTTCTCACCAAAACCCCATCTCCCCTCAGATGCAGGTCCGAAAACATGTTCCACAGTCCCTTCGTGGCACCGGAACACAGGTGAATCTCCTCCACAGGGGGCCGGCGTCCGGCCACTACCCACGCGAACACCGGACCGATATCCGTGTCCTCCTTCTGTCTGCGTATCCACTCACCCACGTCGACATCCCAGATGACCCTGTCCTCGTCTGTCGGCTCCACCTCTTGCACTCGCTCGTCCTCCCGTCCCGCTCCCCCAGGGGGCGGCGTGTTGAGGCGAGCAGGGCGAACACCATCGGCATCGATCTCCACCTCGGCTTTCTGCAGTGCAGCCGTGGGGGGTGTGTAGCGGCTTGGTTGGGCCGGCTCCTCCGGCGTTGGCCCCTCTCGCTCACCTGGGGACACGAGCGCCGCTCCCCCGACTGTAACAGCATTGCAGGTGATGTCTCTCCCTTCCTTCTGGCTGTTCAACACAATTCCCATTATCCTGATGGTCTCGTCGCTGATGGTGATCTCCCCCACTACTGGCTGGTATGCAGAGCAGCTAGCCTGGGCCGGCTCAACCGTCACTCTCCTGCCCAGAACAACCGGCTCTGCACTGCTCCGTTGCTCCGCTGCTTGTAGCTCAGGCTGCTCCACTGCTCCGCTACTCCGCTGCTCCTCTGCCTGTTGCTCCGGCTGCTCCCCCGGCTGTGTGTCTCTTCCAGCGTTCACACTCTTAGTGCAGTCTCTAGCTAAATGCTCAGGCGACCGGCACGTCCAACAAAGTCTCACCTGTCCGCCGCCTGCACGTCTCTCTTCTCCCGCTGTTCTCCAGTCCCCGACAGCTTCTTGACACTCTCTAGCTATGTGTCCCGATCCACCGCATGCCCAGCAGGCTCCCTGCTGTCCCCAGTACCTTTGCTCCGCATGCCCGGTCCGTCTCCCGGAACCGTCTCGGCACCACCTCGCTACGTGGCCCGGTTCTCCACAGGTCCAACACAGTCTTTGCGGCTCCTCCGTCCGCTTCTCTCCGTGCTGCGCGACCTCTCGTAGCAGCTCCATAAGCCCCTCTGCCCAGGCTGGCGTCGCCTCCAACAGCCGTCTGATCTCCTGCATCAAGCGGGCTTCCATGCCCGCCAGCACCGAGCTGATCCCCGTCGTCAGCTCCTCTTTTCTCCCGTTCAATCAGAAAGTAAACTGATCGCACAAGACATGGAATTTTCTAAATTGTTGGGTTTGGCTGTCCTGTGTTTATAACACCAACAAAATGCATTAAAAAACAGTTTGTACTTCCCAGCTCTAATCCTATTTCATACATTCTCTCTTCAAAAGTGTTTGATTTTCATCATAATCTGGTTTTCCATAATAATAATAAGTTCAGTGTTTATGCCTGTCTTGCTGTCTGTTGTAGTGTAAAACGATCTAAACGGAGAGCAGGTGGTTACATGAAAGTGAGTGAGAAAAGGAGAAGATACTGAATAATGACATCACAACAGTATAATCCTAATGCTAATTTAAAATTAAATAGTCCTCTAAGTAAGGGTTAATGCACGACGAGGTGTACATTATCACTTTTTAAGGGACGACGCGAGAGGCGTGAACCGTCCGAGGCGAAGCCGAGGATGGTTGCCTCAGCGAAGTCCCTTAAAAAGTGATAATGTACACGTCGAAGTGCATTAACCCGCTTATACCATGGTCACTTGCCAACAAAACAATAAGACCAGTCATTTATATTTCCATGTGTAATAAATAAAGCAATCTAAATGGCTAAATGCCTGTTATTCATACTGTAAATCAGTCTTCCACGAAATAAAATAGTCCCTCCCACCTCCACCACCCTCCGTTTTAAAGCCGACTCAAACGCTAACTTTATCACAGGAATGCGGGTTTAACGATGTTTTGCGTTCTACATTAAATGAAGACATTACCGTTTGGCCGCTTGCTTTATTTTGTATGATAGATACGTATTGGCAGAGCCGCGTATTGGTATTAACATTTAAGAGCGAAGAGTTTCAGGAAGTGACGAGAATGGATTCAAGTGAAATGCAGAGAGAGTTCTCTCTCTCTCTCTCTCTCTCTCTCTCTCTCTCTCTCTCTCTCTCGCTCTCTCTGTCTCTCTCTCTGTCTCGCTCTCTCTCTCGCTCTCTCGCTCTCTCGCTCTCTCGCTCTCTCGCTCTCGCTCTCGCTCTCTCGCTCTCGCTCTCGCTCTCTCGCTCTCGCTCTCTCGCTCTCGCTCTCTCGCTCTCGCTCTCTCGCTCTCGCTCTCTCGCTCTGTCAAAGGCCGGGCTCGCCCCCGAGGGAAATCTCCTCTTTTTCGCCGAGAAGAGCCTGGTGACGCGAGGTTAGAAATCTCCGAAACGAAAATCAAAATTGTAAATAAGAGTTATTTTTGATAAACTGAGCACACAGGGGTGATTTAAATAGTTACTTTGACCGACTCAATTTTTTTCTCAACATCCAAAATTGTCATATTAACCCTTAACGGGGGTATAGAGCTCAAACAGCTCTCTTGACAACACTGTTGAAACTATGGCGCTATGTCTATTTGACGCTAAACGGCCCCCGATGACGTCACTGGAATTTCCGGGCTGCAAGCGTAACAGGATAAAAGGTCCGACTTGCAACCATCCCTCTGCGCCGTTGGTACCGGCTCTCCCCTACTCTATGAAGGCCTTTAAATAGGCCACTGCCCAAAAGCTTTGACTGCTTTCACCTTTGCTGTAAAACAACCTGCTTTAACTGAGATGAGTCTCTCTCTCTTTTTTTTCTACCCCCCCCACCCCAAACACACACACACACACACACACACACACACACACACACACACACACACACACACACACACACACACACACACACACACACACACACACACACTGCCTGCTCCTGCCCATAATCCCTGAGGCTAGTTTTGATTGTTACTTAAATCTTTGTGCCCCCCCCCCCCCCCCCCCTTCCCCCCCAGCATAAAAAAGTGTTGGCTGTGAAATGAAGTAAGTTGTGAGGCGAGTGGCGCGGTGCCTTTCCTTTTCCCCCCATATGTTCTTTACCTCTTTCCTTCTTCCTCACTGAAGTGTTTCTGCCCGGCATTATGTGCAGTGACATTCTTTGTCTGAAGGACACTGGCATTCCTCCAAGAGCTTCCGCTGGGCCGGCCCGGCCGTTTAATTGAAACCGTAAAAGAACTTTCTTTGGCACAAAAGCCCTTATGTGGGCTTTGTCGCAATTAGATTGAGCAGAAAAGGCCAGCGAAGCTGATAAAAAGGGATTAGGAGAAATGTATTGCTGGGATATTATGTTGAGTGTGACACGGCAGCTTGTGAAGGAATTAGTAAGGACTGACCCCCGTCTGGCTTGGTCAGGCAGAAGGACAAACCAATGATTAATGGAGTGGTCAAAGGCTACGCTTTCACCATGGCTTAAAATCCAATTTTACAACGAGAGCTGTGGAACATTTTGCATCAGCGGTCCATTTCGGCAGCAGAAGGGAAGGGGCACAGTGAACTTCCTTACTCACCTAGCCCAACACACTCCCAAACAGCCGGATGGAACTTCATTATATGGAGTAGCCCACTGTGAAAGCTCACAGTGTTTATCCAATAAAGCTGCACAGCTGACACAGTGTAGGGATAGTTTCTGTTGTTCTGTTTTGCTTCTGACTAACTAGAAATATTCAGAGGTTTCATTGGGAGATTCACTTGCTGTTGTCTAATTTTAATTAGGTGCTGCTTCTGTACTGTAGGTGCACACAAATACATTTATCTACAGTATCTATCTATCTATCTATCTGTCTATCTCTATCTGTGTGTGTGTATGTGCACGCACGTGTGTGTGTGTGTGTGTGTGTGTGTGTGTGTGTGTGTGTGTGCTTAATTAGCTGTACCTATGAACCTCAGGAAAGGTCTGCCTACCTAGGTCATCCTCACAAGGAAAACGACAACATTGGTCGATTTTCAAGTGGGTTAAAACAACCGATGTTTAGACCTCCTGCGGTCATGTGAGTAAGTGCATCCATGCAGTGCATAGCCTAGTGCATAGCCTAGCGTCAGGGGCTGTAGCCAGGAAGTAGCAGCGACCTTTAAAGGAGAATTTCGTTTTTGTTTTCAACCTGGACCCTATTTTCCACACTGTATGTGTCTAAGGGACTCATCGTGACATATTTTTTTCAAATTGGTAGAGTACTCACTGAGATAGCCTTGTTTACAGCTCGAGCAATGTGCTCAAACAACTACACAGTGTACTACACAGGGCAAGCTCGCACCGCATCGTCAATACACGCTCACTAATAAAACTGCTTGTTTTGCCGAGACTCAAACTGTCATTATAGTGTCTGGCAACATGGAAACGACTCTATACATGAATATTATTCTCCGGGATTTACTGTGGGACAGAGAAAATGTGCATATGAAGAGGCCAGGGGAGAGAGAGAAAGGAGCACACTACAGCGCTCTCTCTCTCTCTCTCTCTCTCTCTCTCTCTCTCTCTCTCCTCGCATGTTCACGCCCATTTTCTCTGTCCGGAGAATTCATGTATAGAGTCGTTTCCATGTTGCCAGACACTATAATGACAGTTTGAGCCTTCCCGCCGCCCGGCAAACCAAGCAGTTTTATTAGCGAACGTGTATTGACGATGCGGTGCAGGATTGCCCTGTGTAGTTACACTGTGTAGTTACACTGTGTAGTTGTTTGAGCACATTGCTCGAGCTGTAAACAAGACTATCTCGGTGAGTACTCGACCAATTTGAAAAGAATATGCCATATAACCCTATCCATAATCAAGTTGTTTTAGTTGCCTATCCTTAACCAAGTAGTTTTAGTTGCCTATCCTTAACCAAGTAGTTTTAGTTGCCTATCCTTAACAGAGTTGTTGGCTATCCTTAACAAAGTTGTTGGCTATCCTTAACAAAGTTGTTTAGTTGCCTAAACATAACTGAAATTTAAACATAACCATGTGACATGTTCAAATAAAAAGGTGTATCACCTGCTGGATGCACAGTTTCGCTCACATACCTGTATATGTCATTTGGGGAATCATTGGAAATCAACTTATTCTGTTGCTGTGGTATGAGGATGCATTACCTCTTACCTTAGCTGTCTCTTTATTCTGCTTTTATTCATTCTTAGTCTACTATAAATCATTGTACATTTGTGATCATTTATTTTTACAGAATGGCTTAAAATGAACATTCATGTTATTGAAGATGAGGAGTTAATGTATTTTCCTTGTGGCTATTCAGTGTCATTTAGTTAGATCGTAAATCTCACTTTGGAACATGACCTACCCCTATACAATCTATTCCACAATCCTTTTATCGATACTTGTGATAAAGGGAGCAATTCAAAAAGCTGTGATATGTTAAGTGAAATATTGCTTTTAGGATGGTTTTACTGTGAACCCACTTCACTATGACATGATTTCAGTGTTCATACACAGAGGGCTGCTTTAAGGTGGATTAAGACTTGCCGCTGTGAAACCAAAGTTATTTTCAGCTCCATCACGGCCCTGTCCTCAATACCAAAATGCTTTATAAATAGGCAACCAAATAGAGCGCTGTTACATCTGAGGACCGCCTTGTGTTTCTGGAAGACCCGGTGCAATTAAGCTGCGTCTTTAACAGCTTTGGTCAGCGTGGCTGGAATGCAGACAGCATTATATTCTGGTCCTGCACAGCGACCCGACTCGCACAATGTGAGAGGAATAATTCTCCTCGCTCTCCGTTTGCTGCACTTCTCTCTTTAATGCACGCTTACATCACTTGCATTGGATTTTTCACGTTGTCAAAAATGCTTTGTCACATCTTATGTTTACATGCATAAAACACATTTTCCACCAATTAATGCATTTCCTTTTCCTCCTCTTTCTCTCCTCCAGGTTATGCCATGGTGTGAGTCTGTCATCAGAGCAGCAGACTCAGAGGTTGACCAGAGAAGAGCGCTACTGGCTACTATATGCCTACTGCCCTCCAGTGGAGGGGAACTGCGTGCTGCACCCATGCTGCTTCACTCCCCAGTTCAGCCTCATCTTCCAGTCTGTCGGTATCTACTGAAATAACCCAGTAGCTACTAAGTAGTATCGAAATTCCTCCAGTCAAACAATACCTGCATTTGATGCTTTTTGTACACAGATCTAGGAAAATGACTATTTGTATGGTTTTGCTTGCAGTCAATCACCACAAGTGTTCGTCGATTTAATGCGACGTGTGATTGGCCTACTATTTACCGCAGCAGCAGCTACAACATACAGTCTGCGGTGGTGGAGTCGAGATATGCAAATTGACATGATGGATATCAAACAAAGTAGGGGTGGGGGGGGGGTTATTGAATGAAGTAGTCTATTGGTGTCGGTATCACTTTGAGGAGTAGCAATTAGTACATATACAGTACAATAGTATTGATACGCCTACTGCTATCATAATTTTGTAAATGAATGATACCCAGCCCTACTAGTCAGTCACTAGCACTGCAGCCAGTGAAGGCCTAGTGGCAGCTGAGGAGTTAAGTGAGCTGCACAGTTTGTTTGTTTTTAAGGCTGACCGACTGTCACACTCTAACTGGCCTGAATAGAGGTGCGTATCCTCCCATCTACTTCAGTGGCACCACTGTGTCTGCTGCCGCGGTGCTTCTTTGTGACACTGTAACAGTCTGTCTAGCATTACAGCCACGCTGCCTGGTCAGCGGCTCAGTTATCTCACTCGCTGAAGAGGAACCGCTGGACCGGAGCCTCCACACTGCCAGGGGGTCCGGCTCTGGGTGCGGCGGGTCAGCTGGTGTTGTGAATCAGGCCGCTGAACTGTCAGACACGGCTTCTTCATAACACCAGGGTCCCTCCCTACCACACACTGCTCCTCACACCTCTACAAGAGAATAGAATAGAATACACAATTTGGCGTGGAATATATGTTTATATGATGACCTTGCATCCAAAAGCTGCTATAATTTTGTGAAATCTAGGGCTACAACGAACAATTATTTTCATTGTCTTAATAATCTTTTTTTCTTGATTAATCGATTAGTTGTTTGGTCTATAAAATGTGACAAAATGGTGAAAAATGGCGAGAAGTGTTTCCCAAAGCCCAAGATGACGTCCTCAAATGTCTTGTTTTGTCCACAACCCAAAGATATTCAGTTTACTGTCATAGAGGAGTAAATAAACCAGAAAATATTCACATTTAAGGAATCAGAGAATTTTGAGTTTTTTGTTCTTAAAAAATTACTCACACTGATTAATCGATTATCAAAACAGTTGGCGTTAAGAGTTGACAACTAATCGATTCATCGTTGCAGCTCTAGTGAAATCAGTGCCTACATATCTTAATGAGTGTGTTTACATGCACACTAATAAACTGTTTATTTGCGGATTTCTAGAGTTACCTGATTATTCAAGTGTCAGGTAAACAGCATCCTTTATCGGATAAAGCCAGGTCGTTATCAGTTTAACCGAAAACTGATAAACATACCTAGGTTATTACTGCTGAGTCATCAGGTTTATTAATTACCGTCAATGTCCACTCACACACTTTGAGGTGAGTTCCCGCTATTTACTAAGTGCATGTAAACGTGTAAATCAGATTATCAATCAATCAATCAATCAATCAATCAATCAATCAATCAATCAATCAATCAGTTTAATACATGTCCCAGAAGGGCACTTTGGTTCACATCAGACAGCAGTGGATAATAATACATTATTACTTGTTTGAAAGTAATAAAGGCACACTTCAATGTTCCAAAAGACCATCTGCAGCCATCAGCCGGGTCGCCACATGCGCAGCGCCTCCTCTGATTATTGCCAGTTACCTGATTATTCTCAGTTATCCGTTTATTGTTTGCATGTAAACACACTCAATGATATCAATTCAAAACAGTTTCAAGCGTTTTTAATAGGATTTTTTATGTAGAAAAAGGTTTTACCTGGGCATACCCAAAGTAAGAAAACTGGAGCACTCTTAGTCTGCACGTTCTTTTTATTTAGGGGCTGACTGACGTTTCGACAGGTGAACTGTCTTCCTCAGAGTCAAGCTCTTTCTACGTTATATGTTCCTCACTGTTGAGCACCAGGACTCCTCTTCTGTTCCAAGCTTGGCTGATGTGCGCTGGGTGTCTCTTTGGACATGATTCTTTATGTGCCATAATAATTTGTTTATTTATTATTCATTTATTTTTTTCTACCTTTGAAATAAATTAAAAAGTGTTTCACTCAGTGTTTACTGCTTGATGGTGGGTAGGATTTGCCTCCACAGATCATGTTGAATAGGGCCATATCAGCTTAGAGCCTGCCCTGGTCACAAGTGCTTACTGGGAAGGCATGGAATACATATTTATTTGCCTCAAGGGGAATTTGTCTTGATATTAAGAATCAGCAGTGCTCTAAAACAGTTATACATACAGTAGCCTAGAGTGAGTGAACCAGGTATCTCTCACTCATGACTGTACAGCTAATGTCTAGGGCTCAATGAGTTTGAAAAATTCAAGATAAGATTAACTTTAATAGCCACAGTGAGTAATCAGATTACAAATGAGGAATTTGACTTAGTGCAAGTATGCAGCGCAGGGTTAGGGTTAGACCCCCGGCCCGCTACCAAGCCGGCTGGCCAGGACATCTCTGCTGCATGGCATTTTTTTATGGTATTTTGACAGACGTTTAGTCTTTAACAAATATTGCGCCTCCTGTGATTTTAAAATTGCAGTTGTCCAAAACTGCAATTTCAACTTCGATACCATTTTGATTAATTGTTCAGCCCTACTATTGTCTATCTCTATGTGCATTAACATGCTGTAGTGAATATAAATGGTCAAATAAATGTCACCTGAGAAGATGTGTGTCCGTGTGTTCAGTGGCTCCTGTGGGACATTATTAAAGAACATGATTCAAGTACTTTTTTGCGTAATACTATTAAAAACAAGTGCAAATTCGCAATAGCTATGACCACATAAAATGCAGGATGGCAGGGGTGGCCCACCCAACTCTGCATCTGTCACCCTGCATTTTGAAGTTCCCACTGCTCTGCTTTTAGCAAAATGGCATGTACACAAGCACACATGTTTACAAACACACACTTGACCTCCATGGCAAATTTCAGCCTCCTAGGGTGAAAACTGTGCCAGCTAAAGTCACTGTTGGTCGGTCTGTTGTTGACCGAGCAACAGTGACTTACATTATAGAGCTGCTGTTCGCAGGTCATATATTGTTAAAATTGGGGGGTGGGAGAAAACATACAGTAAAAGACTTTACACACTTTTCGTTGCATTGTACAGCTTTTACTAAATGACCCGGTCCCGCACACACTTACAGTACCTACAGAACAAAGTACTTACAGTATTGTATGACATTGCATGGAACATAAAAACATGTTGCATATGCAAGGACTAAGAGTGATGAGAATACTCAACGTAGCCCGCTCCAGACACTTGAACAAATCATAGGAGCAGTCGCAAATAACTATTGAATCTTTTGTAAATTCAAGTACCGTATTGCATTTTTCCATTTAAAAATGGTAATATGACATAGATAGATAGATACATACATAGATAGGTAGATAGATAGACAGACAGACAGATAGAGAGAGATGGACTCCTGCCTCATGTTTTGCTCCTCTTGTGTAGACTATACTCCCATGATTAGCATATAGGCTTATAAAAAAAAAAAAAAAAGTGAGTAAAAAGAGAAAAAGATGGAAAATGGATAAAAATATAAAATAATGGCTGGGCCAGAGACAGAAGGCTGAGAAACTTTACTGCCTTGATACTGTCGTTTGGACAGAGGAGACGTGGACACACGGGACGATCATACTGTGGTCTTCTTAATCTGGGACACTTGGTTTAGGTAGGCGATGAATAACTTGGTTCCCTCGATGTAGTTGTATCTGGGAGATGGGAGAAGAGAAATAATTTGAAGATTGATAAACACCAAGGATGGGACGATATATTGCAATTCAATTTATCGCAATACAAAAATCTGACAATATGTATCACAGCCAGGGCAGAAAAATGAATCGCGATATTAACTATATTAAAATCACAAATGAGGCGGCTTGCCCATCACAACTATGATATGATGATATGATATTATTGGCACTTACTGTAGTAATGCCATTGGCATTGCTAGAAAGATTTGTGGCTCAGAAATAAACAGAACTCTACAAATTGCATCCTTTACTGACAGACAGCACCACATCAGCCGGCACATTTCGTCAAAAGTCCCTGAAGCCTAAAGCCTCCTGGTTCCAGTTTTCAGCTACAGTGAGTTATAAAGCACCAGAGTATCTTCATTTCTGCCTTCAAGATACATGCAGTTCTTTGACCATCTAATAATATTCAAAGCTCACAATGTCCTTGTACATTGTTTTTTTCTTTTTTTACTTCAGTGGGTTGTAGCTCTGTCTGCACTGTCCGTTCTCTACAGGGCCCTATCGTCCCACTGGCCTTACAACAGCGCTTAGCACCAGGCGCAGCCCTATTAGTGGGCATGGTCCGGCGCAGTCCCTATTTTCGTGCTGCCGCTAAACGCGGCCTTAAGCACTTAACCACGCCTTTTAAACGTAGAATTATTCACAACTGTGCTCATTGGTGAACTGTAGTTACTCAATGACATTCTTCCTTTCGAAGCTCCAATCCACTCGATCCAGTCCGCGGGTTGCGGCCTTATGCTGTCTTCTCTGCCAATTTGGATATCTCAGCACATCACAGATCATAGCCTGAATAAAACGATTCAACCTACAACCAGGCAAATACAGATCTGTTCAGCAGGGCTGATGCGGTCTCCCTGTAGCCTACCGGTGACATTCCTAATACCATCCAATTCCATGATCTTTATGTTGTAAACACATAAGTTTCACAATAGTGAACAAGCACCCCCACTCGGCTCATTCAGGGCAGGTAGTTTTATAACTTGTAGACTACCTGCTGCACAGGCTAAATGATGCACATAAATATAGCCTACATTATGTAAAGTCATTGCATAAATGTGTTTTTATTGTAAAAGTATTTGTGAAGTAAGCCAAGTCTCGCTGGAGCGGACATCACAGATGTAGAACCGTGTTACGGCTGTCACTCGTCTATGTCACGTTGTATTTGCGACGGATATATATGCCACCTGGATTACATATATGTTTCACATAGGGTTGTGTTTTGATTTTTATGTTTTATTTTGTCCAATATTGAAATGTTCTAGAATTGCATGTTGTGTCTTCCCCCCGAGCGGGCCCGCCGGCGGGCTGAGCCCTTGTCATCTCTCACAAATGACTCTCTACAGCAGCTTAGGAAGCAGGCAGGGAGACATACAGCACACCAAAATGTCGGGAAGCATTTGTATTCAAACGAAAAATAATTCCAATCCCAAGCAACAATATCACCATGCGTTTGTTTTTGCGAGTGAATCTTTTCTCTCCAAACGAGACAGCTTTCGAAAGCCAAGAGTCTCCTCTTTCCAAAGAGGTATAGCTCGTCTCTGAGAGATGAAAACTCACTCAGTAGGCTGTCAAAGAACAGCAAAAAAGTGTTTAACGTTTTACAGATAAAAGTTATGTCTTTCCTTTGCTGTTTTCCAATCAAAAGTTGTGTTTGACTTCATAAAAACGCTACTAATGCTACTCCTAATGCCTCTTCATCATCTTAAAGCGTTGTTTTTTACAGTCATCGTGTTTACAAAGCCATATGGAGGATTTTCCATGGAGTGGTCATCTTCACAGAATAGACGAGCTTTGGGTTCAGTCGACAGCATTTCCTGAAAAACTTCCTGACGTAAATTATTTCAGTTCACGTCGATTCTATTGGCTCTGACGCTTCCATAGAGGTGTCAATCATCGAAATCGGCCAATGGGGTCCCGAGATATCCCTCTGCGTATCGCCCCAGGCTTTGCAGGCAAATTGAAGAAGCCCTTTTGATGCATTTCACAGAGTAAAAATACAGATATAAGGCTTGAGGGTTATCCAAACCATAACGCATATTAACTGAGTACCTATAGTGATATGTAAATAGGAGAAAAAAAAGGTATTTCAGTCTTCTACCATAGAAAAGTCAAATGGCACCCATGATGCCCAAAATGTGCCCAGATCATCATGCCTGGGCCTACATGTAGTAAATCATCTGTAAAATTGCTCTGGTTCACTTTATAAGGATTTGCTTTGATACAAGCACTCATAAGATATTAGTCTAGTGCTCCATAGAATATTTTGGCTACCAACCCATGATTTTCAGGTGCTTTTCATCCAAAATAGTGTTTTTTTTTTTAGGCGGAGCTTGAATTTTTAATTTTTTGCCATGTTCCAACTGATTTTACTCTGATACAGTACTTTTGTAATTGATTCTGACACTTCTACAGCAATCTCACAGGTGTTGGCTAGCCTTTGAAAAAAATAATTTTCAGAAAATACCCTGTAGTTGTGGAGATATAGGGCCCTATTCTCCCACAGGCCATCGGCGCTATTACGGGCCTTAACCGCAAAAAAACGTGCCTTGCGCCTGTTTCGGGAAAATAGCAATAGGCTTTAGGCTGCCAAATGCGCTTTAGGCCGAATGGGCGTGGCGGAGTCCCTGAATGCGCCGAAGTGGGCGTGTCGGCCTTAAATCTCGGCGTACTGATATCTTGGCACCTGCCTTAAATTTAGCGCTTTGCGCCTTTGAAAACCAGGCCTATTCACTGCGCCAGTGCACTTGTGCCTCTCCCCTGTCACCCTTCTCTGTCTCTCTCTGAAACCAGGCCTATTCAGTGCGCCAGTGCTCTTCTGCCTCTGAGTCACCCTTCTCTCTCTCTCTCTGACTCCCTCGCTCAAACAGACACAACACATAGCAGCACCCAGCTTCCCATAGGAAATAGCAGTTGTAAGTTTACTGCCTGTGAATGTCCACTCCCAGCATGCAATTGGGTCCTCCATTTCGCTACTAAATAGAGCCGAAATAGATATAAAAGGTAGATCTAAAATAATGTGTAATGGTAAGACAACCTGCAATTGTCGAACATTTCAATATTGGACCAAATAAAACATGAAATGAAACACCACCCTATGTGAAACATATATGTCCTCTTGAGCCTATATATACCCTGTGTGGATTTAACGTGATTTAGGTAAGTGACAGCGGAACGCGCTTCGGAAGCTTCTACTGTCATCTGCTATACTGTGATGTGCGCTCCAATAACTTCGCCCTACTCCACATTTAGTTTTACAATAAAAACACATTTATGCAATGACTTTACATAATGTAGGGTATATTTATGTGCATCATTCTACCTGCAGCAGGGGAGAGAAAACGATATCTTTCTGGACAAACTTTCACCAATCTAATAGGCTATATTTTTCTAGCTGATGCGTTTAGTACATTATTTTCACTTTGATCTTGCTATAGTGTAGCGTATTTACATGCTTGCAGTATTGAAACTGCAGTTAGATTGGTTTGAGAAGCATAATAATATGGAATAATAGCCTATAATGCAGACAGACAGGCTGGATGAAGGGAGGGGGGGGGGGGGCAGAGCGTTTGGCTTTCGTCTGGTTTTGCGGGATCACTGGAATTGGAGCTAAAAAGGCAAGCGTGCGATTCGTTTATTGCACTTATCCAATGAGCATGACGGTGCATAATTTTACGCCTAAAAGGCGTGGTTGTAATGCTTTGGGCTGCATCTAGCGCCAGCACGACGATATCAAGTGCGCCTTTCCACGCCCACTGCTTTGATCTGCGCCTGCCGCTCGGCCTAGAAACTGCGCCGATGCAACGATAGGGGCCCTACTCCATTCAGTTCGGGCATGTCATTTTCGGCAGGTGAGCTGAAAAATAGGCTTAGGGATTAACAGGTTAACATAAATATTATTTCTATCTACCACTTAGCCTATTTAGGCTGATTTGGTCGCTATTTCTTGTTGAAATATATTAGCCTCAATGCATGCTGGGAGATTTCACATGTGTGGCTTTGGTGGCTTTGGGCAGTGGTGGCCCAATGGTTAGAGAAGCGAGCTTGTGACCGGAAGGTCGTCGGTTCAATCCCCCGGACCGGCAGGATAAATCTGGGTGGGGAAAGTGAAAAGGCAGCGCTTGCCCCTCCCTCATTACCACCACTGAGGTGCCCTTGAGCAAGGCCCTTATCGCCAACCGCTCCAGTGGAGCTGATCAGTGGCCAGCAGATCAGACTGTGGTTGTACTGGTCAGCTTCCAGGTATGAATGTGTGTGTGAATGTGAACAGGGCACTCCTGAAAAAGAGAGCATTGCTCTCAGTGAGACTCCCCCTGTATAAAAAAAAAATAGGGGAGCCGGGGCAGTGAATATTTGTTTGGGCAGAATGATATCATTTTCTCTCGCTACCTTTTCTTCTCCCCCACTGCACAGGTAGGATGATGCAACAGCCTCTGAATGACAGGGGCTCAAAACTACGGTATAACAACTTTTTTTTCATCTGTCATTGTGCCTGTCTGATGCGTGAGAGAGAGGGAGTGAGAGAGAGAGAGGGGGAGAGAGAGTGAGATCAGTAATATCCCCGGCGCACTGAATAAGGCCTGGTTTTGAAAAGCGCTAAATTAACGCCAGGGGGGAAGATAGCGTTGGGCCGGTATTTAAGGCCGAAATGCCCATTCTGGCCTATTCTGACACTGCGCCATGCCTGGGCCAAAAACATGATGCTATCTTCCCGAGTCAGGCACAAAGCGCGTTTTTTTGCGTTTAACGCCAGTTTAGCGCCTAAAGCTAGTGGGAAGATAGGGCCCACTAGCTCTGTCTGCACTATCCGTTCTCTACAGAGGCTGTCCAGCTCTGTCTGCACTGTCCGTTCTCTAGAGAGGCTGTCCAGCTCTGTCTGCACTGTCCGTTCTCTAGAGAGGCTGCCCAGCTCTGTCTGCACTGTCCATTCTCTAGAGAGGCTGTCCAGCTCTGTCTGCACTGTCCGTTCTCTACAGAGGCTGTCCAGCTCTGTCTGCACTATCCGTTCTCTAGAGAGGCTGTCCAGCTCTGTCTGCACTGTCCGTTCTCTAGAGAGGCTGTCCAGCTCTGTCTGCACTGTCCGTTCTCTAGAGAGGCTGTCCAGCTCTGTCTGCACTGTCCGTTCTCTAGAGAGGCTGTCCAGCTCTGTCTGCACTGTCCGTTCTCTAGAGAGGCTGTCCAGCTCTGTCTGCACTGTCCGTTCTCTAGAGAGGCTGTCCAGCTCTGTCTGCACTGTCCGTTCTCTAGAGAGGCTGTCCAGCTCTGTCTGCACTGTCTGTTCTCTACAAAGGCCGTCCAGCTCTGTCTGCACTGTCCGTTCTCTACAGAGGCTGTCCAGCTCTGTCTGCACTGTTCGTTCTCTACAAAGGCTGTCCAGCTCTGCCTCCACTGTCCGTCCTCTAGAGCAGTGGTTCCCAACCACCGGGCCGCGGACCGGTACCAGGCCGCAACGCATTTGATACCGGGCCGCGAGCCCGGTCCCCCCCCCCAAAAAAGAAAATTACAATTTTTTTTTTTACAAATTACAAACATAAATAAACGTCAATTTGAAACTATGTTTCAACTACCACACAGCCTATAATATTATAGCCTATGTTTACTACAAAAGAAATAAAATAAAATAAAGTATTATTAAAATTGACAACCGGTCCGCCACTTTTTTTTTCCATCTATCTACCGGTCCGTGGCACAAAAAAGGTTGGGAACCCCTGCTCTAGAGAGGCTGTCCACTTGTCCTTGTGCTGTTTGCTGTCACCTGGCTTTATATTAAATGTGCCCCCACTTGTCATTGCTCACATATTACCCAGTGATTGTCTGTCTGCTCTGCTTTTGTTTCAATATCTACAGCCTTAGCTATATGAAGTTATGGTCAACGTTCTATTAGTTTCAGTGGCATTGTCCATGTTTGTGCAGGTCTATATTTAATTTGATTCATTTCTATTTGATCCTGACCCTTCCCCTGCACCCTCCTTATCCTCATACTGTCTCATATGGAGTAAATATATGAAGGAGTAGGACTTCTTCCCCTTTGCTTAAAATCCAACCTTCTCTCCTGCCTCTCCTCTTATCATTCCTGCCTCAATAAAAAAGGTGAACTATTCACTGCACTTTCCTTTAATCGAATATAAAATGCAAGAAAAACATGGGTGGGGGGGGCGTAGATAGGGATAGATGGAGGTAGCAAGTTGGGATTCAGGTAGGTGGAGTGGCTACGGGGATATAGGTGTTGGTGGGAGGGAGTGTGAGGGAAAATGGGCTGTAGCTAGGGATAGGAAGGTGGTAGAGAGTTGGGTTTCAAGGGGTGGCTAGGGGGATGTGGGTGGTGGGAGGATGGGGGGCAAGGAGGGGGTGAGGGAAAAGGTGTTGTAGCTAGGGATAGGAAGGTGGTAACCTTGCGTCACCAGAGCCTGGTACGTATTACTACAGGCAGGATGTCCCGCCCCGTGTTCTGGTCCTGTGTTCTGGTCCGCAGTGTTTTCGTTCCCCCATAGAAATGCAGCAGTAGGCAGCATAACCTCGCCAGTCGGTACGAGTTAGAGAAAAAATAAGAAGCATGGACATACCAAATGAAATATTCAAAGAAGTACTTGAAGAAACTTGCCGGATCCATAACATTACAGTACAGCACTTTGGTTCCTACATTCCGGCCATAGCCGGAAGTCACGGAGCGAGATTTTACCATCCAGACTAGGAAGGTGGTAGAGAGTCTGGATTCGAGGGGAGGGTATAGGGAGTGGCTAAGGGGATGTGGGTGGTGGGGGTGTGGTGCCATAGATCTGAATGACCACACCATTGGCCATGGGCTTAAAGACAAGCTGAAATGACATCTCAGGGTCTGTGATGATGTATCCCAATGGAAACAAACATTACTTTCACTGGAACAGGGTGGAAAGGCGAGACATAGCATGTGGATGATTTGATTTGACCATTCTGTGGACTGAAGTTGACATTGGCCAATCCTGGCATGTTCTGCCCCCAAATCCAGTGGGATTCAGTGTGTTCTGGCCCTACGTGAGTGGCATCCTTAGACAACTGGGCAACTGGCTGCCTCCATGTGGACTGCTGTTTCAAAGCTTAGAATGCTGCAGCAACGATATTCCTGGAATGTGAGTTAACGAGCCACTTACATGTCTTTGCATTCTACATTAAATGAAGACATTAACGTTTGTTTTATTTTCTATGTTACATACTTATTTGCCAAATATATTAACATGTATGGGCTCGAAAAGTCTGCCCCATAGGCACTAGGCAGCCATCTTGCCTGCTCAAAGTTTCTCCTCGCAATGAAGATTGATTGACAGCTGTCATGTTGTGATATGATTGGTTGAAATGGGGTCAAATGTTTATAGTACTGAATGACATCAGCATACTGCAGATTACAGTTATGAATGATATCTTGAAAAATTTACTTTTGATGTGAAGGATTTTGAAAAACTAAAGAAATTTGATTTTTGTGATTTTCCCCCATACATTGTTAAATAGGTGCACTGAATAATGTTCTAAAATAGAAAAAAAAGTTATTTGTCATGTATTTGTTTACAAGCGTGTCAGGAGCCACATGTTAAACTTGAAAGTCCAACCTGCTCATTTTCTCATTCTGGGAGTGCATGCCGTCATCGAAGCCTCCGATGGGCAGCATGATGATGCTTTTCCCCGTCACGTCCTGGAAGGTTCTGGCGATGGGGATGGTCCCGCCTTCACGGATCAGATCAGGCTCCATGTCAAACACTAGCAGAGAAGAGGAGGAAGGCTTAGCTTACTGAGTTATGAATATTATTGTAACTATGCATGTTGTCAGGCTCAACCTACCTTGCTAAAGCCACAAAAAATAACATGTAGACTAGAGGAATTATATGTGGCACTCAAGCCAGATTTCCTAAAGCACTGCTGAAGCTGAATGATGCAAGCTGAGAGGTGTGCACTGTACCTTTCTTGATAGCAGCCTTCCCAGCCTCATACAGAGGGTGCTGAGTGTCAGCCAGCCAAGGCTTTGCCCCGATGATCATAGTCACCTTCAGCTTGTTCGGACTCTTCCTCTTGGCAAACACAGAGTGCAGGTAGTCTGTCACCTAAAGTCATGGATCCACAAGATAAGAGTGGCTTGAGTGTGATAATAATCATCATCATCATCATCACCATCATCATCATCATCATCATCATCATCATCATCATCATCATCATCATAAACTTTATTTGTATAGCAACTTTTATACATAAAATGCAGCTCAAAGTGCTCAAGTGCAAAATTAATTAAAAGCAAGGCAATCATTTTTTTTGCTGCTCTCTTAAACTTTCAACAGAGGTTGCTTGTCTGGTATGTAGTGGGAGTATGTATATGTTTCTTGCCGTTTGTTTTTGCCACATTTACCAGGCCAGAATTCTGTGATCTGGTGAGCGATTTGGAACATACTCCGACAGGCAGACTGCCTGTCGGAGTATGTGGTGCTAAACCACAAAATATTATTATTATTTTTTTTTTATCTATCCTCAGTGTTACAGGTAACCAGTACAGGGATTCTAAAACTGGTCTGTGGTCTTATATAATCACTTTCCCTTTTTTCTTCTTTTTTCGTAGGCCAATATCAAGTGCATTGCAGTAGTCTAACCGTGAAAATACAAAGGCATGAGTCAGTTTCTTAGCATCTTCTAAGGAAAGGGAGGGTCTCACTCTTGCAATGTTTCTTAAATGATAAAAAAAAAACTATCTTGGTAACGTTGCTGATGTGAGTGTTACATTTCAATTCAGAGTCAAGGATAACACCCAGCTTTTTTAGTTGTGGCTTGATCTGTATAGCCAGAGTCTCAAGCCTGCTTAAAATGTATTCTCTCTGTGTGTCTGAACCAGTGCCCAATTCAGCCTGCCTATTTTTGACGTCTATGTGGAAATTGCATTCTTTCAAATGGCCAGTGGGGGTCGCAGCTTGTGTAGCACTCCCGGGAACATCCATTCAATTCTATGGGAAACGAGCCAACTTCTCTCTCGGTCTATGTCTTAAATAAACACTTTCCAAATTAGTTTATGGTCTGAAAAAACAATTTCAAGTCTTTTTCATGCTCTAACGCGCTCCGTTTTCCAAATTATAGCCCCATTTTGAGGAAAATTGAGGACAAACATTGGATAATAAGAACAGTAATACTTCCGACCGGTAGAGGCAGCAATGTGCCGCAAGGCATCAGGTAGCAAGTAATAGTTGAGCAAATTATCAGAAAATAGCGTTACTTTATGATATTTTAATAATGTTAGTAGACACACGTAACTATATAGATACCATACACCTAACGTCCATAACATGGCGGACCATTTAACGTTATCTATACCGTTAAATAAAGCCTTAAGCCTTCTCTGTATTCAGACCATTGGATTCAGCCCAGAAACCGGAGTACGTTATAACGTTATAGTCACGTTATAAACAACTAACCAACGCTGGGGGTCCGTATGGAAACAGTGTTACTCGAAATGGTTAAAAGTTAAATCAATTTGGTAATTCAGTGCCGTTTTACTGCAATGTAAAGTAAGTAGCGTTAGCCGCTACATTAGCCAAAGTAGCTGACTACCCATAATGCATTACGGCGATAAGGGAGACAGGGCAAATTCGGAAACTTCCCCGGCAGCCGCTAGGGGCAGCCGCCCCCTCTCCTCGTACTTCCGTGTAGCATTAATTCATTCAACCAATCAAACGAAATCAAACAATATCCGGAAGTGAGCTTCATTTTGCTGTGTCAAAGTCAATGAGCTCCGTTGGTCCATTATATATACAGTATGTCAATGGTCTGAACCAATTATGTTTGACTTTGTTTTGTCTTCATTTAATGTGAGGAAGTTGCCACTCATCCACTGTATAGAGAGGCAATTTACCAAAGGATTCAGGGCCACTTTATTGTCTGGCGCTACAGATAAGTATATAACTGAGTGTCATCAGCATAGAAATGAAAATTAAGACAATGAGCACAAATAATTTCATCAATTGGAAACATATAGAGCAAGAACAGAATCGGACCAAGGATTGAGCCCTGGGAGACATCAAAAAGAAATTTACGCAAGTCAGACATAAATTCACCAAGACTAACAAAGTAACTTCTGCCAGTAAGGTAGGTATTAAACCACTTCATTATGGTTTCATAGTCTCCAATGCTATTTAGTCTGTTCAGAAGAATTTTGTGGTCGATAGTATTGAACGCAGCACTTAAGTCCGGATGGACAAGGATTTTTATTATCTCACTCTAAGGTCATTAATTACTTTTGTAAGTGCTGTCTCAGTATGTCCTTTTCGGAAACCAGACTGGAATTTTTCATGCATCTTGTTATCTTGCAAAAAAAGCATATAGCTGTTTTAACACTGCTTTCTCTAATGGCTCATTTCCACCACATTTTACAGCCCTGCACAGCTCGTCACCACTCGGCTCTATTTGTTTTCGACCCTATGGATGTTTTGTTTCCACCGCTGCTGATCTGCCCCCGCCCACCCCCGCCCACAACTGGCCATCATAGCGACCGCATATCTGTCCTCCGCCTATAGCCGAAGTAGGCTATAACATAACGTTAAAATTAAATCCATACACAGAACTTTTAAACTGTTTATGAAATACTGGTACCTCTAAATGACCTACAGTGTATATGGGCAAATGTGACAGTCGGCCAGGAGAATGGATATCACTTTGTTGTTAGTCAAACTCACATGCATGCGCTGCGCGAGGGACGGGGGTTGCGCTACAGAGTGAAGCCTCTACCCCGGCGGCCTCTCACCAGGCAAGACCGCGGCTTCACCAAAGCCGCGCCTGCGGCCTAGCGGAGCCGACGCTGCACTCAACTACAAGGGCTTCCTGAGCAGCGGACTTTTTCTCTCTCAAAACAATTGAAGCCCACCGCCATGTTAAAGCTGAGTAAGGAGATGGATTTTATTTCACCAGAGGCGAAGGCAGCAACACAAAAGACTGATGGAAAAACATAACAGAAGAGAAGGTAAGCCCCACTAAACTGGTATGCAGCATTGCATTGACAGTCATTAGATAGAGTAAACACGATTCTGCCTGACCAATCAGTCGTCTACAATGTTTTCATGTCACAGTATGAACCCGGGTTCACAGCACTAAAACCTCAACAGAGCAGGGACCAAAAGCAGCACGACTCAACCCCGCTGTCCACGTTTTTGATCGGTGGAATGAGACAAAAAAGCGAGACGAGCTGGGCGGGCCGCGTTGATACCAGCGGTGGAAATGGGCCATAAGATCTTACCTAGAAAAGGCAGGTTGGATATGGGCCTAAAGTTACTCAGAACACCAGGGTCAAGTGAATGTTTTTTAAGCAAAGGCCTGACTAGAGCTGTTTTGAGTGATTGTAGCCATTTATTCATCAAACCTTTTACTGACAGTGTGCTTCAGAAGAAGAAGCGAGAAGCGCTTCTGTTTGGTAACAGAAGAAGAAGAGAAAACCACAGAAGAAGAACATAAGCACATCCGGGGCAGGTCAGAGTTGACTCTGTCTGTTGTGTTGTGTAGTTTAGCAGCCTAGCTTAGCATATAGATATGATCTGATTTCAAGATTATGGACAATTCAATTAAATTGCCGCTCGTATGGAATAAGGCCATATATCGATTACAAACAGCAGCGGGAGATAAAGCAGGAGGTGTTATCTATGTGATGGACACTTGGACAGCAAACAGAGCAGGCTGTCGGCAGCACGGAGGTTCGTTACATAGCTAATTCATGTTCTCATAATTGACCTAACAGAAAATACGTTATTTACAGTGTGAACGACGTGTGCCCCATTTACGCCTGTTTTGGCCAGTTCCAGGACTCTACTCGGATCTGAATATCTTCTAGGGGGATCAGAATGACTAGAAGGACAAAAAACCAGCACTCAAAATAAATCCTTTTGGGTTGTTTTAATACCTTCAAGCAGCAACAGCAGTGACAATGAACGTTTCGGCGTAAGCCTTCCTCAGCATTGTGACAGAATGACACCAAAGTTATTTGGGTGAGTAAAACATCATATTTTAAGCTGGAAATAAGGTCTGGGGTGTGGGGAATTAAAGTGATTTCATCAGAGAGCGGCTGACTATAGACAAGGTTCGAGAGGGAGGAGAAGACAAAGACAAGAGAACTACAAATTGTTCAGACATGACTGGTCCATCCCCCCACAAAGCATTAATATCCTGTTTTACCTGTTTCTTGACCATAGCAGGGTCCATGTTGGGAACTTGTCTGATGGAGAACTTAGCAGTAACCTTAGCAGGTATGACAGTCTTAGATCCAGAGGCAGAGAAGGCACCCTCGATGCCATGGATGGAGACAGTGGGGTAGCGCCACCTGTGGGCCAATAAGTCGACCTGGAATAGATAGATAGATATATAGATAGATAGATAGATAGATAGATAGATAGATAGATAGATAGATAGATAGATAGATAGATAGATAGATGGAAAGAAAGAAAGAAAGAAAGAAAGAAAGTGTTGTTTTTAAATCAAAGCCAGAAAATGTTTGCAAAAATCACTTGCATGGTCCATGTCCATCTCACCTTATCATAGGTGATGATCATAAACCTTCTCAAAATGAGTCTCTGTTACCTTGTTGCTGTACATCAGCTGACTGATGCCGATCTTACTCTTGTAGCTGTCAATGTCAAACTCAATGTCCTGGTACATTTTCCACTCCTCATCAGAGAGTGGGGCCACAGCCTCCCTGATCCCAGGGATCAGGATCTTACCGCTGGGGCTGATCAACGTATCTGGGGAGTGGAGGTCGAACAGAGTAGCATGATGTGATATTTAATGGATGTGTGTCCCTCTCCAGAGAGGTCAGAGCAGAGGGGATACAGTCACTACATTCAGGCCAAGTGTAATACATGAAAAATATACTCACCAAGAATGCCGATGAGGTCAGTCATTGGTTCTATCACAGTGCCTCCATACACTCCAGAATGCAAGTCCTGTTTGGGCCCTTCAACCTGACCCATACCATGAAACATGTCATGTCACACATACACCTAGTCTAAACAGGTGGGTGTGTGTGTGTGTGTGTGTGTGTGTGTGTGTGTGTGTGTGTGTGTGTGTGTGTGTGTGTGTGTGTGTGTTTGTGTAAATACTGTATGCATGCCAGTTTGTCTGTATGTGACTTTTCAAAGATACAATCATGTGCACTGTTTGTCCATACTCACTCAGCCCACATCACGTAGTCTAATATGTAGAAATCTACTAAACTTTCCCATTTAAACTGTGTAGCCTTATTTTACTCTACACGTGTGATCATTTAGAGTAGACGTCTTTTAAATGGCTAATCGATTTCAAGCTGCTCGGTGGGTGGTACCTCAGCAAAGAAGTAGCAGTTGCCCCTGGTGCCGTAGGTGAGTGCGGGTCGTCTGCTGAGCCAGCCACAGTCTGAGATGATGATGTAATCCACATCGAAGAAGAAGGTGTCTCTCTGGGCCAGGACCATGGCATCCAGGCCATTGGAGCCTGTTTCCTCCATCCCCTCTATGAGGAACTTCACATTCACCGGCAGCGTCTGGTGGAGAAAATCAAAAGAAAATTTTTGCAGGCAAACGGCAGGTGATTGTGACGGAATAGCAGGCAGTTATTGGATGAAAACCTTGAAACCCGAAAATAAAACATACTAAATATTTGTTAGATTTGACATTTTGACATGTCATTTTGAAATGTGAATGGCTTTGTCGGCTTGAGAATCATAAAACCACAGTCACAAGCTGTGTGTGAAACTAGTCTCATCAACAACAGACCACAGTCTCATCAACAGCCACAAAATTCCTATTTGTCAGTGCATCCGGTATCTGGCTCAGGCTGTTTGATGTGCATATTCCACTACGTAAGCTGTGACAAGACATTGTGGCAGAGAGGATTGTAGCCACAGACTACAGAGGATTGTAGCCACAGACTATAGAGGATTGTAGCCACAGACTACAGAGGATTGTAGCCACAGACTATAGAGGATTGTAGCCACAGACTACAGAGGATTGTAGCCACAGACTATAGAGGATTGTAGCCACAGACTACAGAGAGGATTGTAGCCACAGACTACAGAGAGGATTGTAGCCACAGACTACAGAGAGGATTGTAGCCACAGACTACAGAGAGGATTGTAGCCACAGACTACAGATGATTGTAGCCACAGACTATAGAGGATTGTAGCCACAGACTACAGAGGATTGTAGCCACAGACTACAGAGAGGATTGTAGCCACAGACTATAGAGGATTGTAGCCACAGACTACAGATGATTGTAGCCACAGACTATAGAGGATTGTAGCCACAGACTACAGAGGATTGTAGCCACAGACTACAGAGAGGATTGTAGCCACAGACTATAGAGGATTGTAGCCACAGACTACAGAGGATTGTAGCCACAGACTATAGAGGATTGTAGCCACAGACTACAGAGGATTGTAGCCACAGACTACAGAGGATTGTAGCCACAGACTATAGAGGATTGTAGCCACAGACTACAGAGGATTGTAGCCACAGACTACAGAGGATTGTAGCCACAGACTACAGAGGATTGTAGCCACAGACTACAGAGGGGATTGTAGCCACAGACTACAGAGGATTGTAGCCACAGACTACAGAGGGGATTGTAGCCACAGACTACAGAGAGGATTGTAGCCACAGACTACAGAGGACAGTATATAGCCACAGACTACAGAGGATTGTAGCCACAGACTACAGAGGGGATTGTAGCCACAGACTACAGAGGGGATTGTAGCCACAGACTACAGAGGGGATTGTAGCCACATACTACAGAGAGGATTGTAGCCACAGACTACAGAGGACAGTAGCCACACACTACAGAGAGGATTGTAGCCACAGACTACAGAGGACAGTAGCCACACACTACAGAGAGGATTGTAGCCACAGACTACAGAGAGGATTGTAGCCACAGACTACAGAGGACAGTAGCCACACTACAGAGAGGATTGTAGCCACAGACTACTGAGGATTGTAGCCACAGACTACAGATGATTGTAGCCACAGACTACAGAGAGGATTGTAGCCACAGACTACAGAGAGGATTGTAGCCACAGACTACAGATGATTGTAACCACAGACTACAGAGAGGATTGTAGCCACAGACTATAGAGGATTGTAGCCACAGACTACAGAGGATTGTAGCCACAGACTACAGAGAGGATTGTAGCCACAGACTATAGAGGATTGTAGCCACAGACTACAGATGATTGTAGCCACAGACTACAGAGAGGACTGTAGCCACAGACTACAGATGATTGTAGCCACAGACTACAGAGAGGATTGTAGCCACAGACTACAGATGATTGTAGCCACAGACTACAGAGAGGATTGTAGCCACAGACTCCAGAGAGGATTGTAGCCACAGACTACAGAGAGGATTGTAGCCACAGACTACAGAGAGGATTGTAGCCACAGACTACAGAGAGGATTGTAGCCACAGACTACAGCCACAGACTACAGATGATTGTAGCCACAGACTACAGAGAGGATTGTAGCCACAGACTACAGATGATTGTAGCCACAGACTACAGAGAGGATTGTAGCCACAGACTACAGATGATTGTAGCCACAGACTACAGAGAGGATTGTAGCCACAGACTCCCACAGCAGTGACTTTGCAAGGTGTGGCTGAAACTCAGCTCTGCTCTCTGCCTTGCCTGAGGGAAGCTAATTCTTTCCCACTACTCGACTATTTTACTCGACTAAAACGTCCTGCACACATAAATGGAGGTAATCTTGTGGGTCCATCTTGCCTGAGGGCTCTCTTCCCTCTTTATATCTGAAGTGCTTTCAAGACAAAGATGTTTTGCAAATAAGTAAGCTTGAATCAGTCCTTTGCTCTCACTCAAGGTCACAGTGCCTCTGTGCTGTGATGGTCCTTCAGTCTTGTTTGTGTCCTTCCCAATAAGCATTTGGCTTGGTTCAATTGTGGATGCAAAACGACGCATGAGAAACCCATCGGATTAAAGCTAATGTGAACTTTCTCTCACCATGTTGAGGGCCTGGTAAGCCTCCACAGCATGGATCCAGGCTAAAACTGGAGCCTTGTTGTCTGATGCTCCTCGTCCATACAGGTTGCCTACAGGCAAAATGATACAACAGTCAATACACTTCATTACCATCCAAATGTGTCACATTTGACATGTGTAGTAGTTTGTTCCAATAAGTTTGTTCCAATAAACTGTTTAGCAAGAACACCAGAATTTGAATCATATTCTTTCCAGGCTAAAAAAGAAAAAGAAAAAAGCAGATGTTTTTTTCAACCATCTTGAACAATTCAATTCATATTTTTGAACAGAACAAACACTCATTTCTGTCTCTTCGGCTGTCCATTGACAATACATGGCAGACTGCCTGCATAATACCGATATACCGTTTTTTTTTCTGAGCTTCTGCATCCAAAACAAGAAAATTAGCTCAGCAACAAAATGCTCAGCAACAAAAGTTAAGGAAAATGTGGAAAACAATTTTGACATTTAATTTCAACAGAGTGGCTTCTCCCTGATTTTTTTCCCCGTGACATTGGGAGTCTTTGGCTCTCTTATCTCTAACTTTAGTAGTCACTTGTTTATGATAGCATATCAGACTGAACTGTAGTATCATCTTACACATCCTATAATAAGAATGCAAAGTGTCTGTGTGTATGTGTGAGTGAACAAATTGTGTTCTGCCACAGCTATGCCATTTTACGTGTGGTCGCGCTGAGTCTTTCTTTCAGGAAGTGTAAAGAGCACCCTGCTGGCTCCTGCTACTGATTTAGCTACTGATGGAAGACAACTGAGAGGTGCAGCACACCTGAGCCGAGTTGGAATCCGCCTATGAAAACCCTCTGAGGAGAGAGAGGAGAGGCATGGCAACTCTGTGAGTGAGGACTAACTAAATGGCCAGTGAGTGTGCATGTGCTCCAACAGGTATCAGCATGGAGGCTACACTTGGGTATTCTGCTAGTAACGTAATGAGCAAACGTATATGTATCTCTGTGTCTGTTTCATTGTTCTCAAACACCGTCGGCCTGGTTGCATTCATATTTGGCACGGGTACTGGCAGAGGCCCCGGCAGACGGTGAGAGGGCCACATTCTTGAATGAGGTAATTAGGGCCGACTAAATGGACAGAAATGGCTAATTAGTGGCCAAAATGAGTGAACATCGGTTCAGCACAATGGAGAGCTCCATTCGTTAGCTACTGATGGACCACACCAGTTGGAATCAGCTAGGGAAGTGGACTAGGAAAACCCTCTGGGGAGAGAGAGGAGAGGCTGCATGCCAACTCTGTGAGCGAGGCCTTACTAAATGGCCAGTGATTGTGTGCTCCAACAGGTATCAGAACAAGTAGTAATAACATTTGAATAATGTATTTCTGTTTAATCTATCTATCTATCTATCTATCTATCTATCTATCTATCTATCTATCTATCTATCTATCTATCTATCTATCTGTCTGTCTGTCTGTCTGTCTGTCTGTCTGTCTGTCTGTCTGTCTGTCTGTCCGTCTGTCTATTTATTTGTCTATGTACGTATTCATTTATCTATTTATTTATTTACTTATTTATTCAATGATGTTTCTATGCATGAATTAGCCATTTAACAGTGAGTAATCTATCCCAGAGTTCCCCGTGTCTGGCTAGGTCATTTCATTGCAGTAGTAGGCCTATGAGTTTCAATGAGTTTTACTGTCACATGAGGGTGCTGTTTCATAGGCTTCAAAACCCCAAATCAGATGAGACAACATGTTTGATGTCAATATCTCTAGTAGTAACCTTCAGCATGTACAGTAGCTATATAGCCTATAGTGGATGCTTACCATTGATGTCAGTCAGGTTGTAAGGCTCTGTGGCCCAGCCGTCTATTATCTTAGCTGGCTGGACATCCACGTGGCCGTAGATGCACACTGTGTTTTTGTTGGTCTCGTTGCCAAACTGGGCTGTCACCACTTTAGGTAAGGCCAGCATCTGCCCATCAGGAAGCTGGAGACACCAAAGGAGGACACATCTGTAAAGTGGTGTTTCCAAGCAAGTGTGGGTAAATAGCCATGCTCTACTGTCAAATGCAGGCTGTTTGCTCATGTTGAACCATGCAAACCCTACCTTTATTATCATAATCATAATAATATTTACATATTACAGTGTAGTCTACTTTAGCCCAGTAGTTCTCAAAGTGGGGTCCAGAGACCCCCATGGGTCCTTGAGGGGGTTCCAGCAAAAAGGCTAAAAATGTATTTTCACTACAGTAGAATTCCAACTACAGTATACATGTAAGTAACACAATGACAGAATGTTTGATTATTTTGGTCATGGGTTTCACACACTTTCTGTAATAGAATGAAACATCTGAAAGTGTGACGACCCTGGGACAAAATCTTATCAAGTGGGGGTCTGTGGTCTCATTTGTGTTAATTTAGGGCTCCATGGCATGAAAGAGTTTTGAGAGCCCACAGAACAGTAGGAGAAATGAGCTGCAGGATGTGCTGTGCATTGGATATAGAGCTGAACAGTCACGAGACGTCTCTTGCCCTGGAAGTGAGTTTCTCATTCATTTTCTCCATAGACATTTAGAAAAATCCTTATATAATGAGTTTTAAAGTTGGAACCAAGCCAACCCGTGACCTACTGAATCATGAGTGACCATAAAACATTTCAGTGGGAGCAAAAACTACAAATAAATACGGGGATTTGTTTTTTCCCCGTATTTATTTTTTGTTTTTGCTCCAACTGAAATGTTTTATGGTCACTCATGATTCAGTGGAGAAAATGAATGGGAAACTCACTTCTGGGGCAAGAGATGTCATGTGACTGTTCAGCTCTATTAGAGTGAATTAATTGAGTCGTATTCCCTTTCAGCTACACCTTTCTGTTTTGTATTGTTTGATGTCAAAGGGCTGTCATTCCTTTTTTTTTAAACCATACACTAAGACAACAATATGATACAATAACAGTTTTGTTTTTTGTCTTTTGCCTTAACAGTCTTTTTGTCCTAATATGGTAGCTACTGAACAGAGAATGTTGACTTTGTCTCATTTGCCATTGTCACTCACCCTCACTGTTTGAAATACAAATGATTTACCAACCAATTAGGGTATAATTAAATGAATGAATGAATGATTATTTTATTTTTGTGTCTGGCTGCACGCAGCCCATCCCTTACAAGATTATTCAGACACATTTTAAAGAGAACACTTTTTCCAGTGCCAACACGCTGACACAATAAACAGTATAAATACAACATATAGCCCTATATGACTCCAATCAGATCAATCAGACCTACACAAACAGTTTTGTAGCCTAACTATTCAAGATAGAGTGAAGGAGGGCAACAAAGAGAGAAAGAAAAAGGGAGAGAGAAAAGAAGAACAAGGAGAGAATAAAGACAGAAGACTGAGACTTGGATGTTATCGGCTAGACAAGATGATGCAATTTACAATACAAACAACGTGCATTATACGTAATGCTCCAATATCTCGTCATTAGACTACAAAAGGCAGGGAGGTCCAGCTCACTGGGTAAATGACTTCATCACTGACCTCTTGTTCGCCAATGTCCACCAGCTCTACAGTCCCTCCCATCGCCCTCAGCTTCTGAGCTGTCATCTCCATCATGACGTGTAGGTCTCCTCTCTTCAACACGTCGCTGGAGTCACTCTCTATCGCCACCCAGTCCCGCAGAGCCTAACACACACACACACACACACACACACACACACACACACACACGCACACATGCACACACACCCACACACACACACGCACACACACACACACACACACACACACACACACACACCCACCCACCCACACACACACACACACACACACACACACACACATGCACACACATGCACACACACACATGCACACACACACGCACACACACACACACACACACACACACACACACACACACACACACACACACACACACACACACACACACACACACACACACACACAAACACACACACACACACACACCCACAAGTTAAATCACCTCACTGACAACTACCACTACCACCACTACTACTATTAGTACAGTTCTACGGCTGCTAGCAGTAAGCAGTATGTGCAGTGGATGCATGTTGAGTGAGTTGAGTAGTGGTTTGAAACTGATACACCAAATGTGATTGCTCTAGCATGAAGCATTTAGGAATGATGCTCCCTTCTTGTCTGCACATCAGACATGACATTTGTTTGTGCATCACAGCCAAACAGTTACAAGTATCCAAAGTACTGTATGTGAAATAGGCATTATAAAGGTTCAAATATGCAACAAAATAATAATAATAAAAGGGGGGGGGGGGGTTTGGGGGGTCCTACAAGGTTGGTGGCAGTATGGAGTGTGACCAGAAGTGGTCCATTCCAAATATGTATGTGTAGTGTGGTTGGTTGTTCTAGCAAACATTTTGTAATTGTACTATATTTTGCATTGAATTTAATTTGTGCACCACAACCAGTGCCAAACTGGTTGTCTGGCTGTGCACATTTTCATGGTGATTCAACCATCTTTGCCTGATAAATAGTAAAAAAAAAAAAAGAAAAAAAAAGTGATAAAACTATCAAGATGGAAATGAAAACCAAACCACATGGTGGTTTGGTTGGGGGGATTATATGCGAGCTAGTTATATAATGCTAAAGTTGCTAAAGTAGCTGATGGGTAAATGTTGTCTTCTTGCCTGCGTGGCCGTGGTGGAGTTATGAAAGCTATATTATCTACTGCTATTACTGTTTGACATTATGGACTCTGACCTGCAGATCGTTTTAAAGCAGAAAAAGAAGAAGCGGAAGCTAAATCCAACATGGTTCCTTCCAGTGGTGGTCCGTTGTGGTCCTTGGACCCCAAATAATGAGGACAAACAAGAACATTATTGTACCTCCACATATTCTTCTTGATGGCTGTCAACGTACTGCACCAGCTCCTCATAGCTGAAAGCATGGACACTGGAGATGACCAGCAGAATGGAGGGCAGCGCCAAGAGTTTCATCTGTTGAGTCAGTTTGGTGCAATTTGATGGGTAAGTGCTGAGTCAAAAGATACTGCAGACGGCCATATAAAAGATCATTATTTACACACATGATTATAGTACTGATAATATGCTCCCCTGGTACTGTAAACTAGTGGTTCTCAATGTGGGGTCTAGGGACCACTAGGGCTCCTTGAGGGAGTTCCAAGGGGTCCCCAGTGAACTAATGAATTATTGTTAAACTTTGCCATTATTTAATTTATAAGAACTTACCAGAATGAGAGAGAATTTGAGAATGTATAAGATTAAGAATGACTGTTTTGATCATAGCTTCACTGTTATGTCTACCTACAATACAGATAGGCGTGGAATTCTGGACAAAATCATATCTAACAATAAGAATATGATCAGACTTGAGTTCAAGAGACAAAATTGTATCAAAAGGGGGTCCGTAGCCCAACTGTGGACTAAATGAGTGGTCCTTGATATGAAAAGGGCCGGGTGAGAAGCACTGCTGTAGACACACATGTATTAATGGCAATGACTGTTGGGGGTAACTCATTACAAAAGTAACATATTACATGTAATATATTACTTTTAGCAGTAACTCAGTAATATAACTTATTACCAATAGGATTTCAGTAATATTATACAGTATCAGTTACTTTGTCAAGTAACACAAGTTCAAATTGAGTTACTTTTTTTTAATGAAAGCACATATTAAAATAAAGATACAGTCATTTCCTAATCAAAATGTGTGTTTTTATGCAAATAACCACAATAGATGACAATAAGAAAGGAAAAGGATAACATTTAGAATTTTGGGTGGTTTACACTGACTTCAAGAAGGTTGAAATTATTTTTCGCGATGGTTCCGAGGCGGGGATGTCATTCTGCTACTGCTGTTATTTTGGTGAAAGTATTGCAAAAGTGGTGTAATAAGTAATGAGTTACTCTACACATACAGTAATATTGTAAAGTAACGCATTACTTTCAGATGAAAGTAACTAGTAATATGTAGTATATTACATTTTGAAAGTAACTTGCCCAACACTGATGGCAATCACTGCAGATCCTATAAATGTGCACAGAATGCTGTGCCTAAGATCAGACTGACAGCTCCATCTTTCTTATGACTGAACATTTACACCACTACAAGGCTTTCTGAACTTGCTCAAATGGGAACCCAAAAACTGTAGAAAGGTTTGGAGATCTGTGGCAGAACGAGGACCTAGTGTGTCTTACCTTGTCTCTGGTGGAGTCTCTGTGACAGTCTCCTCAGGGCAGCTGGACTGTGGCCCCCGCGCTGCTGCCCGCATGCTTTTATACCCTCCCTTTCGATCATACCTCTTGCTGGGCCCCGGGGTCACATGGGTCACATATTTCCTGGATTAGGGCCAGGACAGCTGACAAATTGATTTTTTCTTGCTGACAGGCACAATAATTAAACTCAAACTATTGATCCCACTCCAAGAATGCACACCAAGGTTCAGCCCAAACAAAAGCAGGGCAGTGAAAGCGCTCAAAATGAAAGAATTCCTGTTGTTTGTGTTTTGGAATCTCTAAGTAACCCTGCGCTGAACAACGGCGGCAGAGCGTTTCTTGTTCCACAACAGGCAGGTGTCCCGTTGTGTTGAATTAAGAAGGTCTTAAAGGAGAACCCCTGTTTTTTTTACACCCCAGACTTTATTTCAGCTTAAAATATGATGTTTTACTCACCCAAATAACTTTGGTTTCATTCTGATCCCCCTAGAAGATATTCAGATCTGAGTAGAGTCCTGGAACTGGCCAAAACAGGCGTAAATGGGGCATACGTCGTTCACACTGTAAATAACGTATTTTCTGTCACCTCGTGGTTCATTATGGTTGTTAGCTACACAACAGATGGAGTCAACTCTGACCTGCCCCGGATGTGCTTCAGAAGAAGAAGAGAGAAGCGCTTCTGTTTGGTAACAGAAGAAGAAAAGAAAACTACAGAAGAAGAATATAAGCACATCCGGGGCAGGTCAGAGTTGACTCCGTCTGTTGTGTTGTGTAGCTTAGAAGCCTGCTTAGCATATAGACATGATCTGATTTCAAGATTATAGACGATTCAATTAAACTCCCGCTCGTATGGAATAAGGCCATATATCGATTACAAACAGCAGCGGGAGATAAAGTGGGAGGTGTTATCTATGTGACACTCGGACAGCAAACAGAGCAGGCTGTCGGCAGCACGGAGGTTCGTTAATCGTTACATAACTAATTCATGTTCTCATAATTATATAACAACCATAATGAACCGCGACGTGACAGAAAATACGTTATTTACAGTGTGAACAACGTATGTCTGTTTTTGCCAGTTCCAGGACTCTACTCGGATCTGAATATCTTCTAGGGGGATCAGAATGAAACCAAAGTTATTTGGGTGAGTAAAACATCATTTTAAGCTTTTTTTTGCTGAATTATTCCTTTAATTCCTTGTTTTGAATCTGAATTAAATCCCTCCAGAAACTGCACCATGGCCTGGTGTGAACAGATCCAGAGTGAGCGCTGACAGCTGCACCTTGGTGTGTTCTGTGGAGAAGGCTCATGAGACGACTCTGTCCTGGATCAAAGCTGGAAATAAGGAGAATTCCTGTAAAAAACAGGAATTCTCCTTTAACATTTTTAGTTTGACACAGTGGAGACATATAGACCAACCCGATCTCCAAAAAAATTGTAAAATAGCAACGTTTGTGGACAAACGTTGGTATTTTACAATGTCGGCTAAGAAATTGTAAAATGGGAACGTATGCGTCTACAGCGGTGGGCGTGGTTTGGGCGTGTTTTACGGAGATTTTCTGTTTCTAACCCCTCCCCCTACTCTAATCCTAACCCTAAAATCTCAGAACGTTACTATTTTACAATTTTCGAGCCGAAATTGTAAAATAGCAACGTTGGTCCATATCGTTGGTATTATACAATTTTCTGTGAGACTGTGTTGCAACAACTATAGACATATTCATTCACCCAACTAACAAGCAGAGATTATACTGCAGAACACCTTGAAATGTCCCAAGCCTTAGGTAATGCTGACATGCGCGCGCACACGCACACGCACACGCACACGCACACGCACACGCACACGCACACGCACACGCACACACACACACGCACACGCGCACACACACACACACACACACACACACACACACACACACACACACACACACACACACACACACACACACACTACCAGCTAGGTCATGTTTAACAGAAGATAATCAGAGATTTGGCAATTCTGCCCTTGTCAGGTCTGGCACTATATCAAAGTAGCTGTTACATGAAAGTGTTACCTCATGCGTTGGCCACTGTTAAATGCTATCCTTGATAATGAGGCAGGACGAATCAGGGCCCATTACAGTAAATTGGGAAATCCCTCATCAGGGTGCTCCCACAGTAAGGAATCCAATTACAGACCCAATTTTCCAGAAAACATTTAATCCCATCACTTCTTCATGTTCATTGGACAAATTGTGCTTGTTAAATACTTCCTGTCCGTTAAGTGAGTCCCAGTGTGAGACAGGACGAGACCCTGGTGGTTTGAATGTGCCCTATGACACACTAACAATGAAAGAAAATCAAAACTTACAGGCGGTCAGAATACCAAAGAGTCAGCGGCCATCTGGGACTGTTAGTTTGCACCTGCGTGCAATAGTGTTTCAGTGTGTGTGTGTTTGTGTGTGTGTGTGTGTGTGTGTCCATGTCCATGGAGCTAGGGAGTTGTGTTAGCTTTCAATGAAGATTTCAATACTTACCAGGGATACAGATTAAAGATTTTGGCAACACTTTATAATAACGTTCAGTCGTAAGTAGGGGTGTCACGATACACTCAGTTCATGATACGATACACGATATTAGGTTCACGATAACGATACGATACGATTTTAACAATATTTTTTGCGATCGATTTGTAAGTTGAGGGGGCATCCTTCACGCTAATTTGAGTAATTTCACCATTTTCATCCTCCGTGTCTGTAACGTCCCTCGTCTGTTCAAACAAAGCAATGAAAAGGAGAGCGAGCATGCAATCAGATGCAGATTAGTGCCACCATGTTCAGCTTCTTTTTCTCGCGATATGAGATTTCATCTCAACGATACATATTGTCACGTTTTGATATCGCGATATATTGTGGGACAATATATTGTGACATCCCTAGTCGTAAGTAATTTATAAGCCTTTAGTTAATGATGAACTAACCATTTACAAAACATGAATATACATTTGTAGATGATTAATACATGTTATGTTAACATATACAAATGTGTTGTAAGTCATCTATAAACCTTTAGTAAATGAAGTGTTCCTCACCTGTTGTAAATGATGTGTAAATCATTTACAATTCATTTACAAGGCTTTCTGCAACCCCTAATCTAAAGTGTAAACCATCACACATAAATGTGTTACATACAAGGGGGTAGCTCTGTTTGTCAAAATTGAAGCAAATGCGGAAGTGTCCTCTTTGCCTGCAGGGGGCGACCCATTGGTTTGTTGACTTCTATTTCGAAGCCTCAAGTATGGCCTCAGTAAACACTTTCCTAGTGCATTTATGTTCTCAATCACTAGTTTCAGACTATGTTGTAGATCCAGACTGTTTTAGGGCGTGATTGATAGGTCGCTTGTCCACTGATCACACAGCTCGCCGATCACGGACCAATAGCAGGCCGTGCTCTGTGGGAAACCCCTCGACATGTCTCGAGATCCAAGATGGCAATGTCCAAAATGCCATAGGTGAGGCATCAAAAAATAGAAGTCCACAGACCAATGGGTCGCCCCCTGCAGGCCATTTGAAAGAATGCAGGTTTAAGTGACCTGACAGACATCCCCGCTTGTATCTAACACATTTATGTGTGATGAATGGTTTACACTTTAGGGGATGCAGAAAGCCTGGTAAATTAATTGTAATTTAATGATTTACATAACAGGTAAGGAACACTTCATTTACTAAAGGTTTATAAATTACAACACATTTGTGATATGTTAACATAGAATGTATTAATCATTTACAAATGTATATTCATGTTTTGTAAGTGATTAGTTCATCATTAACTAAAGGCGTATAAATGACTTACGACTGAACGTTATTATAAAGTGTTACCAAGATTTCTTTTCCAAAAACAACCCCAGCAACGGGTTGATCATGTGCTTACTATTTCAACGTTGGAGGTGGGGAAGGGGTGTGGGGGGGTGCAGGTAGTTGTGAGGTATTGATTCCGATATGACAGTAAAATCAAGTGGTAAGAAGACTCATCAAAGCTATCTTTGCAGTAATCCATGTATTTGTGGACTTTCAGGGCAGCCTACAGTATTTGCAAAATTTCTACCACTAGGTGGCAGGCTCGACTCGCAGTGTGATCAGTTGTTTGGGAGGAGAAAAAAGGATGCATTCACCCAAAAATTTAAAATAAATCAGTCATTTAGTCAATTCAGCTATTGCCGATAGGGCAGGTGACGTTTTCCACAATACATTCGTGGAGTTTCACAGCAAAGCTGTTGCACTGTTGCAGATGGAGTCCAAATTTCAAACGTAAAAGAGAGAGAGAGATAGCCTGCTGTTCAGCTGGCGTAATCCAAAATCTTCACAAGCCCTGAGATGCCAAGTTGACAGTGGCGCTGGAAGTACTTTTAGGTAGGGGGTGCTGTAAGGAAGGGACTCTCGGTGCTGCCCGCAAAGGCAGTGGCGATGAAAATTTGACGTTTTTTGGACTTTCATCCATATTTAGAAGAATATTTAATTTTAAATTAACATTAGGATTATACTGTTGTGATGTCATTATTCAGTATCTTCTTTAGTCGTTTTACACTACAACAGACAGCAACACAGGCATAAACTACATACACTGAACTTATTATTATGGAAAACCAGATTATGATGAAAATCAAACACTTTTGAAGAGAGAGCGTATGAAATAAGATTAGAGCTGGGAAGTGTAATAAACCCTTCTAGTGTTTATTCTTTGTTGTAATTATATATTGTCCACACAGGTATGGTTGTTCGGTATGAGCTTTACTTCAGCGTTGTTGTTCATTCACATGTCATTTCTGATCTGACGTTCTAGTCTACGGCAGTTCCCATAATGCCTTGCGGCACCGTCGTAACCCCGCATCACTGTCGTAACTCAGCATCTCATTACATGTCCCCTTTTAAATTCTTTCACTCCTCAGTGCAACTCAACATTCAAATAACTGAAGTATTTCTTACTTTTTTCAAAACAACAAAGTATCATTAGCTTTAGCATCATTAACATTCTACACTACTGTTTCTTATTATAATTTTGTCTCTTCCAATTACAGTAGGTCATTCAACATTAGATTACATTTGGAACTCTTTTTTTTTCATGCACAATCGTTTACAATTGGAATGTTTTTTCTCTTTTCACATTACATAACCATGAACCCATAATAAATCAACAGTCCATTTCCTCTACATTTTTTTTCTTTTTCACAGGTCCAGTCTCTCAACTGGTTTACTGGCTCTGCCGGACCTGGTACACATCAGTCCATCTGTGTCCCTAGGTGTACTCCCTGCCTGGACAGGAGGACCAGTCTCTGGACGCAGTGGGGTGTCCGGCAGTTGGTCAGAGGTCGGTATGGGTGCGATGTCCGGCACCGACGATCCAGCAGTTGGCACCGCCTGGAGGTGACGTCTGTTGCGGCGGAGTGTAGCTCCCTGCTCCGTCTCGATGACGTAGGACCGTGGTGTGACACTCTCGTTGGTCACCACTGCGGGTGTTAGCCAGGACTTTTGGTTGTCCAGCTTGGTGAGAACCTGGTCACCTGGTCGTAAGGTGGGTAGATCTCTCACCCCGTGGCGTTGATTGTAGTAGCGTGCTTGTTTTCCTTTTTCTGCAGCATCTTTGGCTTTGATGCGCTGCCTACTCGGCCATTTGGGTAGCAGGTTGCTGTCGAGAGTAGGCAGGGTTGTTCGGATCCTCCGGCCCATTAACAGCTCTGCAGGGCTCACACCTGTACTGCTGCTTGGAGTGGATCTGTAGCACATGAGCGCTAGAAGAGGGTCTTTTTGTTTTAAGATCCCCTTTGCTATTTGCACGGCTCTTTCTGCATGCCCATTCCCTTGGGGATTGTGTGGGCTAGATGTTATATGTTGAAAGTCCAGCTCACGGGCTAGCGCCTTGAATTCCTTGCTAGAGAATTGCGGCCCGTTATCACTGATTACCTGCTCTGCTATTCCATATCTAGCAAATGTGGCCTTTAGCTTTATGGCTACTTGGGCGCTAGTTGTTGTGGGCATGTGTAGTATCTCTATATAGCGTGAGTAGTAGTCTGAGATGACTAGGTAGCTCTGCTTATTATGCTCGCATAAGTCCATCCCTATTCGCTTCCAAGGTCTGTCTGGAAGGGGTGTGGAGATCAGCGGTTCTTTAGGTTGGCTCTTCCTCTGTTCCTGACATGTCTGACATGTCAAGACTTTATGTTTAATTTGGGATGATATCCCGGGCCACCATACTGAGGTATTTGCTCTTTCTCTGCATTTAGTCAGGCCCTGATGACCATCATGTATTCTGTCCATGATGTCGGCCCTCAGCCTCTCCGGGATGACTATTCTATTTCCCCTTGTCACTAACCCGTCGTATACTGACAGTTCATTTCTCATTGGGAAAAACTCTCTAACAGACGGGTGCACATTATTTATATAGACTGGCCATCCTGACTGTATGTACCTGGTTAGGGTTTGGAGCTTGTCATCTGCTGCTGTGGCTGCTCTGATGCTATCCATCTTTTGCTCTGTAGCCGGCATGCCATTGATGACGGATGCCACATAGCACTCTATGTCTGTGTGTGTGTCTTCACTATTGTCGCTCAAGGGGCTCCTAGACAAAGTGTCCGCTATGATCAGGGTCCTGCCTGGAGCGTACTCTGCTGTGGGGTTAAACCTCATTAGCCGCATTAGCAGTCTCTGACAGCGGATGGGAACGTTATCTAGGTCCTTTGTGTTCATGAGCGGGACCAGGGGTTTGTGGTCCGTGATCAATTTGAACCCCTCTAGGCCATACAGATATTTTTCAAACCTTTCGCAGGCCCAGACACTCGCCAGACACTCTTTTTCAATCTGGGCGTACCTGGTTTCAGCATCGCTCAGACGTCGGGAGCAGTAGGCCACTGGCTTCCATTCTTCCCCATGTAGCTGCAATAGCACACCACCGACCCCATAGCTGCTCGCATCAGCAGAGACTGCCGTGGGCTTGTGGACGTCGTAGTATGCAAGGGTGGGCGAGGTGGTGAGCAGCATCTTGATCTGTTGGAATGCAGACTGCTGCGCTGGACCCCATGTCCACGCCGACGTCTCCTTCAGCAGCACATATAGCGGGTGGCCCAGTGTGGCCAGCCTGGGAATATATTTTCCCAGGTAATTTACCATGCCCAGGATCCTCTTGAGTTCCTGGACATTTTCAGGTGCGGGAAGCTCTCCGATGGCTGACACTTTAGCTGGGTCAGGCCGCACGCCGTCCGCGTCGATCTCATGGCCCAGGAAGTGTAACTTTGTTTGTCTCAGTTTACACTTTTCTGCGTTCAGTTTCAGCCCAGCAGACTCGAGCCGCTCCATGACGCTCTGTAGGCGCTGGTCATGCTCTGCCATGTCTCTCCCGTGGACGATGATGTCATCCATATATACAGCTGTCCCCAGCAGGCCCTCCAGTGTCTCTACCATTTTCCTCTGGAATATTTCTGGGGCGCTGCTGATACCAAATGGGAGTCTCTTAAAGCAATATCTGGCAAAAGGAGTTATAAATGTTGTTAGTTTCTGGCTGTCTTCGTCGAGCGGGATTTGCCAGAATCCTGACGCCGCGTCCAGTGAGGAGAACACTGTTGACCCGTTCAGTTCTGCTGTGATCTCTTCTGGGGTTGGCAGGATGAATCTCTCCCTTTTTACTGCTTTATTTAATCTCTTGAGATCCACGCAGATGCGCAGCCTGCCTGTTTTCTTTGGGGCTGGCACCATTGGTGCACACCATTCAGTGGGCTCGCTCACCTTCACTATGATATCATTAGCCTCCATTCTCTCTAGCTCTTTTTTAACTGGCTCCATCAGAGGGATGGGGACTCTGCGTGCTGTGTGGACCGCATAGGGCTGTGCGTCCTCTCTGAGCACTATTTTTACTGGTTGTGTCTTGAGCAGACCGAATTCACTGGTGCTACGAATTGCATGGACTCGTTTTACTAGGCCCATTTCCTCAACTACTGCTCGGCTGAGTAAATTATTCACTATTCCTCCCTTGACTACATAGACTTTAAATGTATAGTCTTTTCCTTTGTATGTAGTTTCTGTTATGAATTGACCTACACAGTCCAATCGTGCGCCATCTGGGCCTCTCAGTACTGTTTTAGCTTGGTGCAGCTCTCTCTTTGGTTCTAATGTTTCAAAGGCTCTCTCACTCATTACACACACGTCGGCCCCTGTGTCTAATTTGAACCCGACTAGTGTACTACCAATGTCCAAATGTACAGTCCATTGTTCAGTGCCTGTGAGTTTACTGTCCACTGAGCCCAGAAAGTAGGCTGAATCCTCTTCGCGCTCTGTGACTTCATTCACTATTTTGCTTTTGCACATTCTCTCCCAATGTCCTGTTTTCTTACACTTGTGACATGTAGAGTTGGCTGCGGGGCATTTTTCCTCCCTCTTGTGGGTTGTCTTGCCACATCTCCCACATGTTTTACCGTGGCCTTTATCTGTAAAGCCTCTGCCTCTGTTTTTATTTGCGTCATGGCTCCGCCATTTTGTGTACCTTTCGTGCTTCTGCGCCACCTCCTGTATAGCGCATGCTCCCTCACCTTGCTGGCTGACTTGGGCTTTCACGTCCTCGAGTTGACGGGCCTCTTGTACTGTCATCTCCAGTGTGAGGTTCGAGATGAGTTGTAGCTTGCGAGACAGCTCCTTATCCTGGATTCCCACCACGATACGGTCCCTAATGTGCTCTTCACGCTGGGCCCCGAAATCGCAGTGCTCCGAGAGCTCATATAGAGCGCGGATAAATGTCTCCACTCTCTCTCCAGCACGTTGCACTCGCTGATAAAAACAGGCTCTTTCGTGAATAACGTTACGCTTTGGTATGAAGTAAGCGTCGAACCTCCCCATTACCGCATCAAAGTCATTTTCATCTTCTTCGTCAAAGATAAACGAACTAAATATGTTTTCTGCTTCGGCTCCCAAAGCATAGATGAGAGTGCTTACTTGCACGCAGCCTTCTTCCTTGTTTAGCTTTGTAGCTATGCGGTAGCGAGTGAAGCGCTTTTTCCAATCCGTCCACTCCGCTGGCCTCTCAAAGCAGAAATTCTCCGGTGGACTGAACTTCGCCATCTTCTGACACCATGTAATAAACCCTTCTAGTGTTTATTCTTTGTTGTAATTATATATTGTCCACACAGGTATGGTTGTTCGGTATGAGCTTTACTTCAGCGTTGTTGTTCATTCACATGTCATTTCTGATCTGACGTTCTAGTCTACGGCAGTTCCCATAATGCCTTGCGGCACCGTCGTAACCCCGCATCACTGTCGTAACTCAGCATCTCATTACAGGAAGCACAAACTGTTTTTTAATGCATTTTGTTGGTGGTATAAACACAAGACAGCCAAATCCAACAATTTCGAAATCCCATCTCTTGCCACCAGGGGGTGCTGCAGCACCCTCAGCACCCACCTTCCAGCTCCCTTGCAAGTTGATGTGTTACACCCTGTTTTATCCGAAATCTTCACTGTAGCAGCTAGCAGGCTATAGCCCCCCTTCTTCCCTGAGCACATGGGAACAGTGAAGAGTTTGTCCGGACATTGTAATGGAAATGAATTAGGCTATGTGAATTATGTTCAGATTAGAGCGACACATTCTTTCTGTATCCACAGACGTGTGGAAGCTGTCACTGTCATGTTAAATATTGTCAACAAGGCGAGGACACGGACAGGATTCAATCTCGTCGCTGATGATGAGAAACTGACTCTCCATCTAAACAGGAGAAACCATGGACTGTATAATAAAATAAATAGAGAAACCCTCTGTCAGATCAATTTCTCTGTTTGTCCACAGGGTAGCGCTACTGGACAGAGGGACAGATGGAGTGACGGGCGATGACAGCTGGCCCCGCCCATTCTTAGCCCGTCCCCTCTCTTTCTTTTCCTTTTAATAAACAATAGCGCATTGACATATGGCCGATGTTGGGAATGTTGCCGACTGTTCTTTGACAAAAACTATATTTATATAATTTAGATATTTTTTTATATGCTCCTCCCTCCCCCTCTTTTACGCGGCAGGTCAAGGGTTACAAACAAAATGGCTGAACACAGAGGGAGCGCCATCACAATGCTGTGAGCAGCCAGAGAGGGATGATCTATTTTGGATGTTTTGATGCATCACGATGACAATAATCATCATATGGAACTATACTCTTCTGTATGAAACCGAGTACCAGTCATAGCCGACTTCCATGTATGGATAACTTCGCTGTGGTCGCGATACAAAACATTGTACAACAGTTCCGGGGAATACAAGCCGAAGACACGGCTCTCTCCTCACGCAGTCCGGGCTGCTGCATTTGACTTCTGTCTGCTCATACTTTATGCATTTAGTAGTATTATTGTTAGCATGTTGAAAGTCAAGTACCGTTATAGCTAACTCCCAGCACCACGCGAAGATGAACAGGAAGAAGGATAAAGGATTTGAGAGCCCACGACCTTTTAAATTATAAGTATTTTCGTTTACTTTTGTTTTAGATGATAGATGAATGCATGGATTGGGAGTAAAGATAGCACATCCTGGTCTCATTTACTGTAAGGATAACGTTACACTAGTACAAATAGACAGATAGTTTTGAAGAAATCTCTGCTCATTAAATTAATGAAATCCCTACTAGCTGTACATCACATATTGACATGATTTTGTCCATGCATTTACGACCCACCAGGCGGTGTGCATCAACAACATCAACTTCCAGAGGAAGTCTATCATTGTAAGTACAGTGCAGCGAGTACTGTAGTATTAAAACGAATCACTAATTACACAAGACAGTGGTGGAGATGAAAACTAAACAAGTTACATCCACTCCAGTCACTAGCTACTGTAACATTTATTTGCAGTCACAGTTATTATAGTTGGTGAATGTGCTGTGATTGATAGCATTGGCACCTTGCAGCACATCCTACAAACTCAACTCAACTAAACTACACTGTAAATTGGCAACACCTGGCTCGAAACACAAAAGTATGGTGTAGTTGACTGTCCACAGCACTCTGTAAGAGCTATACTTTATAATAAATGTGCACTGACTCACTCCCTCTTATTTGCTCTGGGATAAACTGAGTTGTTACGAAACAATAGGTTTTTTCCTCACATTTTCAAATAATGCTTCACTGCTTCTCATGTTTCAGAATTTATATTTGCAGGATATTATGCAGGCATATGTGGCAGACGTTATTCTGCCTGCCTGTATTCTCTCCAGCCTAACTTCAATTAGATTTTGCTACAATAAAACAAGTGGCTTTGGATTTCTCTGGAATAATTTGGGGGCCAACGTAATACTTCATGTAACTCACACTGGGGTCCTGATCCAGACATTAAAAACTGCCTCTCTCTGTCTGTCTGTCTGTCTGTCTATCCCCCCCCCCCCCCCCCTCCCCTTTCCTCTCCTCTAGGGCTATGTCGAGCTCACCATTTTCCCCACAGTGGTCAACCTGAACAGGATCAAGCTCAATAGTAAACAGTGTCGCATCTACAGGGTCCGAGTCAATGAACTCGAGGCCCCCTTCAACTACAATGACCCCACACTGCTGGTGTGCCACCATGAGTCCAAGCAGTGAGTAAATCAGTGCATTTCAACTGGTTTTCGGATACGCAAATTCTGGTTTCACTATTAAGCTGGAGATATGAAATTGCAGCTCATAATTTGTGCCATATAATACTACTGAAAGTGAAAATGATTCTGCAAACAGTGTCTTTGTCTACTTTCTATGCTAATTTGCTGATTCTATATTTTTAATTTAAATTTCCAGAAAACCTTTTGTGAATACATGTGAGAATAGAAACGTCAACAACACACAGTTGTTAAACATGTACTCGTGTAAAAGAAAATTGGCGCGTAAACAAACAGTAAGTTAGTGATATTTGCATAAAACAATAGCATGGACTTTTTTCTTTTACCAGAGAAGCAACGTAAAATAATCTTTTTGAAGTTATTCTGATGATTGAATTTCTGATATGAGCTCAATGTCACTCCTCTGAACTTTTAAGTCAGTGTTAAATCGATGTGTGTGTGTTCAACTTAATGGAAGCAGTACAACTTCATAACATGTCTATCTATTTGAACAGTAAAAATGAAACAAGTTTGGACAGCACCGCTGTTGGGTCGTTTTTGGGAAACTTTTTGTCTGAGCTTTTTCTTCAGTGCCTACACAGCAGCAACGTGTGTGTGTGTGTGTGTGTGTGTGTGTGTGTGTGTGTGTGTGTGTGTGTGTGTGTGTGTGTGTGTGTGTAGGAGGAACCTGAACTATTTCTCCAGTGCTTACACAGCAGCAGTGAGTGCTGTGGACCCTGATGCAGGACACGGGGAGCTCGTTATCAAGGTTCCCTCTGAACTCTGGAAACAAGGAGACGGTACGAAGCACAGAGAAAAAGGGCCATAGTACAGTTATGTTCCATCATTCAGTTATGTTCCATCATTCAGTTATGTTCCATCATTCAGTTATGTTCCATCATTCAGATGATCCACTCTGTCAAAGTGTTAGCATTTTGTCAAACAATAACTTGCATCACCTTTACTATCCTTTTAAAAAAAACATCACCATTTGTTCAGATGCAGTCAATCATTTCATGAGAGTAAGTTTCACTTTTTCCAAATGGGCGTTGTCTTTTTGGAATGAAATGTTTAGTCATTAGACATTTATCAATCAAATATTTCCTTAACTATGATATGAAACAGATATTAGGGTTTTTGTGCATTTCCATTGGCCCCAGCTAGGCTAACGAAGGTGCACTGTACACTAAAGGCTTACACATCCATAGACAATATGAGATCATGGTTCCAATACTATCCCTGTATCTAACCCTAAGCCTAACCCTGTAAGATCATGATGATACACTAACATCCCTGTGTTTTGTGTCTCCAGATTTGAAGGTGTTGAAGGTGTCCATTGAGTTTTCCCTGGACCAGCCAATGGGGGGTCTCCACTTTGTTGTTCCTGATATGGAGGGCAGCCTGGCAGAGAGAGGAGCTCATGTGTTCTCCTTCGGATACCAGAACTCCACCAGGTCTGGAAAAAATAGTTTATATTCATCCTGATTTAATTACCGTAAGTAAAATAGAAGCAATTTCTTATTGCCAGTTCAATTACACTCCACTAAAGATGAAACTTTCCCCTATAGACCTTATTCGATAACCCCGGACAGCGCCATATTGTTGACAAACCGCAGCAGTAACGTAGTCTGGCCGAACGTATAGCAACAGTTATGGCTTCGTCAAAGAGAAGTGATGAAAAAATAAGTTTGGTCGGAGGTGTGGGCCCCTATAAAAAACTGACTTAGAGTAAATATAACTCATTATATTGCCAGGTATAAGGTACTGGACATTTATATCTACCTTGTGAATACAGTATTGGCATACACATCTCAGGAGCTGAAGGCTTTCAAATCCTATAATTATTTAATCTGTGGCAATTGGTCTGACATTTTTACTTTTGTGGCACCAACGACATCATCATCATCATCAAACATTGTCGTGACAGCAAAGGTAAATAACCTTATCGTTAAATGTTTGTTTGATATGATCTGACGCTTGCTTGCATGTTAGCCCAATGTTTGCTGTTTACTAACGTTAGCCTCTTTTCTCTTTCCCTTTACGTCTGTGGACTGTAGCTAACACCCGGGCTTTTATTGCTGCTATTACTACAGTCATGTATTATTACACAGCACACTATCGCTGTTGTGAAATAGCTCCTGATGCAGTAAAAACGGCGTTAAATAGGCTAGTAAGTAACGTTGGCTAGCGTCCTAAGCTATGACAGCTGTCAATCACTTTTAAACACCGCGCTGCGGAATGACAACAATATGGCGGCAGTGGGCGTGCCCGTACGTGAGTTACGTCAGTCGAATAAGGTCTATATTTCCAGGTGCATTTGTTGGCATTTACTGGCCTGCCATTAAAGCTGCACCAGGCAAGATTTTTATGTAAAAAAAAATCTGTCTTACAGCCGAAATGACAAAGAGGGGCTGGAACAGAGAATAGTGTCTCATTCCCCCTAACTGAGACCCCCGTAAATTCACCCTATAGAGAGGCAAAGTGAACATCACTTCCTGCTTCAGCACTGTACCACAGATTTTCTTCCGCAATTAATTTTCCCATAGACATTTCATAAAATGCTTATAAAAAGTTTTACTTGGTCAAACCAAACGGTTCAGCTATATTTAGAATCGGGAGAGACCATAGAACATTTCACTCGGACCAAAACATTAAAAAAAAAACATCGAAAAAATATTTTCTTTAAACCCACATTTTTTTTAACGTTTTGGTCTGAGTGAAATGTTATGCGATCTCTCCTGTTTCTAAATATACTGTATCTGTACCGTTTGGTTTGAACAAGTAAAACTATTATAAGCATTTTACGAAATGTCTATGGGAAAATAAATGGCGAATGAAAATCTCTGGTACAGTGCTGAAGCAGTAAGTGACGTTCCACATTGGCTCTCTATTGGCCCAAATTAAATTCTGGGGTTAGGTATGGCTACTTCCCCATCCCCTACCACAGGACTTGATGAAGTGAAACTTGAGAGCGAAATGTAGACTGTCTCCAAAACGGCGCGCCATCCAGAAAGAACGATTCAGAACGTGGCTATTGTCACTTAACTATCGCTTCTATCTCTGTAGATTCAGGTCACCTGTGCAGACTTGGACTGACAGCTGGCTATATAATGTACTGTTAAAGCACATGATAGCAGCACTCATTGCGGTAATCTCTGTGCCTGTGCTCAAAGCTCACCAAATGTCTCCTTTCCCAAGATTCTGGTTCCCCTGCGTTGACTCCTACTCGGAGCTGTGCACATGGAAGCTGGAGTTCACAGTGGACGCTTCCATGGTGGCAGTGTCCTCTGGGGATCTGGTGGAGACCATCTACACCCATGACATGAGGAAGAAGACCTATCACTACGTCCTCCCCATCCCTACCGCTGCCCCCAACATCTCCCTGGCTGTGGGGCCCTTTGAAATCCTTGTAGACCCCTACATGCATGAGGTGGGTTTACATTGTGAGGTTGCTGTGTGCAGGTTGGGGCATTAAAAATCAGAACCTGGTAACTCTAACAATTGGTGGTGGTCATATTGATTTTTAAGATGCAGTGCCAGATGTCCTTTCCACCAGCACATTGACACAGTATAATACAGGGTTCATACGGTCATGGAAAAACCTGGAAAATCATGGAAATTTAAAATACAATTTCCAGGTCATGGAAAAGTTTGGAAAAAATAAAATCCCCAAAAGTTTTGGAAAAGTCATGGAAATTTGTTTAATAAATATTTTCATGACGTTCATTTATGCTGAGTTTAAAATAATTTGCGTGCTTAAAAAGAAAAGGTAACATTACATTATGTAAAACAACAGCAGTAGCACACTTGAAGTCAGTCAAGGTGCAGGGCCAAGGTAGAAACGTACAAAAGAGAACAGAAGGCCAGCACTCAAAAAAGTCTTTTAGGTTTTTTATTATTACTTCGCTTGTACAGCAGCCAACGAACACGTTTCAGTGGGTAGCCTTCATCAACGCTGATGAAGGCTACCCGCTGAAACGCGTTCATTGGCTGCTGTACAAGCCAAGTAATAATACAAAACCTAAAGGACTTTTTTGAGTGGTGGCCTTCTGTTCTTTTTTGAACATTACATTATGTGACAGCGCCGCGGGGTAGTTGGTATATGTGTGTGCAGCTGGCGATGATATTGGCTGGCAGTGCCGAGTGCTCTAACACTCAGCCGTGGGCGTTCCCCCCTCCTCTCTCACTCAGTGCTGTAGCTCGTGAGCTCAGCACAACAAACATGGCTGCTCTGAGTCTGGCCACACGTGGTCTTGTCTTGGACTGTACATGCACAGAGATTGAATTATAGAATTATTTTTGCATACGTTACGTTGCTGACAAGGGATGCCCACGCACAGACACAATATAGCCCATCTGTAAACAATGTTTAAAAGTGTGCAGGCGAACAGAGCCGACACGTCCAGCTTGGCCAAACGCCCTACCTTGTTCAAAAAGCAACAGGTTAGCGAATGTGATTGATAACATAATTTGTGTTATTTTGTGACAAGCAAACGTTTTTCACCAGTTTGACAAGGAAATGTGCTCAGTACGAGCGCAGACCCTCTGCCAAGTAACGTTATTCATGACGCCGTTTAATAAGTGATCTGGTTGCGACAATATCAAAGAAATCACATCAACTTAAAGGCCGGCTTTACCGTGGGGAATATGAATATATATTAAATCTCACGCCCCTAAGGTTTTCGAATCCGTTGAAATTTTTGAAATTGGTTGTTTCCCGCCAGAGATATCACCAGAAATCCACTCTGTGTGGAGGGGGGGGGTGGTGGAGGGGAGGGGCGGGTGCGGGGACCCGAAATACTACATTTCCCACAATGCACTGGGCTCGCGTGGCCTTCGTTTTCATGCCCACCCCTCAAGGCCTAAACATGGTCGTCCGTCAGAGCCTCGCCCCGCCCTCCCCGTGTGACGGCGGGTGGAGCGCTGTCCTACGGGGAGGGGCCGAAAATGTGACTTCACGGCGACGATACGTGCGTGACGACAGCTGCAGGAGAGTTGTGATTGGCCGTTGCCCTGGCTCTTCGTCGTAAAGTCGCCTTTCAAAGCATGATGTTAGATTATAACAACTAGTTGTGTGGCTTAGCCTTCCCAAATGTTGAGGGTCGTTTTTTAGAATTTAATACATAGAATTGGGAACGTTACATTCAATTTCATTCAGACTGCCTGGCACACAATCTCCGCCATTTTCACACGGAGCTTCCGCGGGGGGGGGGAGCGGGGGCGTAGTGGCGTCCGAGCATGTGGGGCTCGCTGGCGCCGCCAGACGGCGAGACGGCTCCAATTCGAGGCGGACGGACGACCATGTTTAGGCCTTCAGGCATTTGGCTGATATCAAACTCCAGTAGGTGGCGGTAATGCACATATATGTTTGCCAACCGCCATAAAACTCAAAGAAGAAGAAGAAGAAGAAGGCTTCGACAATAAAAGATACAAAGAAGAAGAAATAAATCGAAAATAAAATTGCCTCCAAATTGCACCAAATGTAAACGGTAGTATATATGTCGGGAGATGTCTTCATAAATTTTTTTTCATGCATTTTAAGGCATTTTCGTAGGAGTTACGCGCATCTGATGTTGTAACTATTTTCTGTAAAAATGTGTAAAAATGGGTACATTGCTCAGCGTTGATTTCGTTACTTCAACTCACCTACTACTAGATGTAAAATTTGACGAGCTTTCCAATGCCGCCAGTCCCGTGTCTTTTGGTGCTTCCGTTCCAGAGATATGGTCTCTTGGCAAGGAGCTATGGGAAGCTAACCTAGCTACAGTATGCTATGCGGGTGAACAAGATGGCTGCCTTTTGCTTTTCGTCGAGAGCTCTGAAGGGGCGTGGAGGACCTCTAGAGGCGGGACCATGGCTCACAAGACTTGTAGTTCATAGGCGCTCGAGTTCCGCAAGCGGGGAGGGAAGCCGGGTGACGCGTAACGCGTCATCCGGCTTCCCTAAAAATGTGAGAGATGCCTGATAGGTCAGGCAGTGAAGCTCCAATTTCAAAATATTTCAACGGATTCTAAAACCTTAGGGGCGTGAGATTGATATATATTCATATTCCCCACGGTAAAGCCGTCCTTTAAGTATAGGGGACATCAGATCACGGTATATAAGCTTTGATAACACTGATTATTGTAGTAAAATGACATGATGGCTGTGCATCATCAATAAGCGATATCAGCATAGCAAGTATTCATTGTTATAATATGCTACAGTTGGTCAGTGCTCAAAAGCAGGCAGGAACAGGTTGGTCAAGTGAAAGTGGATCCCTGGATTTAGAGTCAACCACTTAAAGCATTTTGAGCGTCCTGAATTCCCGCAAAAGAGTGAAAGTGAGTGATTAAAATTAATCAACAACTGACCTCAGGCTCATTTAACTTGACAAGACGCATTTACATCAGAAATAAGTTGAAAGCAGTGATTGATAATTGATGAAATTGAATAATTATGTTTTTCTGCAAATTGCATCATTGGGAGGTTGATTCTGGCACTCAATATTAGAGGTCGGCAATATATCGATTTTATATCAATATTGTGCTATGAGAGTAGATATTGTCTTAGATGTTGGATATGGTAATATGGTAATACGGCATAAATGTTGTATTTTACTGGTTTTAAAGGCTGCATTACAGTAAGTGAAGTGTAGGCTAGTGACATTTTAAAGTAGAATGTCATAATACTCACTTTTCCATGTATGCACCGAGGAAATTTGTTTTGAAGTCATGGAAAAGTCATGGAAATCCATTGGTCAAAATGTGTATGAACCCTGATAATAGTTATGTCTAACAAACGTAAATCATATATTTATCCCAGCCCTGCATCATCACCAAAATCCAATCAACTGATCTTTGGGTCAACAGCGATCTGTTTACCATATAGTATAAGTCCATACATAACTTTTAGAGATATCTTGCTAACAAACTGACAGACTGGGGTGAAACATAGCCACCTTTCAGCGTCGTTGGTGCAGGGAAATACTGACCTACGTCCAAGACCCCCCCCCCCCCCCCCCCTCTCCCAGCCTATGCTACTGACAGAGATGTAATACAGTTAGTTAGAGTAGGGTTGCAATAATCGTTTTATGTGCGTGCCTGAAGTTTAACAAGTAGTTTATGCGTGATGTAGTTTCTACTAATGACCAATAGGTGTCCCTAACCACCAAGTGTCAATGTTCAAGTTCAGGCTTCTTTCACTGCTGTGTCTTTTTGAGAGAATACAAATGATGAAAAGAACAGTAAAGGCATAGTGAATATTTTTGATTACTCCATTAAGCCACTTCACCAAAACTATCTGGGTTTTACTGCCTGCCCACACCAGTTATATTCCCATGACAGCTTTCATGAAAAAGTATGAAAGATTAAAGCAAAAACCTTTTCCAACGGCATAACTAATAATTGAGCAGCTCATACACTGACTAGGAAGTGGTATATTGTAAACCCCATCCTCCACTTTAAGTTGACAGTAAATGAATGAATGAATGAATGAATATTTTATTTTCGTGTCAGGACAATTACATGACCCATCCCACATGGGATTATCAGACACATCAACATTCAATATTTAACAAAACATAACATTCAACATGTTACCCAACCAGAAGCTTCCAGTGCAGCCCAAATTAGAGACATGCAGACATAATATGCCTATACATATACATACATATACATTCATACATACCTGCACATAGAATACGAAAATAAAAACAAACAAACAAAAAAATAAACTATAATTTATCAGTTATACGTCAACCTTCTCCTGTCCCACGCTTTAGAAAGAAATTCAGAGAATGCAAAAATATAATTTTATTGATCTTCTGTTATCACAATTAAATTGAGATTTTCTGCGTTTCCCATTTTGTAAGACATAATTGCTGTTGTTGTGGTCTCAGTGGCGAGCAAATTAACACGTTTTTTTTCCACAAGTGACAGTTGCTAAGAGGACATAGAGAATGAAGTTGCCTTTTACATTGACTGTTACTGTATACCCAGTGACAAAGGGACATCTGCATAGAAATAACTACAGATTGTGTTCTTGTTCTCTCCTAGGTCACCCATTTCTGCCTGCCGCAGCTGCTGCCGCTGCTCAAACACTCCATGTCCTTTCTGCATGAGATCTTTGAGTTCTATGAGGAGATCCTGACGTGCCGCTACCCTTATTCCTGCTTCAAGACTGTATTTGTGGATGAGGCCTATGTACAGGTGTCCTCCTATGCTTCCATGAGCATCTTCAGGTAGGCACAAGCTTGTGTTTGTTTACTTCCGTCTCTCCCCGTCTTCCAATCAGGTAAGAGAGATGGGTGGTTTGTGTGTGTGCGCGCACGTATATATGCACAAACCAGGTCCAAGGAATAACCAACTTTACAGAACTTAAATTCACATCATGTTAATTAGTCCCAGGGGCGGCTGTAGCTCATGAGGTAGAGCTGGTCGTCCACTAATCGCTTTGGATAAAAGAGGTCGGTGGTTCGATTCCCGCCTCCTCCAGTCTGCATGTTGAAGTGTCCTTGGGCAAGATACTGAACCCCAAATTGCTCCTGATGGTGTGCCAGCACCCTGCGTGGCAGCTTGCTGCCATGGATTGTGTGAATGGCTGAATTCATTGTAAAGCGCTTTGGATAAAAGCGCTTTATAAATGCCATTTACCATTTTACTTATACAATACATTCACTATTTGTCCTCTCTGAGTTACTGAGGAATTGAAACATTGACAGGTCTCTCGCACAGCAATACCGTGGCCTGTTATTGACACATAACACGGTCACGGTCACAAGTAAGCTAGTGAATCAGAGCAGAGATCCAGTTGACACATCTAGGGCGGAAAAATACTATAATATTAATAATACTGCTTTTTCTTACGGCTTGAAAAGAAAATGGCCTGCAATGCCAGTCACTCACCTGTATCACTGTCCTCAATCTTTCAACAGTTTAAAATGTAAGTAGTTGAAATAAAAAGGCATAATCATATATATATATATATATATATATATATATATATATATATATATATATATATATATATATATATATATATATATATAACAGCTGGCAAACACACTGAGATAGTTTTCACTCGTTTCCTCTGACTCTTTCCACTTGGCTCTGTGTTTTCAGCACCAACCTGCTCCACAGTGCCATGATCATTGACCAGACTCCAGTGACACGACGCTGTCTCGCCCAGGCCCTGGCACAGCAGTTCTTTGGCTGTTTCATCTCCAGAATGTCTTGGTGAGGGTCAACAAAACACACAAACAACAACAAACAACAATTACGGTCTCTATTACATTGGAAGAGTTGTTGTTCATATTCTATTTGGTAACATTAAGTCCTGACAGACTCCTTGCTAGCAAGGGTAGTGAGCACACTCACCAAATAAGAATAAAAATTCAAGTGCACGGCACAAAAGTAACAGTGAAAAAACAAGGAACGCCACGCTGAAGAAGGCCTGTTGGCTGAAACGTCCGTTGTATGGTCTCGATGACGGAATAAAAACCATGAAAGGACATTCATAGCGTGCTGGCGTTCCTTGTTTTTTCAACATTAAGTCCTGACCCAAACACTGCTTTTGGAGGAAATAATACTGAATCATCTTTAGGAATGTAGACAAAAGGCTCCTTTTCGCGTTGTGCCATTGTGAAACTAGCCCTGCGCTAAGCGTCATGTGAAAATGTGTTAGGAGTGCGGCAAAGTGTTAACAATGCAGAGGTCACAGCGTGGTGGTGTACCAGTGGCCATCTTTTTATATAGTGGAAAAGTGCTGTCATTATGTTTTGGAACTTGGAAGTGTGCTAACGTATTTACCAGCCACGCTGAATGGAGCCCAGGTCGTCAGCAATTCCTTCCCAATGCATTCTGGTCTCTATGAAAAGTGTGGTAACATTAAGCCTCAGATCTGCACATACATATGGCTGGTGATGAGAGATTTACAACAGAACTAGCCTATTTCGTCATTGCTAGGAGTCAGAAGTTGGCCCAACTCTGGACTATGATGTACGTGCTGACATGATGGATCACTGTGTGACTGCCTGGCGTCTTGGTCAGTGCCGTGTGCGAGTGTGACGGAGTGAGCGATACATGAGCCTGTGCTTGCTGGTGCTAGGAGGCCCCTCAGTAGGACTTTAACACACTCTGGCGCTGCTCACACTCTCGAGAGAAATGCTTGGATTTGACCAAAGGTGTCAAAGAGAAACATTTGATTCTCAACAAACAATGAATCCCCTGTCTCCCCTCTCCTTCTCTTCTGTCTCCTCCCTGCGTTCACTCTCATGTCCCTCTCCCACCTCCTCTCCTCTCCTCTCCTCTCCTCTCCTCTCCTCTCCTCTCCTCTCCTCTCCTCTCCTCTCCTCTCCTCTCCTCTCCTCTCCTCTCCTCTCCTCTCCTCTCCCACCTCTCTCCTCCACTCCACTCCCCTCTCCTCTCTTCTCATCTCCTCTCCCACCTCCTCTCCTCTCCCACCTCCTCTCTCCTCTCCTCTCCCACCTCCTCTCTCCTCCACTCCACTCCCCTCTCCTCCACTCCCCTCTCTCCTCCACTCCCCTCTCCTCTCCCACCGCTCTCCTCCACTCTCCTCTCTTCTCCTCTCCTCTCCCACTCCTCTCTTGTCCTCTCCTCTCCCACCTCCTCTCTCCTCTCCTCTCCCACCTCCTCTCTCCTCCACTCCCCTCCTCTTCTCTCCTCTCCTCCACTCCTCTCTTCTCCTCTCCTCTCCTCTCCCACCTCCTCTCTCCTCTCCTCTCCCACCTCCTCTCTCCTCTCCTCTCCCACCTCCTCTCTCCTCTCCTCTCCTCTCCCACCCCCTCTCTCCTCCACTCCACTCCCCTCTCCTCCTCTCTTCTCTTCTCCTCTCCTGTCCTCTCCTCTCCCACCTCCTCTCTCCTCCTCTCTTCTCCTCTCCTATCCTCTCCTCTCCCACCTCCTCTCTCCTCTCCTCTCTCCTCCTCTCCTCTCTTCTCCTCTCCTCTCCTCTCTCCTCCTCTCCTCTCCTCTCCTCCTCTCCTCTCTTTTCCTCTCCTCTCCTCTTCCACCTCCTCTCCTCTCTCCTCCTCCCCTCCCCTCTCTTTCTATCCCTCCTGTCCTCTTCCCTCCAGTGACCTCTAAACACACATCAGATGTGTGGCCTTGGGCCATTTGTTTTTACCTTGCATATGTTGTTGAGCTGGTGTTGTGTAAGAAAAGAGCCCAGGAAAGTCAGATCTCTCTTTGATTTGAGCAAAGCATGGCGTCGCCTGCTAACAATTAATCAGAGTGGGGGTTTTAATTCTAACTGGGGCCTGTAATTGAAGACAGGCTGCCAGTTGCTGGACTCAGCAGCTTGTCAGACATCTAAAAGAGAGACTTTATGAAACCATGAACGCCATGCTTGGTGAAGGGTCACCGAGGAAAAACAAGATTTCTGATCACCGCTTTATCTCTCCCTCATTTGTCTGTCAAATAGAGGATGAATCTGGTTTTCTCCCTGAAGGTTTTGCTCTCTATCATACCATCAATGCAATAGAGAGACACAGTTTTAGTGTATTTATTTAAACATGTTGCTGGTCACAGCAAATGTACTGTACAAGCCTGAATATGGGGTCAGCCCGGGTCACTTTTCAAAAAACAGTTGGTAACCTTTGGAAAAGTCAAAGAGTTGATGCTAGAAATAATAATAAGAAAAGTAAGAAAGTAATTAAATCTTGAATTTCTTCTGAGAGAACTCCAGTGCCCAACAACACAAGCCAGTAGCAGGAGAGGAGGGCAGAGAGTGGTCCAAGTGTGGCTTGAGTCTTTAAAGTGCTTACTTCACTTCATCATGTCCATTGCAACAGAAGCAGAGATGAAATCATCTTTACAGCTTTTTGGCCAGGCTGGATTCAACTCAGCTTGATGCGGTGAAACCACCAAGGATGAATGAAGTATATTGTTTCTTGTTTTTACAAGCTAATAAATCCAGGCTGATAAAGTTGCCATGCCACGTTCCGACCAAGAAACCCCCTCGGGTAAAACTGACTTTGACACAATGATGAGGCAACAGGAACTCAGCCTGGAATGCTTTGAGAGAAGTCGCCCACAATGAAAGAGCTGTAAGATAGTAGTGGGAAGAAACGGGCTAGGAACGTCAAGTCAAATGAAAAGCAGTGGAATCACATTTGATTACAGGATCATTAAAAAAAAAAAAAAAAGCATCATGGCTAGATCTGATCCCAATCTGTCTCTTGTAGAACTGAGTGCCAAGCAGAGCGTCATGTGGTCTCATTTTTTAAGTCTTCAATATGACTCCGCTGGGAATCTTGTCCCAGACCTCCCAGTAAGGCCAGTGACTTGCTACTATTATGCCCATTGACAAAATGCAAACAAAAAAGAGTCCAGTTTACTTAAGATTTTATTCTCATGGTTTTGGATGTTATGCGTTTAGTGACAGTAACCTATTGCCTCTTGTAAAATTAGAAACAGCACAACAGCCGCATGGGTACGGGTGCCATGGTGATGACTGCTTCCAATTCTTCCGGCAGGGGGAGGGCTCACAAATAGTTAGTCAATTCATTTCTACCCTCCCCCTTCATCCGAGAGCGCACCTCCACAGCTGTGAGTGTCACTTGATTTGGAGTGACACTTGGTACTGAAGTGGTCGTGGTGGGTACGGGCTGCTCGCTGCCATAAATCACATGCTGGAGAGGTTCTGGGGAATCTGAGTCATTGCAGGGCTGGAGTTAGTTCACTTTGAACTCAATCAGTTTACAATGTAAAATGTAAACTGCAATTCATTTGCTGATGTTAGAAGAACATTCGTTCTCAATTATTTCTTAATCCGTTGGATATGCTGTCCTATGGCAAAAGTTCATGAACTATTTGAATCTACTTGTTGAATTGTCAAATTGGAAGGGAATTGACCTCATCCCTGAGTGATTGATGTACCTAGTACACTTGTAAGCTTATTAGGCTGTTGTGCCATCAGTCAATGTCCCCATGTGTTCTGAAGGGCTGATGAGTGGGTGCTGAAGGGAATCTCGGGCTACATCTACGGCCTCTACCTGAAGAAGACCTTTGGAGTCAACGAGTACCGACACTGGATCAAAGAGGTCGGAATTTCAGTTTCAGCTTTTTGTAGTGTTTTCTGTCCTAAAACTTAAGTTGCTTTGTGAAGTTTGATAGCAAAAAATGTATTGGGTCATGGTAGTATTGTAGTTCAAGATGCATTAGATCAGGCAGTTTTGCAAACTAGTTCAGTCTGTTTAAAACCATTTCAAGATTGGAGGTGTTAGCTTTTTTTGAAGATGATATCACCACTTTTGAAACGCTTCATGGCAAGAACATCAGAAACAACTTCAGTGTTTCCCCTACCATTCTACAGGCCTGGCGGGCCCACGAGGCCAACGGCGCCCCCGCCAGGCCGGATTTTATTAAAAAAAAAAAAACTTTATGGCATATTATTACAATACCACAATACTGGTGTTGACAGTGTTGACAGTAATCAGTGTTTCCCATACATAAAGGAATTTGTGGCGGGCCGCCACAATAATATTTTGACCGCCACAATAAGATGTTGACCAAAAAAAAAAAAAAAAAAAAATTTTTTTTTTTTTTTTTTTTTACAGTGCACCTGAACGCAACATGCAAGATATCCGCTGAATAAGTGTCCAATAAATGTTCATGTCATTCTGGCCAATACTTCTGTTATAGCATTTCAGTCTGGAATATGGAATATCTTTCAATAATCTATGATTTAGCTGCTAAATTGTCAAATACCGCCATCTGCTCGCTACCCAGGCACTTATGTATGTACTTAACCCAACTAACTTAACCTACGGTAACTAACTATCCGGTGTGCACAACACTGTCAGCCTAAACTCCGGCTGACACCCCAAAAACCTACAATCCGCTACAGAAAAATGTATATTGTTTGTTTATTAACTGGCCCCTCGCCTTCTATCATTTCACGAAAGTGGCAAAGCAAGTTCAGTATCCCTGACCTATCGGGAGAAATTTAGTTTGTCATTGTAAACCCACAGCACAGTAATGATGACATGTTCTTCATAGATCTAGCCTTTTAATTTTGCTCTTAAGCTTTCTCAAAGTACACCAAATTCATGCATTTTACTTTAAAATGTTTAAAAAAATCTCACGGGGGGGTATGCCCCCGCACCCCCCTAGGGGGTCTGCGGTCCCCCACCATAAATTCTCAAAATCCTGTGGGAAACACTGAGTAATAGAAGATGCCAAATAATTCAAAACAATAAGCATTTTGCTTTTAGGAGCATTGTGCCAGTGTGCAGCGCTGTTCCAAAACGTGTCAAAGTGTGTCGTTGCCTGGGAAACGCACATCCCATAATACAACTGTTCGTATCGCATCCCATAATAGTATGATGATACTTGGGATGCCATTGCGAACATAGATGCGAACAGGTTAGCTAAAAGTTTAGCGTCGCCACTGCAGCGTTTCGAAATCCCTCCAGGCCTGAACATTCTTCTAGGGGAAACACTGAACTTATATACATAGTTTAAATATATGAAACTGAATTAAGATGATTTAAATTGCATTTTCATGAATTTCCTGTTCCTCAGGAACTGGACAAGATTGTGGATTATGAACTGAAGATAGGAGGAGTTCTGTTGCACCCAACCTTCATCGGGGGCAAAGAGAAGGACAAGTAAGAAAACACATTCATTTGCGAGGGTGGCCATGCCAGGGTCCTTAAAAAAATCTCAAAATGTCTTAAATACAAATTTACTAATAAAATGACTTAAAAAGGATTAAATTGCCTTAAATTCAGATTGGATGGGTCTTAGATGTTTTTTAGCCACGTCACCCTGAGAATTGCACCCTGTGCAATTCCTGATTTTTGGGATGTAGAGACAAGCACAAGGATAAAACATTTAAAGACATACAAAGAATGAGGTGGGCGAATTTGGTAGTTCACTGATTCACTGTAGTGATGGCATGATGTTGCTTGCCGAGGAACTCATTACAGAAGTCCAGAGGAACTCAGCGCTGTTTGACAAAGACCATCCCCTCATCACTGCCCATATTTTGGTGAAGTCTAAAGATTAGATCTTGTTAGATTAGAATGTAATCCATGAACCATTTTAGAATTAAAGCATAACATATTTTTGTTGAACTATGAAGCTTTTGCAAAAAAGAAGAAGAAAAGTTTTTATTTTTATTTTCCTGAAAACTTTTCACGGACCCCCTGGCAAAGTGCCACGGACTCCTGGGGGTCCCCGGACCCCCATTTGAGAACCACAGCTAAATGACATAATGTAATGTAATGGCAGAGCACAGAAAGCCTGAGTGACTCAGTCAGTATGACTTCATATTTGAGCCCTTGGTCTCTTCATGGGAAGTAAATTCTCATCCCCACCGTTTTAAGTGTGTTCAGCGCAAGGACTTTGGGAGTCATCAGCCAATGGAGAGTAATTAGGCTGTTAGGTAAATATGGCTGACCTGAAGAAGGTCAGTGTAACTAAGCCTTGTTCTACCGTAAATTCCGGACTATAAGCCGCACCGGTGTATAAGCCGCACCTGCAAAGTTGACTATTTTTTTCTTATATAAGCCGCACCGGACTATAAGCCGCGGGTGTTTTAATGTTTTTTTTTTTTTTTTTTTTTTTTTTTAATTGTGTTTTAATGTTTAATTACCATATGTAAGGGTTCATGCACAGAGGGGATTGTCGGGAAAGAGATGGCTGTTTGAGGAAGCTCCCATTTATTAACATTTCAACAAAACAACATAACACAACACCACCTGTGTTGTTTTTTACAGTGCACACAGTGTCATACAGTGTGGTGAAAAGAGGGCAAGAGAGGAAATTAAAACAGAAGTGGATTTATAGTTAGAAAGAGTGCTAAAAAAGAGAGATTTTTTTTTTTTTTTTTTTTTTTTGAAAAAATCCATAGATAGTTATATAAGCCGCAGGGGCCAAAAAAGCCCAAAAAACGGGAAAAAAGGTGCGGCTTATAGTCCGGAATTTACGGTAGTTAAGATGATTCATACCATAGACCAAGAGCTTGTCTCTGTCCAGGGGTTCAACCTATTTCAACTCTTGTGAGAGCCAAGTAGATGTGCATGGTAATTGTATCACAGCTTGCAGTATCATTATTAGGGCAGATACACACAGGCCACAGACCCTGGTACTACAGTACATTATATACACCATTTGCCCCAGAAAACCAGTTGGATATAGTCCATATACCTCTGTATACCTTAAAGTGGACTGCTGGAAAGAGGGGAGTATCTGTGAGCAGTGTTATTCATTCTTGCCAAATAAACTGTTAGCTAGCTCTGCACCCCCTATTTGCCATAAATCACATCCTGGCAAGGGTAATCACACCAATACGTAGTCAGAGGCTGGTTGCTGCTTGGCTTTGAACCTATGGTGAGAGCAGGCTGGCTTATGAGATTATAGTTGTAGTTATTTTGGAGAGTGGCTGGTGTTTGCATGTGTTATTGGAGAGAGTTGGTGCGAGAGAGGCAGGCCCACACACAGAGAAAGTTTCCCCTGATTATATCGGCACTCTTCTCTCTGCGTGCTGTCTTTCCATGGCTGAACTACATCCATGGACATATAGGTCCACTCTATGCTGTCAACAGTTTGGCTCATAACCATTTCATCTGGAGTGCTGATGAGGTCAGCATGCTAGTTGTGGGAAAGGAGGAAGAGAGAGATGAGTGATCAAGAGTCACCTTTTTCTCCCCTTACCTTTTTCTTTTGACCTTTTTTGTTTTTAATTGTACCTATGATTGAAATTTACATTTGTAAAAATGAGGAAAACGCAGATTTATCTAAATGACAGTTGAAAAACAATTAACATTTTAGTATTAATATGGGCTTAGTTACTCTCAGGTCCTGTCAAGATAACGGTGGAGAGATCTCAGAATAGAAGCTGGCACTAGACTTCAAAGGGTGCCTTGGCTTGAATATTTTAACATGTTATTGTGTGCGTGTGTGTGTTGTACTCGACATCTCTGCATAATATACATGTTTTAAAATAGTGTATGTAGCAGAAAGCCTGACTTGATGTGCTGAAGGCCACCAGGTCAGTAACATTCCTAACACTGTCTTCTCAGTCCAACACCCCACCTCCACTTCTCCATCAAACACCCTCACACGCTGTCATGGGAGTACTACAAAATGTTCCAGTGTAAGGCCCACCTGGTGATGAGACTGATAGAAAACCGGATCAGCATGGAGTTCATGTTGCAGGTAAGATCCAACCAGGAGTCTCTTGTCTTCTCCATCTCTTTTCTACCTGTTTAGAATTTATTTGACTTGCCACATACCAATATTGTGTGTTGTTCAATGTAAGAAACTCGTATTAATTTCCGTTGTATCTTCTGCACACACCTCCCTTAGGTTTTCAACAAGCTCCTCAGCCTGGCCAGCACAGCCTCCTCTCAGAAGTACCAGAGTCATATGTGGAGCCAGATGCTGGTCTCCACTCATGGCTTCCTCAAATCCATCTCCAACGTCTCTGGCAAAGACATAGGACCCCTCATCAAGCAATGGGTGTATCCTTTTATTTGTCCCGCAGCAAGAAGGTCACTGGTTCAAACCCCGGTCTGTCCCAGGTCCTTTCTGTGTGGAGTTTGCATGTTCTCCCCGTGTTCGTGGGATTTGTGCGTTTCCCCCGGGTGACATACAGTAAAAACATTAAACCAATCACAACAAACTAATAATAGACCCTTTTACAGCCGAAGTCACAGGGGTAGTTGTGCACGCATGGCGGTATGCACAACTCTGTTTAACTCAAGCCCAAATGAGGGAGATCCCCGGAATACAGGAACAAGACGTCTTGTGCCGTATGCGTATAGGAATATGATGATGTTCACGGCACTGCAACTTTGGCGAGGCATTGGCTCCTAGACCCATCCTGACAGTGAGTACGGGTCAAGAAACCTCACCTCATTGAAAGAGTTAGCTTATTTGTGTAAGGTAACCTGTCTGTTGCTGGCGAAGCTTTAAAATATGTGGAGGAGGCGTCAGGATCTTCCATATTTAGTTGTAAAGTTGTAACTTTCTGCAACGAATTCGGCTCCGCCCACAAAATACGTCATGCTTTTTACAAACTGTAAAAGGGTATATAAGTCAAATGTCGTAGAGTTCATTCAAACGATTAACTTATCCTTTGGTCTTGATATAAAGGCAATGAGACCTTGGTAATTCAGACATCACATTTAGGCCTGGATGATATGGTTGAAATCAATATTGTCAGAATACGGTTCCTGTATGCAAAATCATGTTAATCAAATTAATGTTCATCATTGAACCAAATGGTAATGTCAGGTGTGATGTCAGACAAAACAGAAATTTTCAAATAATATTCCTGATACCGCATTTTAATTTGCTTGTTCGAAATGTTATAAATGTAGAAAAGATATGATTCCACGAAAGACAATAAACAATAATATTGAATCAATGTCCAGCCCTACATTTATAGTAGTGGTGAAATGGTGCCCCAAATTAACAGAATGGCATCTCAGGTTTGAATATCATATGGAATAACGAAAAGTAAGCTTTAAAAACAAGTAGGCCTACTTGTCACATGGTGGGGAATACAATTCTGTATTTGCACTTCAGTTTCCATAAAATTGCTTTTTGGCATTGTTAGGATTCCTTATAGAAATCATTGGTGTCAATGAAGAATGCTAACAAAAAGGAGATGCCTTTACAAGGATTTGTGTGGCTAGCTGTCCCATTGGAACATTGGAATGAACATTAGAATAACTCCACTAAGACATTACACAAACAGAGAGACACAGGATCCTTTGTCAAACAATGTTTCTTTGCTTTGATTGTAACCACAGTGCTCTTTCCAACAACATACAGTAGGCAGATGTTTTAGCCTTAACCTCTGCTGTACCCAGAGACCAGAGTTCTGTGGTGAAGTTCTTTGGCAGTTTTGCCTTCAACAGGAAGAGAAACGTTCTTGAACTAGAGATCCGTCAGGACTACACATCAACAGGAACTCAGAAATATGTGGTGAGCATTTAGATACAATAAAAAGAATATGTCACACGGGTCTGTTATCGCGCCCGGTTGCTCAATGACTGGTAGATTGTGTACCAGATTTGGTTCCGGCAATCTTATGCAACTACGGGGGGCACGGTGGTGCAGTGGTAAGCGTTGTCTCCTCACAGGAGACAACGCATCTTATGCAACTACTGTATTACATATAACAATTATATTCATAACGGTTTGTTTTTCCCTGTAGGGTCCCATCAAGGTGACGGTGCAGGAGCTGGATGGCTCCTTCAACCATACTCTACAGATAGAGGAGAACAGCCTCAAACACGATATCCCCTGCCACTCCAAGAGCAGACGGTGAGGTCTACAGTAAAATGTGTTGTGTATGCCTCAGTTACTGATGATGGAAAAATAATTTGGCTCAAACGTCCACTTGGACTCAAGAATGAACTGATGAGATTTTGGTGGTCAAAGTTCAAGGTCACTGTGACCTCACGACCACCATTTCCATGCTCGTTGAAGTGATATCTCAGGAACGCTTTAACGGAATTTCTTCAAATTGTGGTGAGGGAAAGGGGCGGAGCTAGGGAAAATAGGCCATAGCTCGGGATAGGAAGGTCGTGGAGAGTCAGGATTCGAGGGGTGTGTAGGGGGTGTGGGTGGTGGGAAAGGGGCGGGGATAGGGAAAAGGGGCCATAGCTAGTGATAGGAAGGTCGTAGAAGTTCAAGGTTCGTGTGGTGGCTAGAGAGAGTGGCTTGGGTGGTGGGAGGGGGTGTGGGGGTCAAGGAAGGGGGCGGGGCTGCGAAAAAGGTGCTGTAGCTAGGGATACGAAGGTCATAGAGCAGGGGTGGGCAACATGTTTTTTCCTGAGGGCCATACTGACTTACATCAAGTAAGCAAGGGAGATTATACCTGCCAACAGGTGTTAATCTCCTGATATAATAGTGATACAAATCCAATGGCTGTAGCAGATGAGATTTATTTACATAATTCTGCCTTTTATTGAGTTTTTGGGGGTCATTTTGTTTTTCTTTGAGTCCGGCCCTGGGGCCGCATTTTGCCCCAGGCACCAGGCCCCAGGGCCCAGGGCCGACATGACTGTAGAACATTTCTTACACATGAGATTACTTTTAGCCTTTTAGTCATAAAGATTATTGAAAGATAGCCTATTCCATATTCCAGACTGAAATGTTATAACAGAAATGGAGTATTGGCCAGAATGACATGAACTTTTGGACACCTATTCAGCGTGTATCTTGCATGCAGGTGCACTGTAAAAAAATGCAATTCCATCGTGGGCCACACACGCACTGTATTTTGCCCATGTGTGTCATAGAGGGTTGAGATTCGAGGGGTGGGTTGGGAGTATGTCTAGGGAGATGTGGGTGGTGGGAGGGGGCGTGATCAGTAAGGAGGTGGGGCTAGGGAAAATGGGCTTTAGCTAGGGATAAGAAGGTCGTAGAAAGTCAGTGTTCGAGGGGTGGGTTGAAGGAGTGGATAGGGGGCTCTGGGTGGTGGGAAGGACCGTGGTGAGGGAGGGGGTGGGGCTAGGGGAAAGGGGCCATAGCTAGGGATAGGAAGGTCATTTGAGAGTCGGGGTTTGAGGGGTGGGTAAGAGGAGTGGTTGGGAGGATGTGGGTGGTTTAGGGGTAGGGGTTAGGGCTGTCACTTCTTCCCAAAATAAAGTTCGAACAAACTTCGAATTGCCCGCAAAATGTTCGAATATATTCGAAGTTTTTTTTTTTTGCAGGCCAGGCCACCGGGCATCGGCCCGACATGCCCGATTATGCAGTCCGTGCCTGCCGGTTACATCGTATAAATATATATAATATAATATAAAATATTAAAAGAATATACAAAAGAAATCCTCAGCTGTCCTCATGGTCCAGTCAGTCAGCTCCTCTCCGCTGCTGTGCTGTGCTTCAAGGTATTTGTGCTTGTATGAGTCTGGACAGACTTGGATGTAGACTGCTGACTTGTTGGCTGAGGCATACAACCGCGATGCATTATTTCTCGCTTCCATTCTTTGCTGTCACTCTCCTCAGTAGACTGTGAAGCAGAAGTAACAAACATCTTTCAAATCAAATACATTTTTAAAAGCGAAGGTAAGGTGAAATGTTGTAGGTTTAGGGTTGGCTAATCACTGACTACATTCACATGATCTCTTGGTTTTGTTTCCCAGTAACAAGAAAAAGAAGATTCCTCTGATGAATGGAGAGGAAGTTGACATGGACTTGTCAGCCATGGAGTAAGACATTACACTCTCTCTCTTACTTCTGTGCTTTCTCTTGGTAGTTTCGTTTTTTATCCCGATAGGCAGGCCAGTGAAGAAGACATTTTGATCTATAAGGATGACCTGGCAGGCCGTCTTTCCATCCTCTTTTTCAGTCATAGACACTAATGCTGCTTCTCTCCAAATCAGCTGCTTAGATCACAGAGTGAGACGTCTGGCTGACTATCCTAATCATACCTCAAACACTAGAGTTGGAGGGAGATCAGAATGGGTCTCCAAGTTATTGTTGGAAACATGGTAGATCCAGTAACTGGGCTAGACTGCCATCATGTTTGCCTTGTCAACTTTAGCACTGTAGCACCTACCCCCGTGTATATACCGACCCCCCCTCCTCCCCCACATACGCACACCACACACACAAAATGTACAATACATTTACTGTGAAATAAATGTGCACACCCCCCCACACACACACAATTTGAAATATGTTTTTACTGTGAAATATCTGCAATATCTGACTCAAAGCATTGTTCACATTGAACAGTAAATAACTGCAATATCGGATAATATATCTGTATGAGTCTTTGTTTATACATGTGGCTTACTACTTATACATATACTGTGCATACATTCCTTTCATATACACGTATTTACAATAGACACTTTTTCACACACTTATTATTGTATTGTATATAGTAGTTAATGTAGATGTTTAATGCACCCCTGGCCTATGTTTGTATTGTTTTAGCATTGGCATACCTTTTTTGTGTGTGAGTACATTGAGAGTCAAGCAAACCAGAGCCAATTCCTTGTATGTGCACATACCTGGCCAATAAAGCTAATTCTGATTCTGATAACTATATCTCTCGAAGGTGTCAACAGACTGAAATATTGCAAGGATCCATGATTTTATCAATACTAACATGCATTAGGCAAGGCTGTTAGAATCACTATGGAGTTTTCTTAGCCCCCACCCTCCTCCTCTCTCCTATCTTCGGCAGTGCTGACTCTCCTCTCCTGTGGATCCGAATCGACCCTGACATGTCCATTCTGAGGAAGGTCGAGTTTGAGCAGGCAGATTTCATGTGGCAGTACCAGCTGCGCTTTGAGCGGGATGTAGTGGCACAGGTGGGCTAACTAAATAAACTAAGCTTTGAGTGGGATGTAGTGACACCGGTGGGCTAACTAAATAAACTAAGCTTTGAGTGGGATGTAGTGACACAGGTGGGCTAACTAAATAAACTAAGCTTTGAGTGGGATGTAGTGGCACAGGTGGGCTGACTAAATAAACTAAGCTTTGAGTGGGATGTAGTGGCACAGGTGGGCTAACTAAATAAACTAAGCTTTGAGTGGGATGTAGTGGCACAGGTGGGCTAACTAAATAAATTAAGCTTTGAGTGGGATGTAGTGGCACAGGTGGGCTAACTAAATAAACTAAGCTTTGAGTGGGATGTAGTGGCACAGGTGGGCTAACTAAATAAACTAAGCTTTGAGTGGGATGTAGTGACAGGTGGGCTGACTAAATAAACTAAGCTTTGAGTGGGATGTAGTGGCACAGGTGGGCTAACTAAATAAACTAAGCTTTGAGTGGGATGTAGTGGCACAGGTGGGCTGACTAAATAAACTAAGCTTTGAGTGGGATGTAGTGGCACAGGTGGGCTAACTAAATAAACTAAGCTTTGAGTGGGATGTAGTGGCACAGATGTGCTGACTAAATAAACTAAGCTTTGAGTGGGATGTAGTGGCACAGGTGGGCTAACTAAATAAACTAAGCTTTGAGTGGGATGTAGTGGCACAGGTGGGCTAACTAAATAAACTAAGCTTTGAGTGGGATGTAGTGGCACAGGTGGGCTAACTAAATAAACTAAGCTTTGAGTGGGATGTAGTGGCACAGGTGGGCTGACTAAAATAAACTAAGCTTTGAGTGGGATGTAGTGGCACAGGTGGGCTAACTAAATAAACTAAGCTTTGAGTGGGATGTAGTGGCACAGGTGGGCTGACTAAATAAACTAAGCTTTGAGTGGGATGTAGTGGCACAGGTGGGCTAACTAAATAAACTAAGCTTTGAGTGGGATGTAGTGGCACAGGTGGGCTAACTAAATAAACTAAGCTTTGAGTGGGATGTAGTGGCACAGGTGGGCTAACTAAATAAACTAAGCTTTGAGTGGGATGTAGTGGCACAGGTGGGCTAACTAAATAAACTAAGCTTTGAGTGGGATGTAGTGGCACAGGTGGGCTAACTAAATAAACTAAGCTTTGAGTGGGATGTAGTGGCACAGGTGGGCTAACTAAATAAACTAAGCTTTGAGTGGGATGTAGTGGCACAGGTGGGCTAACTAAATAAACTAAGCTTTGAGTGGGATGTAGTGGCACAGGTGGGCTAACTAAATAAACTAAGCTTTGAGTGGGATGTAGTGGCACAGGTGGGCTGACTAAATAAACTAAGCTTTGAGTGGGATGTAGTGACACAGGTGGGCTGACTAAATAAACTAAGCTTTGAGTGGGATGTAGTGTGGCACAGGTGGGCTAACTAAATAAACTAAGCTTTGAGTGGGATGTAGTGTGGCACAGGTGGGCTAACTAAATAAACTAAGCTTTGAGTGGGATGTAGTGACACAGGTGGGCTAACTAAATAAACTAAGCTTTGAGTGGGATGTAGTGACACAGGTGGGCTAACTAAATAAACTAAGCTTTGAGTGGGATGTAGTGGCACAGGTGGGCTAACTAAATAAACTAAGCTTTGAGTGGGATGTAGTGACACATGTGGGCTAGCTAAATAAACTAAGCTTTGAGTGGGATGTATTGGCACAGGTGGGCTAACTAAATAAACTAAGCTTTGAGTGGGATGTAGTGGCACAGGTGGGCTAACTAAATAAACTAAGATTTGAGTGGGATGTAGTGACACAGGTGGGCTAACTAAATAAACTAAGCTTTGAGTGGGATGTAGTGGCACAGGTGGGCTAACTAAATAAACTAAGCTTTGAGTGGGATGTAGTGGCACAGGTGGGCCAACTAAATAAACTAAGCTTTGAGTGGGATGTAGTGACACAGGTGGGCTAACTAAATAAACTAAGCTTTGAGTGGGATGTAGTGGCACAGGTGGGCTAACTAAATAAACTAAGCTTTGAGTGGGATGTAGTGGCACAGGTGGGCTAACTAAATAAACTAAGCTGTGAGTGGGATGTAGTGGCACAGGTGGGCTAACTAAATAAACTAAGCTTTGAGTGGCACAGGTGGGCATTCCCCTGCATTTTGTTCCTTTTTTGTTTTGCATTGTTTTTGCACCTTTTTCTAAGCCAGTTCGTGGCAAACCAGTGTCCTCCTAACTTTGTCCTGCCAGCTGGCTGCTTCAACACATCTTCAGATGAGAACAATTTGTCTCTTATCTCTCTCCTCAGGAGGAGGCTATCTCAGCATTGGAAAAATTCCCAACTCCTGCCTCCAGACTGGCTCTGACTGACATCCTGGAGCACGAACAGTGTTTCTACAAAGTCCGCATGCAGGCCTGCTTCTGTCTGGCCAAGGTGTGTGCGTGCATGTATATGTGTACGCGTGCGCTTCAGTAACATTGGAGCATGAACAGTGCTTTTACAAAAGTAAGCTTATCCTAGCTACTGTAAGCTAGGAATGGAGGAAGGGAGAGGAAGACAATTTCTTAAAAAAGTCTAAAATTCAGGACCAATAATGTACAGCAAAATATAGCTTTCAATAATTACAGAAATATGAAAGTAAAGAATAATAAAGCGATGAATAAAAGTCAACAATTTATAACAGTAAAATGCTACATGTAAATAAAACTACCGTAAATTCCGGACTATAAGCCGCACCTGCAAAGTTGACTATTTTTTTCTTATATAAGCCGCACCGGACTATAAGCCGCGGGTGTTTTAATGTTTTTTTTTTTTTTTTTTTTTTTTTTTTATTGTGTTTTCATGTTTAATTACCATATGTAAGGGTTCATGCACAGAGGGGATTGTCGGGAAAGAGATGGCTGTTTGAGGAAGCTCCCATTTATTAACATTTCAACAAAACACAACACCACCTGTGTTGTTTTTTACAGTGCACACAGTGTCATACAGTGTCATACAGTGTGGTGAAAAGAGGGCAAGAGAGGAAATTAAAACAGAAGTGGATTTATAGTTAGAAAGAGTGCTAAAAAAGAGATTTTTTTTTTTTTTTTTTTTTTTTTTTTAAATCCATAGATAAGCCGCACCGTTATATAAGCCGCAGGGGCCAAAAAAGGCCAAAAAACGGGAAAAAAGGTGCGGCTTATAGTCCGGAATTTACGGTACTAAATACAATGACAACGAAATAAGTAAAAACAAATTCTCTGAAAAATGAGCGTACCTATGGTTTAAGAAATTTTTTAAAAGTTACCCCTGATTTTGGCCTAATCTCTTTAAGCTGTGCCATCCAAAGCCAAGAGTTCCACACAGAAATCCAGACTTGCAGAATGAATGAATAATGATGCATGGAGGAGAGAGGGGTAGCTTAGCAAGAAGAGGGAGAGGGAAGGGAAGATTTAGAGAGAAATACGGATGGATTAAGAGATGAAAGAGAATAGGGAGTTAGGAGAGATGGGAAGGCCTTAGGCAAATGAGTGGAGGTTTGGGAGGTGTGAATGAATGACAAATGGAGGGAGGGAGGAAAGAGATGACATGCACACAACATTGCCACTGTGACACAATAGAGCCCTGATATGTGCTCGTCTCACAGCTGACATTTTGTTTCAGGATTCAAAGATGTTTGGTCACACAACTCCCTTTTCTTTCTAATGGGAGATTACGGTTTTCATTTCTTTTTTTCTTTTTTTAATCGCTTCTCTTTCCTGTCTCTCCCATCTCTCTATATCAGAGATTTTACAAAAATAACAATAATTTTGAGCAAAATGTTTAGTTCAAACAATATTGTGTAAAGAGCTATAGTCTAAGTACTTAGTCAACATAGATGCCAACCAGCAAGGCCACCCAGCAACTTAACCCTCCCCACACTTGTACAACTCCGTTCAACTGACTAATCCTGTGCTGTGGTGACAGGAAAGCCTATTCTGTGGATTTGGTGTATTCCAACCTTAACCCCACTGGATTTCCTCCATTCCACTTCCACCTGAACCAATATTTTCACAACATGATAAAGTGAGTGGAGGTTGAAAATGGCAGCGCTTCAGTTCTTTCATTAAGTTGCTGTGTTTGGCCACAGAACCCTCAATAGACTTCGGCCTAATGGCCCCTACATGCAGCCTGACATACACAGAGACACATGCACGCTCTCACGTGCACAAGGAAGCATGCACTCACACACTAACACACCCACACTATGTTTGACCACAAAGTGAAATATGATTTACATTAAATCTCTAATGGACCTGGCTGCATTGTGATTGGCTGGGCTGGATATTTGCTCGCATGCTATTTGTACGAAGTGTTGGAAGGAAGGAAGCAGGAACAGCCCGGGGATCAAAAATAGGGGGCACATATAAAAAAACACGCTGAAAAATGCAAACATCTGTAGAAAACATGAGTGACAATGTGCACATAAAATACAGATGTGTTCACAAATACACTTATGTGCGCACACTCATAAAAAAACAACACTTTCACGTGTGCGTGCGCTTGAGCACGCACAGACGCCATCCTGTGGACCGGTGGCTTTGCCCCGCTGTATTGACTTTACCAAATGACAACATCCTGTGTCAGTGACCCTTAGCCCCATATTACCACATTAACACAAATCCCCCCAATATCCTGTTGTAACCCAGAGACCACTGGAGCTGCCTGTCTTATACCTGCGGAAACTCTATGCTGCTCCTATGTGCATTTACCATTTACTTCTTAGTGCAGTTCTCTTGTTCTCGCCACAGAATTATAATGGACAGAGAGGACAAAGTTATATAAATTACAACATTCTTGAATAATCATTTGGGTGCCACACTCAATATAACTCATAGCTGCCATAGAAGTGTCGAGAGTGTGGCTCATTCTGCTCATATGTGTGCTTATATTTCATGTGCTCTGCAGGAACCTTGAATACCTAAATTTCTACTGTGAGGCCAGCACACAGGGTCCTCCATGTACAGAACTTGAACTGAACCACATTGACCTGATTGCTGTGAAATTAGTTGTGCTTAACTTTTGTGCGTGTAAATCCTCTTGCAGATTGCCAATGCCATGGTGAGCACCTGGCAGGGCCCGCCTGCCATGAAGTCCCTGTTCACCAGAATGTTCTGCTGTAAGAGCTGCCCAAACATTGTCAAGACCAACAACTTCATCAACTTCCAGAGCTACTTCCTACAAAAGGTGTGCTATTTGTGAGACAGTGGTGACCTATAGGTTGGAAAAGCAAGCTTGTGGGGGTACGGTGGTGCAGTGGTAAGCGCTGTCGCCTCACAACTCGAAGGTCCTGGGTTCGATTCCCACCTGGGACGCTGTGAACGCTGAAGGAATGCGTGCCCGTCCGCATGTCCTCGAGTGCCCACCGCCTGGGTGGGGTCGTCAAAAGGGCCTTTCTGTGTTCATGTTCTCCCCGTGCCTCCCGGGGGTTTCCTTCATATAGGAACCCCTTCACCAAAACATGCAATATCCTGGTTGCTGATGTGGTGCCTCCTCTGGTCGTGAAGGGCGCCTGTTCGGAGGGAGGGGAACTCGTTGGAATAGCGTGATCCTTCCATGTGCTATGTCCTACCGGTGAAGCTTCCCCTGTCAGGTGAAAAGAAGCAGCTGGCTAACTGCCCATGTCTCAGAGGAAGCATGGAGCCAGTTTTCGGCTCTCCCCAGATCGGCAGAGGGTGGAGCAGCAACCAGGATAAATATAAATTAGCACTAATGGGGGATAAAAATGGGATAAAAAAAATCAGGAAAAAAGAAAAGAAAAGCAAGCTTGTGACCGGATGGTTGTCTGTTGATTTCCCCAGACCGGCAGGATAAATCTAGGTGGGGAAAGTGAAAAAGCAGCGCTTGCCCCTCCCTCATTCCCACCACTGAGGTGCCCTTGAGCAAGGCCCTTAACCCCAACCGCTCTAGTGGAGCTGCTCAGTGGTCAGCAGATCAGACTGTGGTTGTACCAGTCAGTTTCTTGGTGTGAATGTGTGTGTGAATGTGAACAGGGTGCTACACACACACACACACACACACACACACACACACACACACTTAGTAAAACAGACACTAGTTCTTAACGATGTCAAGATCAAAGGCTTCATTGGAGACACAAACTATAATGCTCACTTAACGAAGCAGTGCCCTGCATTCAAGGTCCAGCACATGAATTCCTGCTGTTCCTTTCTTTTCCTTGTCAGACGATGCCAGTTGCAATGGCGTTGCTCAGAGACGTCCAGAACCTCTGTCCCAAAGATGTTCTCAACTTCATCCTCGACCTCATCAAGTATAACGACAACAGGAAGAACAAAGTAAACACACTCACACACATTCCCTATTTGTCTAACATACAGACTGACCACTATGAGGCCATTTACACCTGGCACTAACATGTGTTTTTGTGATCAGATTGCAATCGGATAGTGCTTGACCACATTAGCCTAATTTCATTTATACCTGGCGTTAGCATGCGTTTTGGGTGATCAGATTGCAATCTGATTGCAATCGGATCGCCCAAAATGGGTGTCCTCTCAATCCGCATACAGTTGCTGTATGCGGATTGAGAGGACACCCATTTTGGGCCACCCAAAACGCATGCTAACACCAGGTGTAAATGAAAATCAGGCTAATGTGGTCAAGCACTATCCGATTGCAATCTGATCACAGAAAATGCATGTTGGTGCCAGGTGTAAATGGCCTCTAAGAGACCTTATGCTGGACCTCATGAAGTATGAATATGGTCAAAAGAAAGCCTGAGACACTTGGGGCACATGCATACAGTATCTCATTTTATAGTTGATTTATAGATAAAGCTATCAATTGAGGTCAGATACATGGATGGTTTTGACCATTTCTGACCAGTTTTTTAACTATAATAAGGATACGTCCTGTTATTTACAAGCTGGGCTGCCTTTTCCTAGTATTTTCCATCTACATTATTGTGCCATTGTGTTGAGTTGACATGTTTTAATGATATCCCAGCAACTTGGAGCTACATAAAGCTTTACAGTGAAGTAAGTGAAAATTGTAAACACAATCAATTGTAACAATGGCAAAAACTAGGAAAAATAACTGAATTGTCCTTTAAATGAATATGAATTCTTTCGTCTATAATGCCTCCCTCACTAACAAATGTGTATGTATCTCTTTAGTTCACAGATGACAATAGTAACTCTCTGGCCCCAGCGATCACCATCCACAAAGTGGGTTTTTCATTCCTCCAGTTCTACTGTTTTCAACATTCTCTCCAAGGAGGATGCACATTTTTTCATTGATACTGAGATTTTGAAAGGTCTCTATACTTTCAGAGATTGTTGAGGTTTTCTCTCTCTCTCTCTCTCTCTCTCTCCCTCCCTCTGTCTCATCAGTTTTCAGACAACTACTACCGTGCAGATCTGATCGATGCACTGACCAACTCTCTGACCCCAGCCATCAGCATCAACAATGAGGTGCGGACGGTGGACAATTTAAACGCTGACGTTCGGCTCATCTTGGAGGAGATCACAAGATTCCTCAACATGGAAAAGCTACTGCCTAGCTTCAGAAACACCATCACTGTCAGGTAGAGAGGGACGTGTGCTTGCCT
>NC_139623.1:91281628-91368672 GCF_964638095.1 Poromitra crassiceps | reverse complement strand
ATATGCCTTCTTGTACATTCTTGTCTTCTCCATAATGTGATTTACATAATATGTATGTAAGCACAATGAACAATGACAGGATGCAGGACGGATGGAAAACCCAGAAGTTTGCTTGCCAATCTCAAAATGTCGAGGATGCATTGGATTGTGACTTTGCCGACGAGAGCGATTGGAAACCCTCAAGATTCATTGCGAGAACGATGTGTCACGTCCAAGCAGCATTGTAGTCTACAGTACAGAACCGCTTGAAACAGGTGGAAAATGGAACAGTTGTGTCTTGATGTGAAACACAGAGTTCACATCTCAAACTCCAAGCAAGTTCTCTGTGCTTATTTCCATGGGAAGATCATTTTCTCAAAGACAACGTGGGAAGAACTTTCTTTCTCCACAAGCCAACACCACAAGTATCCAATTAGCATTCTTGCATACAGTATTATAATTGTCCACTGTCATTTCCATGGAATCATCTTGAGATGATGGCAGTAGTAAATGGCAGTAGTACTCATTCAAAAAAGGGTGGACTGTGGTCATTAAAGGATTTTTTTGTCTCCCAACCTGGACTCTAAGATTGGACTGCCAAGTTGACTTGAAAATACACCATTTACACCCTTGTTTTTAGCTCAAATCTACACTGTAGCCATGTGCTCGAAGAAGAAATCGGGCACATCCAGCTGCACATATGGCTATATTTCAGCTAAAAACAGAGCGTAAATCTTTTCATGTCAAGTTTCATGTCATCTCAGGGCTTGTGGAGACTTGGATTACGCCAGGTGAGCAGTATGGAAGCTATCCCTTCGGAATAATCTGATCCTGTCTCAGTGGTAAAAGCAAGCTTGTTTAGTCCAGTAGGGGCATGTGGGAAAAGCGGCTGCCAACTGAAGTGATCTTGGTCAATACTGCATCAATTTCAAAGATTTCTGTTCACATTACTTCGTTATACATGAAGAAAAATATAAAAATAGGGTCCAGGTTGAAGAAATACCTGGAATACCCATTGTAATAGGTGAGCACATCAATAAACTATGTGTCATATACAGTGTTGGGCAAGTTACTTTTAATTAGTAACTTAGTTACAGTTACTAGTTACTGCTCTGAAAAGTTACTCGTTACTTTCCAGGTAACTTAGTTACTAGGAAAGTTACTTTTGAGTTACTTTTTTTTAAACTCTCAATTCTCTTATTAATGCACACACATTATTTTGGGGTTGCTGTAGCACAGTGTGGGACAAGACAACATTGAGGCATATTTATTATTGCCTTCAAAAAGTAGCCAGTACACTTTTGGCACTGTATAATTAACAACTGTATCAGTAGTCTATAATATCCTGGCTGAACAACATAAACACTGTGGTTACCGTTTGTAAAAGCAGAGTGACAGTGAGCAGCAGAGCCCAGCGCTGCCTGCAGATAGGGACAGAGCAGAGCCTCAAAGCAGCCGCTCGTCGCGGCTGCCTTTAATAGCAGTTCATCTCCAAAAGGCAGCAGACTTGCAGGCATTTTTTCCCCATTTCATGACCAAACAACGCGAAACACACCGTGAACACCCTCCAACGCGAGGGGAATCTGTAAGTGAGAGACGAGTGCTGTGCTTGCCTGGTGCAGCAGGGCACTGGTCTGACTGGTGACAGACAGCCTGAGAGAAGCGAGGAGGAGAGGGCTCCATGCTGCTGACTCGCTGAGCGGTGTGAAGTGAACACCGCTACCGTACACAACACAGCTCGCGCAAAATGACCCGTTTCACTATCAGAATTTGGTCCAGTAACATTAGAAAGTATAGAAGTGCCGCACGATTAGCCTACTTCCTCATCAGACCGCCGTCAGACTCGCATTTTCCTCTCTACCCTCGCTGCTGTAGGTCCCGCACAGAATTGTGGAGTAACGAGTAACGAGCCTGTTTAAACCGCAATAATTGTAAGTACGTTACGTTACTGATGAAGTAATTCGTTACAGTACTCGTTACCGCAAAAAGTAACTTAGTTACTGTAACGCGTTACTTAATAACGCGTTAGTCCCAACACTGGTCATATATTTATTTAGGTAGAAATTACATTTTTGATGGCACAAGGGTTTTCTGGTCCAATTTTTTTGCTGCGAAAACTGCCGCGCTTAATATTGTTTGGCCCGTGCAAGTCCTTATATTTTTCTGTATGCGGCCCACAACCAAAAAAGTTTGGCCACCCTTGCTCTAGAGCGGCACTCTAAACCTACTGCACGTTTGTAAACACCCCCTGTAAACCTGACGTTTTGTGGAGAAGTTGCCAGAGCGGTCGGCGTTCACTAAAGCCTTCATATCTCAGGCTCTGTAGCACATAGAAACATAAAATAAAAAGCATTTGAGAGCTTAACCCTTTGGCTTTTCGTATTATATTTGCCCTAATGTTCATTAAAACAATTTTTTATCTTTAACCCCAAAAAACAAAAACGATTAAAAACGATTCTAATGCATTTTAAGAAATGTTAATAAAGATTACGGCAAATGTAACCCTTCCAAATAAAAAGCCACGGGTTTAAGCTCTCAAATGCTTTTTATTTCATGTTGATAGCTACTATAGAGGCTGAGGAAATAGGTTCTGTTGAACCCTTGACAATTACTGCATCAAGAGTAACGTTTAGCGATCTCTGTTTTGCAGTCGTCGTGAAATATGGCAAATTCGCCAAAATGTCACTCACCCAATGAGCCTTGGCTAGCGTGTCAACAGTCACATCATAATCTGGGTGTAGAATCTTCTTATTCATTGATTTCTTCGTCCTCAAAGTAAGTCATACTCCGTTCAGATCATCACTTATCACGCGGCCATGCAGAATTGTCACCGTGCAGCAGAAGAACGTGCAGAATTTCCAACGTTCAGTAAAACCTTGAGACTATTGAGGCAGATTGGAACATGAGATAAATACATCTGTAATTACGTCAGCATCATTAATTTCATCCTCTAATAACTAGAGTTGTTTGGGAATAGTCTGGCTGGAATGCAGCTTCCTTGACTTGCCGTTTAGTTCAGCTTTGGAAAACTTTCCACACCTGTTTCCACATTTGTTTCAGCAAATCATGATGCATTTCATCGGTCACATGTCTTGAAACAACGATATACACGTTACTACGCATGTAGGTTGTAGCCGGGATGAAAGGTAAAAGGACACGCCCGTTGTCTTCGGTGTTAAAGGGATATACACGCAAATGCTGCATCAGGTATCAATGGGTTAAGAGATCCACCTGGTCAGTAGTCTCTTAAAATGGACGCTTTGGCTCCCGCAATTTGCAAATGCTCCCATCTACGCATCTGTACTTCCTGCAGGGTAAAACGGAAAGGGAAACTTCTGTGAAAATAATGGACTCTCATTGGACCAATGAGCGGGACACCCGCTCATTAGTCCAATCTCCGTTTTGACCAAGTTTCCCCTGTATGAAGTACAGACTGTCTCTGAAGCATTCGAAGATTGTGTAAGAGATAGACTGGCTTAAGAGACTACCTGGTCAGCAACAATCTTTAGGTTTGTTAGGTATTTAGGTTTGTTAGGGACTGTTCGATGTTTAGAAGGGGGGTCACTGGAGGGATTTTTTTGGGCGCTCTAAATAAAAAATATGTGACCCTTCTCTGACCCAAATTTATTTTTCCTTGAACCTCCACACAAGTGTTTGTAAAAATATGATTGACCCTCCGCAAAAAACAATCGTAGTAAGACAAGTATAGAGAGAAAATATATCTGTTTTAATGGCAGATCATGTGCCCCAAAACATAGGCTACACCACAAGACTACAGGAAATGCAATATATTTGCATTTAACACACTGCATCTCAGACGGGGTCACTGAAGTGCACACCAGACTCACCCATGGTGCCAACATTTCAACTTTGTATTAATAGCATGCCGAACAGCACTATTAGTCGACACATAACTTTGCAAATAACTAACATCATGCATATAGAACAAGAAGTCATTTTAGTGGGACTTTAGTAGGACAGCACTCCCCATCCACCACCCCTCACCAAACACCAGTTGTTTGGATATTTCCCAGAAAGCTTTGAGGGGGCATAACTTTTTACACTCTTTTTTACAATTAAATCAGGCTAAAAAGTGTTAGATAGAAATAATATTTATTTTTAACACAACATGCAATTCTGGAATATTTGAATATTGGACAAAATAAAATGAAATGTAAACCCTAAGAGAAACACACATACAGCGATGGGGGCTATAAATACCCCTTGCAAATACAACGTGTTATAGTGAAGTGGGAAGTTTGACACCAGTTGCGCTGTGATGTCCACTCCAACAAGACTTTAGCTTACTTGACGTGCAATTTTTCAATAAAAACACATTTATGTATTTATTTATTATGACCCCAAATTTGATGCTAAACTGCTAGTTAGCACTGGGATACATGTGGCTAACGTTGGCTCCATCCATTTACAATAGGGATGCACGATATATCGGCAATCATATCGGTATCGGCCGATGTTGGTCATTTTTTAACATATCGGTCATATCGGTATCGGTCAGATGTTGCAATGTTAATATCGGTTATCATTATCAGCCAAATTCTTCACATTGATATGAAATAATGCAGTAAATCTATGATTTATGGGCTTTTCCAAAGGCTTTGCAAATAAAGAAATGCATAACTTTTTCAAATTCAGTGTTAACATGTGTTTTTCACTATGTACAAAATGTGATGATCATAAAAATGTGATTTTATACAGATCATATCGGCATCGGTAAATATCGGTTATCGGCCATAACAGCAATGTTAATATCGGTTATCGGCATCGGCCAAAATTTTCATATCGGTGCATCCCTAATTTACAACAGTGGTTTACAACATTAGCAAGTAGGAATTCGTTACGTAACAGCTAGTGAATCCCAGCTGCTGGGCGACCTGAAGCCATATTGTCCTTGATTTCGGTGTTGATCGTCATAGTGTGTGTCATATAAAATTGGATGTTGAGAAACCAAATTGATGAGCCGGGTTTGGCAAGAGTAGTGGAGGTATGACATGAGCTGTAAACAAAGGATTTAATTGGTCAAACGTATTTTCCGCAGGCAGAAATCTGCAGACGTCAATGTCCATCCGGGAAAATAAAATGCTGCACGAATGTTCGGCCGGTGTGGAAGATTCAATTATAACTCATTAAAACATTATTTTGCGAATCTCCATGCCGATTATTCGCACGAAGATCTGCACCGGTGTGAAACGGGCTTTAAACTTCTGTGCAGATAGCTGTTTTTACGGACATTCGTCCTCTCTATATTTTTCGATGCCATGTCTGTTTGTTGTTTACTCTGGTTCTTCAAGTGGGTTCTTTGCGCTGGAATGTATTATAACCAGTAGAGCGCCACTGATTCGCCAGATACTGCACCCGCCCACTGTCCGCCCACTGCACCGGGACATACCAAACAGTTTGGACAGGAGGGGTGTTGATGAAGTCCGAAAAGCGAACATAAAATAATGACAAATATTGGTATTTTTGTCTAATCAAATTTGTATAACCCTCCCCTGGACTCAAATTAAAGACAGTGTTCCCTCCCGCACTAAAATTAAACAAGGATGACCCTCCCCAGTTTTCTTCCAGTGGCCCCTCCCATAAATACCGAGAGGTCCCTTAGGTATATCAAACAATGCTGTTGGTACTAAGGGCTGTATTGTGTGTTAAGAAAACAGTCTGCACACCATTAAAGTAGAAGGGCACCCGCAGAGTGCAGACCTCCGCCAAAGCCAATAGTCCAGTCTATGATATGCACATTTTTTGAGTCAGTCACCCTTCCACATGATGAAGATCGGCCCAGTAGTTTCTCCGTAATCCTGCAAAAAGACAGTAGTAAGACAGTAGATTAGTAAGACCAAAAACCAAAAACATCAACTCCTTGCCGGAGGTAACGGCCACCACCAACACCAGGCTGTTAATGCCACGTTCCATCAGCATGTTTTAACACAAGATGGGATTTGGCGGACCACGCATCAATTTTACATTCTTTGGTTCTCCACTGCACCTTCATCTTCTTCTTAGCTGACGTTTAGTTATATTTAGACAGACAGGGGTGAGCTGTTTTCTCAAAGGGGGAGGTGTACCTAATTCAGTGGCCAGTGAGCGAATAGTCAAGGTGTGTGTGATGTGTGAATGTTTGTGGTGTGGAGTAACTTAGTGCAGTGTGTGTAGATTTGTGCTTAGGTTTCACTCTGTGTGTACATGTGAATTAATAGTGTCTTTCTCCTCCAGTTGAACAGAGTTCTGGAGAGCTCCAGTGGCTTCTCACCATGGTCCAGAATGACCCAGCTCATTATGTCAGGTCAGCTAGCACCTCGCATGCACACGCACACACACACACACACACACACACACACACACACACACACACACACACACACACATGCATCTGCACACACACTTTTGAACAGATCCACACACAACTTCACATTGACTCCACAATCTGCACTTATTCAGCACACATTAGTAGACTGTCTCTGTCTTGCAGATTCTGTGTACTTGCCTGGCTTTATTTATTTTTTACTTTGACATTTTTTTATGAACTTAATGAAAGCAGAAGCATTACCGTATACCAGATTAGCTCATAAGCTTCTCTGAACAGCATTCATATCACTGTGGAGGTTGGTCATGTTTACCTCAGGACCACAGGAAGTCTGATCTTGTCTGGAATGAACATATCAGGGTGGAGGCAGAGCAGCATCACTACGTTTTTACATTAGATGATTCATTCCTGTGGGGAAAATAGATTGTTGCAAAAGTAATAGGTTTGAGCAGGAAAAAAGACAGATACAGTATAAGCACACAAAGATCATCTAAAATAAGCAATAATAATAGATAGATATAAGATAATGAGATAATGCATTTAATTAAGCACAACTTTGTGCCTAGAAAAGTCAGTTTTGCTGTACTGTGGCTGAAGCTGAGTGGCACACACTGGCAGGTACCCTGATTACCACAACCGCCAGTCCATTATTTTACCACCTGGATGGCCGATTCGTAATCCAATTAACTAACCTCACCTGGTAATGCTAACGCCGTCCAGAGAGGACTAGACTCACTGTTGACAGATTGTCTATCACTTGTGCCGATTTTGTATTTTTAGCCTTGTACTTGTTTGTGGTCCAATCAGACACAAGATCCTGGGCATGCTGGCGAAGAATCCACCCTTCACCAAAGCAACAGATTCAGCTCTCTGTAATGAAGCTTTGGTTGACCAGCTGTGGAAGCTCATGAACTCAGGTGCGACACACACACACACACACACACACACACACACACACACACACACACACACACACACACATACAGTACCAACATGTCCTCCAACTTATACGACCATATTAACCTTATGTAGCCCTGCCCACTTGAGTTGTGTTATGACTTCCTGTTCAAAACACAGTCTGTTTTACCTGGTCACTAGTACTGTACTTTTTTTTTTTTTTTTTTTTTTAACCTGGTGAATTGTTTGAGAACCAGTTCTCATTTGCAAACATGACCTGGCCTGGTACTGTCACAGGAAGTGTAAACACAACAGGAAGTAACTGGCTGACCCCTGTGTTGCAACAGGTGAATAGCAGTGCAATAGAGAGCCGCAGGGATGACGTATTTTTGTAGGCTGAATGCGGAAGTCCCGAACTTCCTGGTTCAACACTGTTTCTGTCTATGGGATTTTTGAATGGGTTTTTGGCGCGATGCTTCAAATAAGGTATCTGGGCAACGCAAGTTTAATCAAACGCGAACCAAGGTTCAGCGGGATAATCTTCACACATGAGGACCACTTTCATGAGTTTTGAAGCGTAAATGCGAGCCCTAGAAGTAAAATGCTCCAGCTAAGCTAATCCAGAACTACACACTGTCGCATAGGCTTCCACGTCACGTCAGCACTCAACCTGGACTGTTGTTGATGTGTGCACTGATTACCCCGGGCTGAACGGGCTGAACCAGGTGAGGGAAAGAGAATTTCCGTGTTCGCCCTTTGAAGTGGTGACGTTATTGACGTATATATCCCCATCGACTCAAAAGTGTAGTCTCATTTAGCCGTTTGCTAGCTAGCCGTCCTTTTAACGGCACATAAAAGCTTCAAAACTCATAAAAGTGGTCTTCATGTGTGAAGATGATGTTACTACCATCTGGTTCGCGTTTGATTAAGCCAGCGTTGCCCAGAGAGCTTATTAGAAGCATCGCGCCAAAAACCCATTCAAAACTCCCATAGGCGAAAACTGTGTTGAACCAGGGCTGTTAGCATCGATGATTTCCGGACTCGTTACTGCGGCTCTCTATACGACCATGTATCACGTCTGCTAGACTAGCGCCCCTCAGTGGCAGAGGAAAAAGTACTATGCTACTTCTGCACAAAAGCAAGTTGAAAAAGCGACTTTTAGGGTTAGGTTTAGGGGTTAGGGTGTGGGTTAGGTATTGGGTTTGGGGTAGGGATAGCAGGGATAGAACGGATAGCCAAGTCGTTACGACAGGCGACTTTCAAGCCATGGGCCCCAGGTTAAAATTCCGCACCAGGTTATAATTTTACCAAACTCAGAGACTGGGCTGTTATTCACACAAGAGGTCGCTTAACGTTGAAACGTGATTTTAGGTCGTATTCAGCTGCTTGTAAAAACGATGTCTTGGGTCGTATCCACTTGGAGGTCAGACTGACACACACACAACTACACACATCCACGCACACAGCCAGTGTGTACTGCTGAAGTGTCCTTGAGCAAGACACTGAACCACTCGCTGCCTGATCAAATGCATACATCTTTACGTTCCTCAGAGGGATATGCAAATTCACATGCATAGCTTTCCCGTGTATTCAGTATTCACATATACAATACAAATGCAGTCCGTGCACTCCTGTACACAATACATGCATAGTACACACTATGTGCATTAAGGGTGTCAAAAATAATCGATTATAAGATGCATCGTGATGCGGACGTGCACAATTCTGCATCGATTCACAAATGTTAAAAATCTATTATTAAAAAAAAATAAAAAAATATATAATGGAAGTACATGCAGTTGTTTATTTTAATTATGGATCATAATCCAATGCAAAAAAGAAAGTGAGAAAAAATAAATCATGTATTGGGGAAAAAAAGTGATGCATCGATTTAAGATGCATCGAGATGTATCGATAATCGTAATCGAATCGAATCGTAGCCCTCTGAATTGTAATCGAATCGTGAGGCCAGTGAAGATTCACAGCCCTAATGTGCATGGATGTACACACGTTCACATACAGCACACACACAGCACACAGAAGCACAGAGTATATACGTATATGCACATATTCTCATACACATAGTACACACACATGGACCTTCAGCATATTTCACTGTCTGCATTACCCCACCTACCAGCCCACCAGCTATTAACACACACACACACACACACACACACACACCTGCATACTTACACGGGAATAGGATTAAATTAGATTCATTTGGAGCAGCTGCCATTTGTAACTTTTGATGATATGAAAGTTTGTTCAACTCTTGAACTGCACAGCTGTCTGATATCTTTTTCTGGAATACAGTATAACTCTTTAACTGCATAACATGCTCAGTGGGAAAGAGAGGGGGGGTATATTTAATGTCCCAGGCCGGATTCTAACTCAGAACGTGGTTTGCACACCAGACCACAGATCCACCAGGATGTGCCCACCCCTCCCCCCCAAGTTCAATTCATGCACATTCAGTATTTCTGAGGCAAATTTTTTTTATTCACAAACATATTTACCTAATTTTTCAGCTGGCACAAGGTGCAGATAATCCATTTATTTATTTATTTACTAAAACGCTTTCTCTCACTGCAGGGGAGACAATTCAGCGGGTTGTCATTACATCCATCTACACAGAGATGAATGTGTTTTAGGTCAACTTACAAGGAACTCACTGTCCCGTCATTTTTTTATCTATTTAATTATACAGTATATCTAAGCCAGCAGTTCCTCAAAAGTACCCCCGATGGTATGGGAAAACTCCCAAACATAATATCTTTCAGTCTCGTTTTACCGCCTTCTTCTGATTTACTAGTGAGACTGCTAAGGAAACATTTCACAACCTACTGGCATTGTCTAAAAGTTGTATAAAACTCCTTGGTTAAATGTGATCTCAATGGGTTCCTTCTCACAGATCTAACTAACATGTGGTCATGTTTTTCTGTGGTTCCCAAACTATGGGAAACACTGGTGGTCAGCGGGGCTCCGCCTGGCGGTCCGCCAGAGCATTCCTTTGTTGTTGTTGTTGTTCTTTTACAGACAACAGTTTTTACATACACATTAACCCTGAGGAGTAGACTTGGGCAAATTTTCTGAAATATCACAAATTAACTCATTGAGTGCCAGCCACTTTTGGAGAACGGACGCTCCCAGTGCCAGAGTTTCAGAGCGTTTTCAGTGATTTCTCGAGGCCCACAGAATATTGTGTGATATTACTATGTAAACACCGAACACGCACAAAGAACGAGGAGACTATTGTAGCAAAAAAAAGTTTATTGATACCATTTTCCGTTCTTTAGTTATCAGCCGGAGAAGATAGGTTGTTTTGAGCAAAAAGAGACGTTTCAATTTAGAAGCTGAGATATTCAGCCTTTTGTGAAATGAAGCATTTCAAGCACATCACTGACTCTGAAGGTAATATTTTCTGATGTAGTGACACCTCAAAAATAATTTCCTTCAATAAAACAGTGAAAACAAAGGAATTTTGTTTGGCCAAATAATATTTTTTAGCTGCAACCAGCAGCGCTGGCCCCTGCGTGCGCAGACCCTACACCTTCTTGCTGGTCTTGATTTACTGCTGGTGGGCATCAGATATTCTAGCTTGTTTGCCTGTCTCTGTGCATCGAGCCTGCTGTCTGGGTCTGTGTTTACTGTCAATGGTTGTTTGCTGCCCTGCGTGCCCCACCCCCCTCCTCCTCCTCCGTGGGAGTGTCTGGTGACTCTGCTGCGTTTGCTCTGCGTTTGCTCTGCACTGAAAAGTGCGCTGCACCCCGCTTTTTCACAGCATGTCGCCGGCTCCCAGCTGAGAATAATGTAACTTTTCAGAAAGACGCTGGTGTCGGCAACTAAATCATATGGAGGGGCTATCGCAGCGGAGACGGAGGGGCTCAATTGTGGCAGCAGATTGACTGCTGTTCACAGGCACAGCTAACGTTATGCTTCATGCGATTTCCGTTTCCCCATGACTTCTTCTCTCTTTTTTCCTCGCCTTTCTCTAATCTGGAGAGCACTGTCGCCACCTAATGGGTCGGTAAAATAGGTTATACACATTCAACATGCCCAAAAATTTTACAGGAGATGGATCTGGCTTTGATCCACGTCCCACCGTCAAAAAACGCAATTGACGACTTTAGTCGTCATTGGCACTCAACGTTACTATCCGAATTGACGACTAAAGTCGTCATTGGGAAATATCACAATTTTGAAAATCTACTTTCACTGGCTGTTACAGTAGCGGGCTTAGTTTTAAAGCCAGTGAAGTTTCTGGTATCATATCAAACTAGAAGACCTAAGGCATCGATTGGTACCAACCATGTTATGCTAGCTTGTCAGGAAGGTAGCTAAATAATGCTCCAAAGGTAGGCACAATTTTGGCAAGGGAAAGAAACATTTTCAAAGGGGTCCTCTTTTTCATAGGACCAAGTCACTGGCCAAGTCCCTTAGTGCCATGTGTTGTTGAGCGGATAGAGCATGGCACTAAGGGATGGGCCATGTTAGTGCCATGTGTTGTTGAGCGGGTAGAGCATGGCACTAAAAGACTGGCCAAGTCCCTTAGTGCCATGTGTTGTTGAGCGGGTAGAGCATGGCACTAAAAGAGTGGCCAGGTCCCTTAGTGCCATGTGTTGTTGAGCGGGTAGAGCATGGGACTAAGGAACTGGCCCAAGTCGCTTAGTGCCATGTGTTGTTGAGCGGGTAGAGCATGGCACTAAGGGACTGGCCAAGTCCCTTATGGCCCATTTCCACCGCTGGTAGCAACGCGGCCCCGCCCAGCTCGTCTCGCTTTTTTGTCTCATTCCACCGATCAAAAACGTGAACAGCCCGGGTTGAGTCGGGGTTGAGTCGTGCTGCTTTTGGTCCCTGCTCTGTTGAGGTTCTAGCGCTGTGAACCCGGGTTCATACGGTGACATGAAAACATTGTAGACGACTGATTGGTCAGGCAGAATCGTGTTTACTCTATCTAACGACTGTCAATGCAATGCTGCATACCAGTTTAGTGGGGCTTACCTTCTCTTCTGTTATGTTATTTCCATCAGTCTTTTGTGTTGCTGCCTTCGCCTCTGGTGAAATAAAATCGATCTCCTTACTCAGCTTTAACATGGCAGTGGGTTTCAATTGTTTTGAGAGAGAAAAAGTCCGCTGCTCAGGAAGCCCTTGTAGTTGAGTGCAGCGTCGGCTCCGCTAGGCCGCAGGCGGGGCTTTGGTGAAGCCGCGGTCTTGCCTGGTGAGAGGCCGCCGGGGTAGAGGCTTCACTCTGTAGCGCAACCCCCATCCCTCACGCAGCGCATGCATGTGAGTTTGACTAACAACAAAGTGATATCCATTCTCCTGGCCGATTGTCACATTTGCCCATGTACACTGTAGGTCATTTAGAGGCACCAGTATTTCATAAACAGTTTAAAAGTTCTGTGTATGGATTTAATTTTAACGTTATGTTATAGCTTACTTCGGCTATAGGCGGAGGACAGATATGCGGTCGCTATGACGACCAGTTGTGGGCGGGGGTGGGCGGGGGCAGATCAGCAGCGGTGGAAACAAAACATCCACCGGGTCGAAAACAAATAGAGCCGAGTGGTGACGAGCTGTGCAGGGCTGTAAAATGTGGTGGAAATGAGCCATTAGTGACATGTGTTGTTGAGCGGGTAGAGCAGTGATACTCAACTTGCGGCCCGGGGGCCAGATGCGGCCCGCGATAGGGTGCAGAGTGGCCCCCTGACCATTTTCTAATTCACAATGAAAACTAATGTTAAATCAAGTTTGACTGAGCTCCAGCTAAATTGTCAAATACTGCCGTCTGCTCGCCACCCAGCCACTTATGTACTTGACTAACTATCCTGACTCCTGAGTGCACAAAATTGTCAGATTAAACTCCAGCTGACATCCCCATAAACCTACAATCCGCTACAGATTTTTTTTTATTAATCTGCGTTTATTAACTGGCCCCTGACCTCCTGTCATTTTACAAAAGTGGCCCCTAGGCAAAGCAAGTTGAGTATCCCTGGGGTAGAGCATGGCACTAAGGGACTGGCCAAGTCCGTTAGTGCCATGTGTTGTTGAGCGGATAGAGCATGGCACTAAGGGACTGGCCAAGTCCCTTAGTGCCATGTGTTGTTGAGCGGGTAGAGCATGGCACTAAGGGACTGGCCAAGTCCCTTAGTGCCATGTGTTGTTGAGCGGGTAGAGCATGGCACTAAGGGACTGGCCAAGTCCCTTAGTGACATGTGTTGTTGAGCGGATAGAGCATGGCACTAAGGGACTGGCCAAGTCCCTTAGTGCCATGTGTTGTTGAGCGGATAGAGCATGGCACTAAGGGACTGGCCAAGTCCCTTAGTGCAATGTGTTGTTGAGCGGATAGAGCATGGCACTAAGGGACTGGCCAAGTCCCTTAGTGCCATGTGTTGTTGAGCGGATAGAGCATGGCACTAAGGGACTGGCCAAGTCCCTTAGTGCCATGTGTTGTTGAGCGGATAGAGCATGGCACTAAGGGACTGGCCAAGTCCCTTAGTGCCATGTGTTGTTGAGCGGATAGAGCATGGCACTAAGGGACTGGCCAAGTCCCTTAGTGCCATGTGTTGTTGAGCGGGTAGAGCATGGCACTAAGGGACTGGCCAAGTCCCTTAGTGCCATGTGTTGTTGAGCGGATAGAGCATGGCACTAAGGGACTGGCCAAGTCCCTTAGTGCCATGTGTTGTTGAGCGGATAGAGCATGGCACTAAGGGACTGGCCAAGTCCCTTAGTGCCATGTGTTGTTCAGCGGTGGAGGTCCCTTAGTGCCATGTGTTGTTGAGCAGGTAGGGCATGGCACCAAGGGACTGGCCAAGTCCCTTTGGATAAAAGCATCCATCCATTGAGCTATTTTCATGATCTGAAAAAACAACAACTGTTGTTTCTTTCGAAGAAAGAAAGGGAGAGAAAAAGTGTTCTGCTTCCCCATGTGTTTGACTGGACAGACTTCTATCAGGCTCGTAGAGAAATCTGCTGTTGCACGACTTGCTGACACTGTTTGAATCTGTAACCCTATAATAGAACCCAAGGGGGTTTGAATTAACTTAAAAGGGAATCGCACTGAGGGAACCGGTTCTAATTCTTGCCTTTCTGTTCAAAAGTGTAACACAAAACGTGTGTGTTTCAATCAACTGGTTGCCAGATCTTGGCTTGAAACAGTTCGTCTGGGGCAGTGGTTCTCAAACTTTTTGGGCTTCAGTAGCCCCTTTCCCTGATTTCTGAATACCACCTTTACCCAACTATAACATTTTGCTTAGAAAATTGCAAGAGACAACTATAACTATGATGCAATGAATGAATGATAACCCACCTTTTGAAGAATATAACATTACAAAATAAGAAATGGAGTGAAAGAGTTGCAATTAGTGCCTCCTGAGCAGATTTATTTACCGTATTTATTTATTTATTATATTTCTTTCCAGATTTTTTTATGCCATTTTTATCCCCTATTAGTGCTAATTTTAATTTATTTATCCTGGTTGCTGCTCCACTGTCTGCCGATCTGGGGAGAGCCGAAACTGGCTCCATGCTTCCTCCGAGACATGGGCAGTAGCCAGCCGCTTCTTTTCACCTGACAGGGAAACTTCACTGGTAGGACATAGCACGTGGGAGGATCACGCTATTCCAACGAGTTCCCCTCCCTCCGAACAGGTGCCCCAAACGACCAGAGGAGGCACCACTTCAGGGACCAGGATATTGCATGTTTTGGCGAGGGGTTCCTATATGAAGGAAACCCCCAGGGGGGAGCAGAGCTGGGGGATTTTGGCTTGAGCGGTGAGCGGGGACCAGAGCGGTACCGGAGCGAAAGTTGAAGCGGCCTGCTCAGTCCCGCTCCAGTTTCGATCACAACATGTTCGAACCAGAATGCATCGGTGCGTGGTCGACGGCCGTGTGCACACCCACTATTTTCTTGCCAGCTGCTGCGAGACGAGAAGGAAGAGAAACGAACATGCAGCCGACTCTGCTGAGCTCATGTTATTTGTAGTGAGCAATGCCCATTGCCCAGGCGTTTAAACACAAATTAAAACACCCTGGCCTTTTTATCTTTTTTATTCTTTTGAGTGGAGCGGAGCGGTGAGTGCGAGTGAAATGTGTATTGAGCGGGGAGCGGTCTGGAGCAGAGCGGCCGTGAGTGCTGGATCAGGTAGAAAGGGCCGCTCCGTGAGCGAGGAGCCGCTGCCAGTGCCAGTGCCGAAGTTTTTAGGTGCTCCACAGCGCCGGATGTATCGGTTTGGTGCTCAGTGGTTGGGAGGGTGTAGTGCAGCTTACAATTTTGAGCATCGGCTCCGCCATGTGAAAAAGTGCTCGGTATTGGAAACTACGTACTATTTGGGAGTGCCAGGGCACCGGTATCTTGGATAACAACATTGTCTCGGAGGTACGTACAGTTTTATTGTGATTGATAGCGTGTATATCGCGTGCAGCCACTTAGCCGCCGTTGCAGTGGCTGTGGGGACCACGCATCCGAGACTCTGAAGGAAGAATGACTGAAGAGTCTCGCGTTGAGGCTAGCAGAACACTGTCTTTAGGGCCCTTGGGCTTTTAAACCCTATGTGGACACACCGTATGTTAAACATTCATTCAGATATCTTGATGTGAGAGGTCAAGGGACTCGTTTGAAAATAGTCATGCCCACTTACTTACCGTATGTGACTTTAAAGCCGCTTTACACCCACTTCCCAGCGAGCTAGCATAACATGGTTGGTAGTGGTACTGTACCTACGTGTCCGTCTCGATTTCTAGTTTCCGACAATATCAGAATATTTGCGTTCCACCCAGTGGTTGAGAATCACTGCCCTAGAACATCTCAGGTGCCCACTCCCCCACACCCTGCAGGTCCTCAGGAGGCAATTGGATGGACTTCTTCAATTGACTCTTAACTTTGTACTGTCAGCTCGTTGAGTTGTTTGACTCTTGGCTTCCCTGCACCACAGCACCTCTTTTACTTACTCAGATCTCTGCTGGCTGTTTGGCCAGGTCAATGTTCCATATCATTTCTGATTTTATGGCTGCAACTGCCGCCCTCTGCTCCTTCCTTACACCCTTCCTTTCTTTAGAACCAGGATTTGCTTAAGAGTTACAGCTGCACGGTCTTGGCTTACCTCCACAGCATGTGCCTGTGCTGCCAGCTGTATTGTGCCTGTGCTGCCAGCTGTATTGTGCCTGTGCTGCCAGCTGTATTGTGCCTGTGCTGCCAGCTGTATTGTGCCTGTGCTGCCAGCTGTATTGTGCCTGTGCTGCCAGTTGTATTGTGCCTGTGCTGCCAGCTGTATTGTGCCTGTGCTGCCAGCTGTATTGTGCCTGTGCTGCCAGCTGTATTGTGCCTGTGCTGCCAGCTGTATTGTGCCTGTGCTGCCAGCTGTATTGTGCCTGTGCTGCCAGCTGTATTGTGCCTGTGCTGCCAGCTGTATTGTGCCTGTGCTGCCAGCTGTATTGTGCATGTGCTGCCAGTTGTATTGTGCCTGTGCTGCCAGCTGTATTGTGCCTGTGCTGCCAGCTGTATTGTGCATGTGCTGCCAGTTGTATTGTGCCTGTGCTGCCAGCTGTATTGTGCATGTGCTGCCAGCTGTATTGTGCCTGTGCTGCCAGCTGTATTGTGCCTGTGCTAGCCTGACAGAACATGCTGTACATCTACTGCATGTGTGCTTCCACAGAGCGGACAGGCTCTGTGCAGTATCAGAGCCCACGGCTCTGCACACAGTAGCAGGGCTTTTGCACAAAAAGTGCTGTTTAACTGCATTTTGTGCTGTTAATTTGGAAAAAGCAAGTTGCATGACTTTGTCTCCATAGCGACCCGCTGCTGTAGCTGCTACCATCAGCAAACACTATGTCCAACTCTGACACGTACTGTAGCTTTAGCAGTGAACAGAGTTGTATCACAGACAGACTCCTATCACATATAATGTCAGATAAGTCAATGCCAAGTTTCCCCAGCCATGCTTCTCTAATCCTCTCAGTGGAGGCCCTGGTGCAATTGTCAAACAGACATACACATCTAGAAATACTTGGAGTGAGGAGGGCTCAGCAATACATAGAAAAAACATGTTCATTTGGGAGCGCTTCAAAGGTGCGAATCTTGGTTCTACCATCATTTCTGATTTGCAGGAATCTGAGCCAGTTCGTGCTGGGCAACCCAAACTTCCTCTTCAGTAGATCAAGGGATGCAAAATGACCATCTATATATAAGTCTTTGATAGTTGATAGGTAGTTTTTGTCTGACCATGGAGCCAAAAAAGAGTGGTTGAAACAAATTGGCGTACTATGGACAGACACACCTGGTAGACTTAAAACACTCCTAATTTGATTTAAAATGTCGACAGTTTTTCAACTTAAATTAAGATTTCCTAAGGTCCCAGGTTTCTCTAACTTAGCAAATAGCATGGCTGGCAGGGAAGAGTTGACAATAGAGCTGGCTCTCCAGTCCAGCTTATTGTCCACAAGGACACAGAGGTACTTATATGAGGAGACCACCTTGATGGCCTCACCTTTAATCAGTACAGGCCTTACTGCACTCTTTTTCTTTCTATAGTCCCAGTCCCCCCCAAAAAAAGCTTTTTTGTTGTTGGTTTGGCTAAATTCATGGCGGGCCACTTAAAAACGGGCAGCGGGCCGCAATTGGCCCGTGGGCCGTAGTTTGACCACCCCTGTTGTACTGGTCAGCTTCCAGATGTGAATGTGTACAGTCACAGTGTACACATTCACATCTGGAAGCTGACCAGTACAACCACAGTCTGATCTGCAGGCCACTGATCAGCTCCACTGGAGCAGTTGGGGTTAAGGGCCTTACTCATGGGCACCTCAGTGGTGGTAATGAGGGATGGGCAAGTGCTGCTTTTTCACTTTTTTTATTCTGCCGGTCTGGGGATTGAACCGATGACCTTCCGGTCGCAATCTCGCTTCTCTAACCTTTAGGCCACCACTGCCCCTTAGTAAAGTGTTGGGCCGCCATGAGCTGCCAGAACAGCTTCAATGTGCTTGGGCATTGAATCTACAAGTCTCTGCAACTCCACTGGAGGGATGGAGCCAACACCATTCTTCCAAAATATATTCCCTCATTTGGTGTTTTGTTGACAGTGGTGGAGACTGAGCACCATCTAACATGTCAGTCCTGTTACTCCCTTAGGTGTTCACTTGGGTTGAGATCTGGTGACTACGAAAGTGTGATTTTCATTTTATTTTCATCCTCAAACCATTCAGTAACCCCTTGTGCTCTGTGAATGGGGGCATTGTCATCCTGGAAGAGACCACTCAGGATAGACATGTTTCATCATAGGATGAAGGTGATCGCTCAGAATAACTGTATTGCTTTACAGTGTCCCTTCCCTCTAAGCCTTAGAGTCTCCTTAGAGTCTAAGGGGACAAGTCAAGCTGACCCAAAACCATGCCACCAAACTGCCCCATAGCATAACAGAGCCACCAGACCCCCTCACTATAGGGGTCAAGCATTCAGGCCTGTACCATTCCCCTTGTGTATGCCACACAAGGCACACATGCACTCTCCCGCTTGTGGAAAATAAGATAATAATAAGAATGACTCATCTGACCAGTCACTTTAGTTACCGTCTGCCATCCACGGCCCAATAATGAATCATCTTTCAAAGTCATTCAGATCTTTTCTTCTTACCAGCTTGATCCAGAATCGAGATCAACTGGGCCTGCACAGCATTTGTATAATGTACATGCCACAGAGCATGATAGGAAGTTGATTGCTTAATTCTATCATGCAGTACACCTGTATGGAAGCAGCTGCATTTGTTGTTTCTACACTCATTTATCCAGGTTTTTCCTTTAATTTGTCAGCCTGTGGGATGGTAGATGGGAGGTCCACAGCTTCTGCTCAGAGTGCATTCTAGATGAAATATTTGGCTACTTGTCTTTTTCCTTCTTTAATGGTCATTGATTGTTACATCCTGTCCTATTCTGAAAACGTTTTAAGAGCTGCTAGTTTTTTCAGTGCCGTAACTCTCCCATATACTATACATGGCTCTGCCTTCTACTATTGTGTCCTCAGGTTTCATTCATTTATTCTCTTCCAGGGGGTCCTGTGTGTCTGTCAGCTAGCTAGACAGGCTGTACCAGCTAAGTCTGCCAAGCCAAATACTCGGCAGCCTCAAAATCCAAATACGAGAACAAGCTCATAATTTCATATTCTTGTAGACAATTCTGTACTTGTTGCAACATATCACCTTGTTTGTCGACTTATAACCATCAAGAAAGAACAAAAATATTTAGGATCGTTACTTATAATTCTACCAACTTAAATGTTGTTTGTAGGTCAATCGTAGGTGGCTGTTGGGCAGCCTGGCTTTGCAAGCCAAGTGTGCCAATCTAAATACACAGCCACCAAAGTGTGGCGGCCTTAATACTATGGTACGAAAATGTGTTGGTTGTTTTATTCGTCTCCGTAACCCACAACCCCCCCATGTGTTAAACACACACAGGATGGTGTTTCACTGGCTGAAGGTCACTGCTGTGAGAACAGAAAGTTTGAGGGCTCTCTGCTGCTGTTACACTGCTTTCATCCAAACCCCACAAACCGCCCCCCATGTTGGCCGCCTGGCCTTGGGATTGTCAACTTCAGCAACATTCACTGTTTTAATTTATTCCAACTATCAAAGTACTCGTACTCGAATGACTGGCTTCTAATGATGTGTTCAGATCACATGTCACTCAGCGTTGTTGATCCAGTGTTTTAGTGGCGTCAGTAGTGCTTGTGTTTTATCTGTGGGAACAGTGAAATCAAAATGTGGTTGAAGAAAATGAAATGCCTCCTTGAACTCAGGATGAATTGAACCGATTTACACACACTTACTTGGTTCAAAAACGGGTTTGCTTACTTGGTTCAAAAACGGGTTTGGTTTATAGCTAATTTCACCTTCCATGATAACTGTACGGGGGGTGAATTTTTATATACCTCGCCCGTTTAGAGGAAAATGGGCCATTTAAAAGGACTATGTTTTGGGCGTTATTGACAGGCTCGCCTGTCCAGTGATCGCGGAACTAGGAGGTGGGGCTGCAGCTCTGTGGGAAACCCCTGGTCTTGCACAATCTCACACGAGCTGTCTGAAAACCAAGATGGCAGCGGCCACACTTGGGCTTCAAAACGGGAGTCCAAAAACCAATGGGTGACGTCATGGTGGCTCCGTCCATATTTTTTAACCATTTATGTTTCCACCTTACCTCTCCTTTTCCCAGGTACCTCCCATGACTGGCGGCTGCGCTGCGACGCTGTGAACCTCTACTATGCGTTGTTTGGTCTGACTCGGCCGTCCTGCCTGCCCCTGCCAGAACTGGGCCTGGTGCTGAACCTGAAGGAGAAGAAAGCTGTGCTCAACCCCATCATCAAGCCTGAGCTGGGGCTTAGCGCTGTTATAGACACCCCTGCCAGTATCGGCATCCACGGCATTGGCATGGGCTACTCAACTGTAAGTCAACAGGGTTTCAGCCATTTCACTGTCAGGTCAATCAGTTGGGTGTCCACAAAAACTGCACTTCATTAACTAATAATAACCAATTTTACAAGAATGTCAGCCATTTTTGACAAATATACAGTATTGTCTTTAAGACAAAACTGTTACTTCAACAAATGTTATTCTACTGAACCTCTTTTTCTTTTCTTTTTCTTTTTTTCTTTTGCGCACAAAGGTCCAAATTTTAGTCCTGGACACAAAGTCGCTGGTTGCACGGTACGCAAGTCTGGACAAGTATTAAAAATGAATTTGATCATTTCCAGGACTTGAATAGTTTGGGAATTTATTATTATTATTATTATTATTATTTTAAAGTATGGAAAATGTTGTGGTTCAGGTCCGACACATACACACGTAATTAAGGGATGCTCTTATTACCCAGCCGGTGTCAGCGTCAAATACAGACCAAAATCAAATCCAGTCACGAACATAGGGTCTGGGAAAAATATGGAATTTTAGAATGGAAATTGTGTAGGAACCTTGCCAATGACCTCACCTATTCTGATATTTGTCGTCGCTGTGAAGAACAATCTCCCCCTATACATTGATATGACCTAGTTAGCAGGGGCAACTGCGTAAATGATATTGAACACCAGACAAAATCAAGGCCTGGAAAAAGTATGGCATTTATTAATTGAAAATGTGTAGGATGTGATTGACTCGTTTCTCTGAGCGAGAACAAGCCGTCGTTGACTAGGTCAACACCCGAGTTTCTGAATCACTTGACAACATCGAGTGGATAGGAAGCAATTCAGAAGTCTGGAACCAGGCTAGCCACATTTTTCAAAAATACTCACAATAATTTTTTTTAGTCATGTTAACACGTTCACTGCCAATGATGTGTTGATACGTCAAAAAAAATCCAACGGTTGACTGCCAATGACGTGTTAATACGTTAAAAAAAAACGGTGGGACGTTGATCTAACCCTTTTACATCTCTTATATAAATATTGAAGCCACCGAACGTGTACAACCCATTCCACCGACCCACTAAGTGGCGACAGTGCTCTCCATTCTAGAAAAAGCCGAGCCAAAACTGCAGGGGAACGCGCGATGAAACCATTTTCATACTGTAAAATGGATTGGCGAAAACGCTTTCGCTTTCGTGCTGATTGCTGGCGGTGGGGGATTGCAAATTTGCATAATAGATTATGGGTGCAACACACTTTGAAACATGCAGCATAAATAAGACCAGAATCGCAAAAGAAACCCCGTTTCTTGGGGTTTCTCAACCGAAACCCCAAGAAATGAGCGAGCCCATCCTCGCCCAGCGGCCGCCAGCAGACAGGAGCAGCAGCAGCAGCAGAAACAAGCTTGTGACACGCCCGCTGAAGCCAAGAAGAACACACACGGAGGGAGGAGTTTGAAGTAGAGGGGGGTTTCCTGCTGTTATGGAGGAAATTACTGTTCAAAACTATTGTTTAGATGTCTGACGTCTTACTGATGCCAAAAATGAATGGTTAAAGTGACTGTTCTATCGAATTTCACAAAAAGCTATTTATCTCAGCTTAAATTTTCAGACGCTGAAACCATGCTGTATTCAAGTGCTAATGCCTACATAACTACTAACTCTACAAACTAACTCTTTTAGACAGAGAAAGCACACATTCTATTAGTTCTTTTGAGATATTTTGTGTTCACAAAATCTTAGCAGAAAAGAATCCTCGGGTCTTGAAAGATGAGCCAGAATCCTCAAAAAAACCCTCTGGCAGAAGCTACCTACAGTAAAAAAAAAATGGCTGGCAGTGAATGTGTTAAGTGATGAACCAACCCATCCATTGGCGGGTTGATTTCACTCGCATTTTGCATTCTTGAATTAATCCATCATAGTGTACTAGCAAGGGTGCAAAATGGTCTCGGACAGGAACTGTTACATGATCGGAAAGCCAAAAAGTAGTGTGCACTTATGATGTCATTTTGTCCACTTTGTGGCAGATGGATGAGGAGCCAGACCCTATTGCATCAGGGGTGTGTGGGGTAGGCATGAAGAGGAAGGCTGACACCCCTCTGGGCTCTCCTCCAGAGCCGGGACAGGTGCTGCAGCAACAGGACGAAGACGGGAGCAGAGGAGGACGCTACAAGATCAGGGTAAAATAATTCTGCTTCCATTTTCTGTCTGAGCTGCTCTGCTCTTGCCATCCACCCAAGAGTTTTGAATTATATTATTATCGTTTTGTGCACTTTTGGTTCACTGACTGATATCTGCAATGTTCTGTTAGCCTTTACATAATAGTCCCTGCTATCCAAAGAGATCACAAAGACAAAGTCATGTTCTTCTCTCTCAGTCTAAACATAGACGCGTATCATCAGGGACCATTTTGGAAAGAAGTGTTCGCACTTTCACATGTACATGCCTTGGATGTTGTTGTATTTGATATCCATAATCAACTCAACGTACAGGTGACATTGATTTTCATGGGGTATTATTTGCTTATTGTCCGTCTTGCAGTTCAACACAATGGAAGAGGAAGACATTGATATGGAGACTGTTCACGACAGCCAAGCCTTCATCCACCATCACCTCAATCTGCTAGAGAGACCCTCCACACCAGGTTAGAGCACACACACACACACACACACACACACACACACACACACACACAAAGTCAGTCTTTCATACGCCATCCCCTAAATATAATTTACTCCAAAGACCCATACCAGATAATACACACACACAGAAATCCATCCCCTCTCTCTCATTAGGTAAGGAGCCACCATCTGTGGAGCAGTCCCTGCTCTCCATGCCCGCCACCCCGGTGCCCTCCTTCTCCAAAGAGCCCACCTCCTCGTCCTCCAAGCACGGAGGAGAGCACGGCCACCATCACCACCACCACCACCATGAACACAAGAAGAAGAAGAAGAAGCACAAGCACAAACACAAGCACAAGCACAAACATGAGAGCAAGGACAAGGAGAAGGAGCGCGAGAGGGACACCTCACACGCCTACAGCAACAGCCCGGCCAGCGGCAGGTCCCTGCACTCGCCCTCACTGTCTGACTGAAGCTCTGATTTCAGTCACAGCTCCTCTCTGTGGACCGTTTACAATTGTGCCTCACCAACAACAACAAATAATAATCAGTAGTCGTTTAATTGCCGACACAAAATAGCACAAGTGGAAGCAACACATCTTTGGTTAAAATCTAAATACGCTTTCAGTATTTTAAATAAAAATACAGTTTTGTTTTGTTTTTTACTACAAATTGCAGTCACAAAAATGTTGCCAATTCTATCAGTGTAGATGAAGGAAGAAGCCCATTCATGTCTCTTGTGATGGACGTCACTGTTTTCCAAATGTCTTTAAAAATATGTGTGGGTTACATATTGGCGTCCATTGCATGGACCACTACCTCAGCTACTCTCATACTAGTTAGTTCACTGTTCGTAGGTGTTGGAAGCAGGATAGCTGATGTTGAGGTCATTATTCTGGCAGATACTCGTTTGGGGAAATTTTTGACGGACAAAAAAACCTCTGGAAACCTTAAGAGTGTGACTTATAAGAGTGTTGTAAAAAAAACTCAAACCTGGACTGAGTCTGTAGTGTCTTTACAGTGAGCCTTCCAGAGGCGGCCCTGTGTCCCAACACCACACACACTTTGCTTCTGCTCTCTACACCGCTTCCAGGCCGTCTGAGGCAAGCGACCACATACACCTCTCTCCACAAACAAACACACACACACACACACACACCCAGGGCGTCTGAGGCAGGCGACCACATACACCTCTCTCCACACACACACTCTTTCCCAGGCCGTACGTGTTTCCCCCACACAGACACCACTCTGGTGTGCCTCATCCCCACAGCATTCAGTAAGTGGCCTGTGAAGGGGAACTTTGATGGGTCGCGGTGTGGATTTAAACCATTCTGTTTTGACTGGACCTCCGGTGTCTTAACAGTTCATAACATCCTGCAAATTATATTTCCCTGTTTGCTCATAGATGGAAATTAAACAGAGCAACTTAACTGTACTGTAGAACTGAAAATTGTCATACTAATAACATTTTATAGCATATAGTTTTTCTTTTTATTATTGATTTCATTCATAAGCCATGTTTTAACTAAATTAGATTGGACACGGTTTCCCAAAGGCATCTATGGTGGGATTTACACAGGCACAAATGGTTGATTTTTAACACTTGGTAGCATAGGTCTGAGTGTATGATTCTTTAAACAGGGGAAAACACAATTAAAATGTGCCCATTGACATCAATTTGTGCCGCAAAGGGTTGAAAATCTGATGTATTTACTTTTTTAAATACAGCCTTCGCACTAATTTCATCTTTGCCTTGCCCAAACAGTGAAAATAAAATAACATTCATGTAACTGTTGTTGAAGTTGGTTAATCTCACAATGTATAGAAGTTGTATGGGTGAGAAAATGTAGTGGCAAGGGAAAGGGTTGGCTTTTATGTGGCTAAAATACATTTTCCTGCTGGCCCTGTCCACAGCAATGCTTTGCTTCCATGCTGGTACTACTCTGCTTCAAAAACTTTAAAGAATCCAAACTCCCTTTAAGGTACTTTGGGGAACCGCAGGTCCTGTGATTTTATGCTGAGATGTTTGTTATTTGTGATTTCCTTTATTCAGATTGTAAATTGCTACACTAAGTGTACAACATACTGTGTCCGCCTGTTCTGTCAGTGAAATGGGCTCATCAGCTGAGAGCTATGAGCCCTTGTTGGTTTTCATATATTTTGTCCACTTGAGTCTTGCAGGAGAAATGTCCATGAGAGGAGACATGTTACAGTAGGATTTAGGAAGTCCTATGCACAACTGAGACATGGTTTGTGCAAGGACTTGCAACTTAATTTGAGGAACTTGGTCTTAATATTTTGTACACTTGGTGAAAATTATGTTTTGGATTTTTTTTTTCATGTTTTAAAATTAAAATGAATTAATTGCTCCTTGTATTTGTGCATAAGGAAACACTTACTGAAAGAGGTACAATGTAGGGTGCAGGAGCTTGGGGTGGATGGCAGCTTGTTATGGCAGGTGAAGATGGTTTCACTGCAGACTGCCACCTCTGAAGCTGTTGAGTCAACTCACAGGGTGACATCGGCCAGACATAGTCGACGCTATAATGGCAACCAAGCAAATCTATTAACATAACAAAACAAGATGTATTGTTGTAAATAAGACCGTTACGAAATGGCTGGCCATTTCAACATGCAGTGTTTTCATCGGACAGCCGCTGTAGGTGTCGGCTCCTTTTACCAGGAGAACTAGCAGGGATCTCAACAGGAAATGAGTTAGATTTGCTTCAGCCTCTGTCGTGGGACCATAACTCACGTTGGGGGGGGGGGGGGTGCCTTGTGCTTGAGAGCAGGTTTTAGGTTCAGTATCCTGGGTTGACCCGGAATCCTTTGATCTACCACCCCCACCTCTCTCTCACACACAACTCTACCCCCACAGCTGGTCTGTACTGTAGGAACTTCCAGTAGACTGACCCACATTTCCTCTCTTTCTCTCCCTCTGTCTCTGGTTTCCATGTAGGTGCTGCTGTAATCATTGATGCCAGATTGGTGTGAGGCTAACTGTGATTTAAAAAAATTTTTTAAACGGGTAGATCTGTTAAGCCATTGTGAAGTTACAGTATGTTCCCACTTACTGCATGGTATTTTATTGCTGTGCTCCCCCCCCCGTTTCTCTTTTCCTTCTCCCTGCCTCATCATCTAAATCGCCGCCAGATAAAAGCCCTCCTCTCGTCCCCAAAACCAATAAGAATCCCGTGCGCTCCTTTCAGCCTCCTCCACTCCCCTGCTTTCTCCAACGGTCCTCCTCCCTGGTGGTCCTTGGGTTTGGGAGTCAGCATCACTCATTCTCCGACCTACAGCACAGGACTACATTCATCCTGACAGAAGAACATGTTGCTGCACGAACTGGTACGGTAAGAGCCCGTGTGTACCGGTTTGAGCTACGGGTTATTCGTCGCCGTGCGTAAATCCGTGCCGTGCGTAATTGCGCGCTTCTCCATTGATTACTGTATCATGTATCGTGCTAGCATTATGTTGCGGTCTCCCTCCCCCAGGAAGGGAGTACCAGGATGTCCTTAGCTCTCATTTAGTTGTCCCATATCCTCCTGCTGGTCATCATTTGCAGAACAATTGTAGATTCGCCGATCATTTTCAATTGGCGAATGATAAAACAAAACAAAAAATAGGCTATCATCAAAGGCAATTGTTATGCGGCTGCGGGTGGTCCTCATTCACTTTCAACTGCCCGCCGGTCAGGGTATGGAGCTATCGTGACCTTTGTTTGGCCTATTTTAAACAAAGATCTCAAAGAGTTGATCCCTTCGCACATGATTGCAATATCCTCTCTATACGCTTTTAGTGAACCTGCCATTTCTCAGAATGTCATTGTCATTGCAATGAATTTGGACGAATCACGTATTGTGAATTTGTTTTGGTGGCACTATGCCGCAATCCTTTGGCTCCAGCCTCCAGCCAGCCAATAATGTTTTTTTAAGCCGACTTCAAGATGAATGATGCGTTTCATGCATTTTAACGAGCAGAGTAGCTAGAGAAGCTCCCGTAAATGTGGTGGGTTGATGAAATGACACCTAATGCGAAACCATGGCAAGCCAAAAACACAAGGGGGATTTTCATTCCAGTAGTCAGAAAGAGCAAAACATGTAAAGGCAATTTGAAGTCAAGTTATTTCAATATGTGATCAGAAGGACTAATTATTAACATGAGTATGATTATGATGATGATTATTATTATTGTTGATGTTATTAATATTGTAACGGCCAGTGTTGGGGGTAACTCATTACAAAAGTAACATATTACATGTAATATATTACTTTTAGCAGTAACTCAGTAATATAACTTATTACTTATAGGATTTCAGTAATATTATACCAGTTACTTTGTCAAGTAACTCAAGTTACAAATTGAGTGACTTTTTTTTAAATCAAAGCACATTTAAATAATCTCCTAATCAAACTGTGTTTTTATGCAAATAACCACTACAGATGACAATAACAAACGAAAAGGATAACATTTAGAATTTTCTATTGTTTACACTGACTTCAAGGCGGTTGAAATTATTTTTCGAGATGGTTCCGGGGTGGCGATGTCGTTCTGCTACTGTTGTTATTACAGTGAAAGTAATGCAAAAGTAGTGTAATAAGTAATGAGTTACTCTACACAGACAGTAATATTGTAAAGTAACGTATTACTTTCAAATAAAAAAGTAACTAGTAATATGTAGTATATTACATTTTGAAAGTAACTTGCCCAACACTGGTAACGGCACAGGCGAGGCTGGTTTCGAACCCGAGGTCTCCAACTTACAAGCCCAAGACGTTAACTATCCGACCAAAGGGATTTTGGCCAAGGAACAACGTGCTGGCTTTATCCACCCAGACCCCGGTTCGCTACAATATTATTAGTATGATATTATTATTAGTATTATTAGTATTATTATTATAGATGTGACAGTGAATACAAGTCTGTTGAGTTGTTTGAACAAGAGCACGTTGTGCTTAATTGTTTCACTGTAAAATAAATGCTTTCTAATCCTTGAAATTCTCAAAAAGAGGTGACAGGTCTACTTATGCCTACTATATTTCCTCACAGTAAAACAGAGAAACAATGTTTTCATGAGCCTGGCTGCAAGGACAAGGCAAAATGTCTAATTTGGAGCATGTGCTGGGAAAAGTTTAAACAGCCTGAATCATGAGGAATAGATTATTTTAAATTGTTGTGAATCTTGTTCTCATTGGTTTATTGTGTTTGTCAGGCTGCTGATTGATTCTGCTGCCCAGAAAGTTGACTCACTAACAGTGAATTACAAATACACCCCATGACCTGTGGTTGGCCTGTGCAACAGTTACAGTGTATTACTGGTTAACCCTTTTAATGTTCGCCATGTTGTTGTTTCAGCTCGTGTGGATCCTGTCCATCCTGTGTGGCGCTGACGTATGTTTGGGATACGTCTACGACCGACCCAAACGCTCAGGAGAGGAGGCGCCGTCAGCCAGGACAGAGTGTGAGTACGCTGTGGGACTTCAGGCCTATTTGTTGTTATTGGAAAAAACGACAATCAAAAGTTAATTTCCATTTTTAGTCATAGACCTAGAAAATTTTACTGTCATCAAAGTGAACCGTAAATTAGTGGTTAGAGAGACCGTCTTTCAGCTGAATGACCCAGACTCGAGCCCTGTGTTGGCAAGCATCCGCCCTGCTGCAGTAACCTTGAGCAAGACAAGAGAATCTACCAGCTCCAGATCTGTTTTGTACCAGACCTTGACCTCTGACCTGTCTGAAGGAGGGAGGCAAGAGGAAAGAGAATTTCCCTATGAAAGTTAATAAAGGATCACATTAAAAATGCAAGTAGGGGAGTTGAATTGTAAAGGAGAATTCCTGTTTTTTACACCCCAGACCTTATTTCCAGCTTAAAATATGATGTTTTACTCACCCAAATATCTTTGGTTTCATTCTGATCCCCCTAGAAGATATTCAGATCTGAGTAGAGTCCTGGAACTGGCCAAAACGTTGTTCACACTGTAAATAACATATTTTCTGTCATGTCGCGGTTCATTATGGTTGTTATATAATTATGAGAACATGAATTAGCTATGTAACGAACCTCCGTGCTGCCAACAGCCTGCTCTGTTTGCTGTCCGAGTGTCCATCACATAGATAACACCTTCCGCTTTATCTCCCACTGCTGTTTGTAATCGATATATGGCCTTATTCCATACGAGCGGGAGTTTAATTGAATCGTCTATAATCTTGAAATCAGATCATGTCTATATGCTAAGCAGGCTGCTAAGCTACACAACACAACAGACGGAGTCAACTCTGACCTGCCCCGGATGTGCTTATATGTTCTTCTTCTGTGGTTTTCTCTTCTTCTTCTGTTACCAAACAGAAGCGTTTCTTCTTCTGAAGCACATCTGGGGCAGGTCAGAGTTGACTCTGTTGTGTAAAGGGCCACTTTGCCGATTTTCAACCAGCTTTGTATCATTACAAAATTAATAGTATTTATTCAAATGGACAATGGTTAACTTACCTCCAGCTTTCCTGGACTGAGAGCTCCCTGTTTATTCACAGAGCTTCCTGGTCCAAATTATGTCATTTGCTCCAGGAAATTCTGTGAATGAAGGTAGAGAGAACAATGATAGTGATAGTGATAGTAATAGTGACCCCATGGTAAAGCTGCTCCAAATTAGATCATTATGACATCACTTGGACTAGGAAGTTCTGTGAATAAATGGGGAGCTCTTAGTCCAGGCAAGATGAGGGGAAGTTAAACTTTCTGTAATGACAAAGCTGGTTGAAAATTGTCAAAGTGGTCTTTTAAGTATCAATTTAAGTATCATTCATTACATTATGCATGATAGTTTATTGAATATTTATCCTTCTGAAATGTAATCCATGCTGTTTTGCAGAGCAAATTAGACTTTTATATGTGTGTAAAGGTAACAGCACCCAGCATACCGTGCCTCTATTTCATTACATTCCAACCCCATGTATAACAGTGGAGATGAATGATTGCTACATCGCACACATGTATAACAGTGGAGATGAATGATTGTTACATCACACACATTATAGTATCGTGCTGCCTGCAGTAATATGAATGAGAACCACACACGTGCTTTTTCTTATGTGCATTCATCAAATCAATGTAATGTCGATTTTCAGAACTTTGTTCAATATACCCATCCCATTACACATGGGATCAGCAAAGCAAAACAGAACAAAAAAAACACACACATAGGCTACGTTTACCTTTATTTAGTGGTCAGAATGGCTCAGTGCAGGCAATGCACAGTGTATTTTGGACACATGTTAATGTATCTTGGCCAGGTGTGCACCGGACATGCCTAAAGCTATATGCTCCCTGTCCAAGCCAGACATAAAAAAAGAAAAAACCTATGATTTTTTTCTTTTTTTTAACGGACTAAAGTCTTGAAACCACTGTGAGCTTTGAGGGCAATCAATCACCCTGACCTCAGCTGGAGCGACATCCGTGCACCCATGGCTGTCTGAGAGATTGCTCCTCTAAACATGAGCTACAGTACAGTACATGCAATTAGGTGAGAACTAACTTTCCACACTGGCAACTGTAGCTCTGTAGGAATTTCTCAAACTAACGTATAGTTTTCTTGCAGGATTATTTTCTATGTGAAGTGTCTGCCAGTGCCAGTGCATACGAAATGAGCAAGCAGAGAGTGTGGGGTGGAGTGGAGGGAGAGGGGGGACAACGGATCACTGTGACCCTGCATGCTCGTGATTGGGCAGCCCGTGTGTGTGTTTTTTGGGGAGAGAGAGTGTGTTTGTGCAGCTCTACCTTGAGTCAATATTAAGAAAGCATTGGAGCTCATTTTCTGCCCCAGATTTTCTAACCCTGCCGGCAGAAAAAAGCAAGACTATGGTTCCCATGGAGAGATTGTCATAGCGGTGTGAATGACACCTGCAGTTTTTTGTGCTGTTTTTGTTGTTCCACGTCTTTGCAAAAAGGGGAGCTTTCAAAAACCTCCATTGGCATAGAGTCCAGAATCCAGAGTTTGGATGTGCATGATTTACAGCTTGTTTAACCGTTTGTTTCCTCAAGTATCGGATTGGTTTTTGTGGCAGATACTGGGAAGTGGTCAGAGAATGAGAGCTGTATTCATAGAGCTGGGATTTGAACCTGTGTAGCTGAGAGTACGGTTGTATGCGGGCTAGTTGGCTGAATCACCGGGACATCTCACCTCACACCCCGACTGTCTCACCTTTTCCACCGGCTGGGACGGAGCAAATAGGGTATTGATGTTTACTGTGCCCCTACACACAGATAGTACACTACTGTGCCAACTGGCGGGACACCATGAATAATTTGGAACACCAAATTCACATTCACACACTCAGAAACACACATGCAAAAACTCCTGTTGGCATCCCCTTGGTTTTCTCTGCTGGCACGGTTGTGTGTTTTTTTTCATGAGCGAGCGGACAAGGAACATCTTGTTAGGAATGTAACAGTTCAAGTCCTCTCTGGCTGTCTGTCTGTCTCTCAGATCTCCAGGATATCTTCATTTAGTCTGGGGGTTCTCAAACTGCAGGTCAGGGTCCAAAATGGGTCACAAGCCTGTGTCTTTTGGGTCCTCACTAGACAAGAGCACTAGTATGTGAGAGGACCAGTGACAGAATTAGCTCAGTTTGGGTCCTGGGATGAGGTTTTTCAGTGTTTCTCATGAGGGAATAGAACACAATGGCGATATGATATCTTGTTATAAATTAAATCAAGTTCATATCCTCTCTTGAACATCACAGCAAACAGTGCAATCAAAACACTAGACCAGGGGTTCCCAACCTTTTTCGGCTCGTGACCCTATTTTGACGTTGCTAAAATCTAGGGACCCGCAACATTCAAATTCCGGTACACCATAGATAATGTCATCAGTGACATCGTCAGTGATCTTACATAGTATGCTTCTTTTCCCCTGCAGAATTCTGACCTTAGTCTGAGAATTCTGACTTTAATCTCAAAACTCTGACTTTATTCTCAGAATCCTGATTTAAAGTTATAATCCCAAAGATTTTCATCTAAATAAAAAATAAACATCGAACAAAAAGTTCTGAAATTTGTGTTTGGTAGATTATTTATCTGTTGTAACAATGCTTCTTGGCAATAAACTTTATACCGTTGGAAAGCCTGTTTATTTCTCTTTTAAATGCTGCCCCATTTGTAAGGAACATGCTTTTGTGGAATGAGCAGCACAGCTGAGTATGTGGGTTGCGCTCATGAAAAATGTAACAAAATCTTCTCTGCCAATGCCAAACAGCTATTCTGCTGTTGCTGTTGACTCTTGTTTGGTGTTTGGTGGATTGGATGATTGAAGTCTATCAGTAACAAGGAAGAAACAAGACATATTGGCAATTTTACAATTTATTCATTAACAAACAGTCAGGAGCCTCAGTAGTGTGTGGAAGAACCATAAGCAGCCACAACAGCCTGTGTATGTAAGATGTAAGATTTCCATTTCGATTGAGACGTGTCTATCAAGTTAATGCTGGGGGTCAACCCTGCACAGCTGTTGCCAACACGTGGTATACACATTACCATGGTATCCACATCACCAGTCTGCACTGCAGGGAAGCCTTCATCACTGCCATCTGTTTTTTTACATGCTCCAATAAAATCGCAAAATTATTTTGGGAAGTTAAAACCCGCTACTTGTAAACAGGATTACTGCCAGCTTGCAGAATGGACTGGGAGTGTTCTTTCTTTCACTAGTAGCTGTTTCATGTCTGTAAGCTCTGTTCTGTCCTTGGTCTGTTCTGCCTTTTCATTCAATTTAATTAGAAAGCTGCACGAAGCAAGATCATTTATGTAAAAATACACCCGTCATATCAGTCTAAATCACAAAAGCCACTTTCACACATGAACTCCAGATCAGGTGAGGGTTGCTTCCCACTGAGCCTGCCCCGGATGATACGTGAAGTACTGTGTACCCTTTCAGACATGAGGCATGTTGCTTTCACACATGAGTTGCACCTCTGCAGAGTTTGCAAAGTAGAGAGGGGGCGGGGGCGGGGGTGGGGGAATTTGGGCATGACCACACAATGGGGAGTTGTGAAAACTAAAAATACATAATGGGCGATAATTGCCTAACGTTCACGGCATATAATCGTTTGCACATAACGTTAGTAATTAATTAAACAACCCTACAACTCATGCCCAGATGCATCGATTTCCTCGAGTCGCAAGCACTACAAAGAAAACAGGTCTTTGCTATGTTCAGTCCTAAAATGCATCAATCCTACTAGAATTATACAGAATACAGGAAGCTAGACGTTTTTACCTTCAAAATAAAATAAATGTTGTATTACTTAGTAACAAAAAATCAGAATGGTCGACTCACTACGGGTTAAAATTGACTTTTCAAAGGAAGCAGATATTCTTCCAGTTTATCTCTGTTCTGTGTCTTTCGCAACACACACAAAAAAACATTACACGTGGATTTACTTTATTTAATTGCCATTATTGCGAAGGTTATACCCGGAAGTTTTCGTTTTATACTGCCTGACTTGACGCTACTTGGAATTTGCGGTTCTGCCCTTGAATCTTCACAAACGCTGTGTAAACGTTAAATCAAAGGCATGAACGCAACCAGATCCAGATACCCTACCTAGCGATGTCCAATACTGGGAAGCGGGACGACCCTCGCATCCAAAAATGCTCATTAAATGTGTGTAAAAGGAAATCGGATCGGAGCCATGAGCCTTTCAATCCAGCAACATGTTGGCTGACGCACAGTCACACACGGAGCAGGTTTGAGGCGCTTCATTGGAAAAACTGAGACGGCATGATGTTTTTTTGCTCGCTCATTCACATCGACTATTTATATAATAATAATCTGTCACGCTGGCTTTCTGTCTCTGTCCTCATGCACTCACTGAGCTGGCTACTTCACGGAGCTCTGGAGGGGGGGGGGCAATCCGCCCCTGATAGTAGGCCTGGGGGTACACTTCCCTACGGCTAGGAGGAGGATCGCAGGAGCGGGCATAGCTCTCCAAAACGTGTTCGCACATACACTGCCATCCAAGGGCGCGGGAAGCTGGGTGCGGTGATGTAAAAAAAAAAAAAAAAAAATACAAGTGTCCAAATGTTCATGTAATTCTGGCCAATACTCCACTTCTGTTATAACATTTCAGTCTGGAAGATATCATCTTTATGACTAAAAGGCTATTAATCCGGCCCTGGATATATGGGAGGAATAGCAGGTAGGCTATCACTGTCCCTGATTCCTGAGGTTAAATTGAGTAATGCTGCAGAGAAGAGGAGAAGACACTGAATAATGACATCACAACAGTATAATCCTAATGTTAATTTAAAATTAAATATTCCTTTAAATATGGCTAAAAGTCCAAAAAGGGTGGGAGAGAGAATGAGGATTCCAACACAGCAGTGGGAGCAAGTGGTGACATGGAGGTGAGTGAGAAAAGGTGACTGAATAATGACACAACAGTCTAATCTTAATGTTAATATTCCTCTAATCTCGCGACAAAGTGGCCAAAAAAAAGTGGCAGCCGTCCCCCCCAATATTGAATCGGTGGCTACGGCCTTGCAGCACCCCCTACATAAAAGTACTTCCAGCCCCACTGCTGCCATCCGGATGCCCTCTAGATAACTCCTGAATTCCAGGCATGTGTGAAAGTGGCTAAAGTGAGTCCCTGATTGAGACCCCATAGATTCTTTCCCAAAATATCTGGTGTTGAGTACGACGCTTCTCCTAAGACATAAATATGAGATACCGTTGGTTCCCAAACTGTGGTCCGCTGATACTTTGGAAATATCACAATTTTGAAAAATTGCATTCAAGGGCTGTAGCAGGCTCAGTTTTAAAGCCAGAGGGAATTTTCTTGTATCATATGAAACTAGAAGACCTAAGGCATCGATGGGTACCAAGCATGTCATGCTAGCTTGTCAGGAATGTAGCTAAATAACACTGCAAATTTTGGCAAAATTTTGGCGAGGGAAAAAACATTTTCAAAGGGGCCCTCTTTTTCACAGCCTAACGTTGGCAGGTGTGTTCATAGTGATCTGAAGTTTGGTTTGGTACATAGTGATACTTGGTCTGAAGTTTGGTTTGGTACATAGTGATACTTGGTCTGAAGTTTGGTTTGGTACATAGTGGTACTTGGTCTGAAGTTTGGTTTGGTACATAGTGATACTTGGTCTGAAGTCTGGTTTGTTACATAGTGATACTTGGTCTGAAGTCTGGTTTGGTACATAGTGGTACTTGGTCTGAAGTTTGGTTTGGTACATAGTGATACTTGGTCTGAAGTCTGGTTTGTTACATAGTGATACTTGGTCTGAAGTCTGGTTTGGTACATAGTGATACTTGGTCTGAAGTTTGGTTTGGTACATAGTGATACTTGGTCTGAAGTCTGGTTTGGTACATAGTGGTACTTGGTCTGAAGTCTGGTTTGGTACATAGTGGTACTTACCCACTACTACCCATTACTACCCCTGATATAAACAATCAGTAACACTTTATATTAAGGTAGACATATTCACCATGAACTACTAGTTGCTAATTAGCATGCACATTACCGGTAGTCTGTTTATTAGTCATTGTAAAGCATTTAGTAATTCAAGTCAATAGAACTGGTGTGCTCTTAGGTTTTAAATACACAGGACATGATGTTAAACAATCCATAGTGCCAATGTATCAGTATCAGGTGCCCTCCCAACAGAGCATCAGTATCAGACAAAATGGCAGCACTCTTTATGGATATGCGCATTACGCCATGCACTTCCTCGGCTAACGCCTCTTTCTAATTGACAGCCACAAGTACACAAGCCAAGACCATGACACCAGCACAGCAGCAGCACAAAATGGACGTGGTTCAGCCTTCGCCTTTCCTTGCTGACGCGTTTCAACGTTCACCTCTCCTCAGTGCTGAGGAAGGCTGAAACGAGTCTGTTTTGTACCCCTGCTGTGCTGGATTAAACTCTTTGAAACTTGATTGTGAGTGCTGCCATTTCGTCTGATACATCACGCATTTATTAATGCCTTATTCGGCATGATCATATTCTACAACTACTAGGCCATTAACGAATAGTTTTCCCTCAATAGCCACCTAATTATGGCTTATTGATAGTAAGGAAGTTGTTGTACATGAATTACGATCTTAATATGCTTTGTTCAGTATGGGCCTTAGGTGCTAGTGCCACTAAAGCATAATTAAGATCGTAAGTCATGTCATGCACCACAATCGGCAAGTGATGTCATACCCACTGATGTGAATGACGTGGCATGAGTTGACATGTTTGCTCACTGGTCAGTGACGTTAAGGATGATGTCATAACCACTGATGATGTCATGTCATGCACCACAATTGGCAAGTGATGTCATACCCACTGATGTGGATGACATGGCATGAGTTGAGTTCACATGTTTGGTCGGTGGTCACAACCAAAAAAAGGGAGCCCCTACCTTGATGGGGGAGAGGAGGATCGGATTTTACAGAATGAATGGAAACAGTGGATGGAGAAATCCAGAAGGAGGCAGTAATGCAACATAAAGGATCCCAACTGCTATAAAACACCACAGAAGAAGAACAACCAAAAAAGAAGGGCACCCATGGCGCATCGTCTCCGAGTCTCCACCTTAGAAATCGAGCGCGCGCAGGACTTAACACATTGAGTGTCAGCCATTTTTTCATCCTGTAGGTAAGTTGTGCCAGGTTTTTTTTTGAGGATTCTGGCTCATTTTACAAGAGCCGAGGATTATTTTCTGTTAAGAATTCATGAACACCAATCATCTAAAAATAACTAATAGAATGTGTGCTTTCTCTGTCTAAAAGAGTTAGTTTGCAGAGTTAGTAGTTATGTAGATATTAGCCGTTGAGTACAGCATGGTTTCAGCGTCTGGAAATTTATTCAGAGATAAATGGCTTTTTGTGAAATCGATAGAACAGTCACTTTAACCATTCATTTTTGGCATCAGTAAGACCGTCAGACATTCTAAACAATAGTTTTGAACAGTAATTTCCTCCATAACAACAGGAAACACCCCTCTCATTCAAACTCCTCCCTCCGTGTGTCTTCTCCTCCTTCCTCCTGGCTCTACAGCGGGCGTGTCAGAAGCGCGTTGCTGCTGCCTGCCTGCCTGCCTGCGTGCCTGCCTGCCTGCTTGCCTGCGTGCGGACGCTCCTTGTGCGAGTCAAGATGGGCCGGGGAATGCGTGGGCGATGGGCAGATGTTGATTCTGGCCTTTCTGAGGTGTTTCAAAGTGTGTTTCACCTATAATCTATTTTGCAAATCGCTCTCCGCTCTCTGTGTGCTGCTGCCTGCGCGCGGCCGCTCTTGGGCAAGACAAGCTTGGAATGGATTACTGTAAAATCGCCTCGCCATTTCCTTGAATGGCTTGCTCCAGCGGCAGTTTTTTCTTTGATTTCGCTCGTCTGGGGGAGCACTGTCAACACTTAGTGGGTCGGTAAAATAGATTATACACATTCTCTTGCTCCAATAGTGATCTCGAAGATGTAAAAGTTGTTGATTGATGTCCCACCGTCAAAAAAAAAAAATGTTTATGTAAGACGAGAAATCTCGGCTCTGGCACTCAAGCGTTGGATTATGTAAGACGAGATACCTCGGCTATGGCACTTAACGTGTTAACAGCAGTATTTGGTGACTGCAAGTGTAAAACAAAAAATATAGATTATTCTTTCAAACACTGTTGTCACTTTGGCATGGAGGTACAACGCATTTACAAAGAGTTTTATAAAGCCTTATAAATGCATTATAATGTCATGTGAATGTGCTCATAATGCATTATAGACATGACCTTCATAGAAAGTGTTACCAATAATGGTGCTTTATAATGACTAAAACAGCCAATATGCTACTAATATGCATGCTAATAAGCAACTAGTTAATGGTGAATAAAGGCCCAATTATACTCTACGTTAAAGACGGAGACGGACAGAGCCTTCTGTCCGTACTCTGCGTTCGTTTCGTGCGTTTTCTGTCTGTCCTCTGAAAGCTTATGGATACGCATGAGACGGAGCAGAACCACACACACACTCATGGATTTGACTCTCTACTGCCCACTGGTGGATGTATTGCTTAACATGATACCAACGTGAAAGACGCATGGAAGTATGTGGGCAGTGACGATTACACCGTTTGAAACGGGCGCATTTATTTTCGTATTTATTTCTGTGTTGATAATAATATACCCAGCAGAGAAATCCATTGTTTCCCTAACAACAAACCTTGGGTTACCAGTAATCTGAAAGCCCTGTTAAACCGGAAGAAAAAGGCTTTCAGGGAGGGGGACAGAGAAAGAGCAAAGGTATTACAAAGGGAGCTGAAGGTGAAGATTAAGGAGGGGAAACAAGCCTACAGGCACAAACTGGAACAACAGCTGCAGCAGGATGGAGTGAAGCAGGTCTGGGCAGGCATGAGGAAGATCACGGGTCTAGAGCGGAAGGGAGGATTGCTGCCTGATGGAGATCAGGACCTGGCTGATGACCTGAATCTGTTTTTTAACAGATTTGACAGCCCCACCCCAACTTGTCCTTTGTCTGTGCTCCACTCCCCTCCTTCCACCACTGCACCTATAACCTCCCCTATATCATTTGACTCTTGTCAGGTCAGGAGGGAACTAAATAAACTGAAGCAGGGAAAAGCGGCTGGACCTGACAAAATCAGCTTCAGTCTGCTGAAGATCTGTTCTGGACAGTTGTGTGGAATTCTCACACATCTATTCAATATGAGCCTGCGGTTACAGAGGATACCCACATTATGGAAAACATCTTGTCTGGTCCCTCTTCCCAAAAGACACGCCCCACTGACTCAAATGATTACAGGCCTGTTAGTAGCCCTCACCTCACACTGCATGAAAACCCTTGAGAGACTGGTCCTCTCCTACATCAGGCCCAGGGCGAGTGGATATATGGATCCTCTACAGTTTGCATACCAACCTAACATTGGAGTGGAAGATGCCCTCCTTTACATGCAACAGAGGGCCCTTGCACATCTAGACACTTCTGGTGCAACTGTGAGGATTACATTCTTTGATTTCTCAAGCGCCTTCAATACAATCCAGCCAGGGCTGCAGTGTGAGAAGATGAGGAGGATGCAGGTGGAGCCAGCATTAGTCTCTTGGGTCAGGGACTACCTGACCTGCAGACCACAGTATGTGCGCCTACAGAACTGTGTCTCTGTAAAAATCCTGAGCAGCCCGGCGCCCCACAAGGAACTGTCTTCTCCCCATTCTTCTTCACATTGTATACACACACACATCCAATACAACTCAGACAGCTGCTTTCTTCAGAAATTCTCTGACGACTCTGCAGTTGTTGGATGTATCAAGGGAGGAGGTGAGGGGGAGTACAGGGGCAAAATCGAAGACTTTGTGGTTTGGTGTAACCACAACCATCTTTAGCTCAACATATCCAAGACTAAGGAGATGGTTGTGGACTTTGCGCGGAAGATGCCCAAACCAGCTCCAGTTACCATCCAGGGAACGGAGGTGGACCTTGTCTCCAGCTACAAATACCTAGTACAGCTCGACAACAAGCTTGACTGGTCCACCCTCATGGAGGCTCTTACGTTACAGGAAGTCCTTCCTATTACCTGCCATTAGGCTTTTTAATTTGCACAGTAAATAGACCGTATGCTGTGTATATGCACTTCCCAGCATATGTGTATATGTATATGTGTGTGTGTGTGTGTGTGTGTGTGTGTGTGTGTGTGTGTGTGTGTGTGTGTATGTTTGTATGTATATATGTATATATACTGTATATATATGTGTGCATGTGTATATATATATATATATATATATATATATATATATGTATCTGTGTGTGTGTGTGTGTGTGTGTGTGTGTGTGTGTGTGTGTGTGTGTGTGTGTGTGTGTGTGTGTGTGTGTGCGTGTATATACATACATATTTTAGTCATATGGGTAGTATGGCTGTGCGGGGTAACCTTTGTGTATATTTTTAAAAATATTATTACTTTTTTTTAAATATACATTTTAGTTTAGATACTGTGGCATCTCTGATTCAATCCAAGACACATAAAACAGTTTTAACCGCCGAAGCGTTGTTTTATTCACCAAAATGAAAACTCTTCCCTTATCGGGGTATGTCCATGAAATAGGTATAACTAAAGTAGGCTGGGTTAGCCTGGGGCCAGTGAGGGGGTTTGCTCCCCACCACGTAGCCAGGGCTCCGTTCCTCGTTTAAGTGCTCCCGTAACGTGCCTGTGGACGAGAGGAGAGAGGGTCTGTCAGGCAACATCATTTTATGACACGAGAATGTTTAGGGAGAGGAGTGGAAATCTGACTTACCGCCCGACAGCAAGGAGCGCTTCCACCTGGAGGAAAACCGGCCACACAGTGAGCTTCAGAGCGGCGTCTGTTTTTCTAGGGCCACTGATTGGGGATCTGTTCCAGCCGGGCGCTCTGTTCCTAACAGCGCCCGGCTGCTAGCGGTCCCACTGATTCAGGACATAATTGGGGAAGTACCTATCAGTGATGACGCGTCCCAGACAGCGTTTCTGTTGGGATCCCCCTGCTCTGACGTCACTGTGGTGGCTGGCTGTCCTCCTGCTCTCACCTGTCAGGGGGTAGGCTGACGAGACTCCACACATCCTCCCCCTAAGCTCGCTGCCAGTGCGGGGAGCTTCACTTTCCCCTGCTTCATCTCGGCGTGACATGGCGTCTGCGTGTGGTATCTCTCTTCCTGGTTTGTGTTCCACTTTGAACTTATAGTTCTGAAGTTCCAAGAACCACCGCGTTACCCGCTCATTTTTATCCTTGTTCGTCGCCATCCATTTTAGGGGGGCGTGGTCCGTGATGAGGGTGAATACCCTGCCCCATAGGTAGTAGCGTAGGTAGTGAATGGCCCACTTCACCGCCAGGCATTCCTTCTCTACGGTTGAGTAGTTTCTCTCATGTTTAAGCAATTTTCTACTTATAAAGGTAACGGGGTGTTCATCCCCATCTATTACCTGCGCCAGCACTGCTCCTATTCCTGTTCCTGAGGCGTCTGTGTGTAGGATGAATGGCTTAGCGAAGTCTGGGGCTATCAGCACCGGCTCTCGGCAGAGCGCCTCCTTTAGGGCACAGAATGCGGCGTTTGTTTCCTCCGTCCATTTGACATGGTGGGGCAGCTTCTGGCGCGTTAAGTCATACAACGGGGCTGCTATGGTGGCAAAAATTTTTACAAATTTTAAATAATATGCAATCAGGCCCAGGAAGGATTTTACTTGTTTTTTCGTCCTGGGCTGGGGCCAATTTTGTATCCTCTCCACTTTGGTTATTTGGGGTTTTACGCACCCCCGGCCTATGGTGTATCCCAGGTAGTTTGTCTCTGTCCATGCCAATTTACATTTCTTGGCGTTGGCGGTGAGTCCGGCTCGGCGGAGGGCTCCCAGCACCGCTTCCAGCTGTGTCATGTGCTGCTCCCAGCTGCTGCTGTGTATGACGATATCGTCTAGATATGCCGCCGCATAAGCGCGATGGGGCCGGAGGACTCTGTCCATCAGTCGCTGAAATGTGGCCGGGGCGCCGTGTACTCCAAAGGGGAGGACGCGGTATTGAAATAGGCCGTCGGGGGTCGCGAATGCGGTTTTGGCTCTAGCCCGTCTGGTTAGGGGTACCTGCCAATAGCCTTTGGTGAGGTCCAGGGTGCTCACGAATCGAGCGGGCCCCAGCCGCTCGATTAATTCATCTACCCTTGGCATCGGGTATGCGTCAAAAGTGGATATTTCGTTCAGTTTTCTAAAATCATTGCAAAACCGAAGCGTCCCGTCTGGCTTCGGCACAATGACAATGGGGCTGGACCAGGGGCTGTGGGACTCTTCTATTACGCCCAACTCGAGCATTTTCTTCACTTCGCCCCGGATGGCTTCTCTCCGGGCCTCGGGGATGCGGTAGGGCCGCTGTCGCACCACTTTTCCCGGCGTCGTCTCAATGTCGTGTTGGATAGCGTGTGTCCGTCCTGGCAGCTCGGAGAAAACATCATGACTCCTTCCTAGGAGTTCCTTGAGATCTTGTAGTTGCTCTGGCCCCAGGTCCTGTCCGATGTCCACGGGGATCGTCTGCGGTGGCCTGGGTTGTGCGAGGGTGAGGAGGGCTAGGGGGCCGGGTCTCTCGGCGTCGTGCCATGGCTTCAGAATGTTTATGTGGTATATCTGGTGGCCTTTCCTCCTCCCCGGCTGACAGACCCGGTAATTCACTGGCCCGACCTTCTCGGTTACTTCAAATGGTCCCTGCCATTTGGCCAGGAAATTTGCAGTCATGGCTGGGCACCAGCACCAGGACCTTCTCTCCTACCTGGAACTGCCGGGGTTTGGCTCCCCTGTTATAGGTGCGCGCCTGGGCTGCCTGGGCTTCCTCCATGTGACTCCGTACCAGTGGCCAGACCTTTTTGGCTCTCTCCTGGAGCCGCTCCACATGTTCGATAACATTCCGGAGGGGGGAGGGCTGGCTTTCCCAGGCCTCCTTGGCCAGGTCGAGTAGGCCAGGGGGGTTTCGGCCGTAGAGGAGTTCGAACGGTGAGTATCCGGTGGAGGCCTGTGGCACCTCCCGTATGGCGAACAGCACGTATGGGAGGAGTTGGTCCCAATCTTTTCCGTCCACGTCAATCAGCTTTTTTAGCATCTTTTTCAGGGTTTGGTTGAATCTCTCGACAAGTCCATCGGTCTGGGGGTGATAAACAGAAGTTCTGATACGGGTGATTTTCAGCCATTTGTATAACGCCGTCATTACTCTGGACATAAAACAGGACCCTTGGTCTGTGAGTACCTGCTCCGCTATTCCCACTCTGCTAAATAGCAGGAACAGTTCTCGAGCGACATTTTTGGCATTAGCGGTGCGTAAAGGTATTGCCTCAGGGTAACGAGTAGCATAATCCACTATTACCAGTATGTATCGGTGTCCTCGGCTGGACTTCGGGAGAGGCCCCACGATATCCATGGCCAGCCTGGAGAACGGGACCTCGATGATTGGCAGTGGAATCAGTGGGTTCCGGTACATTGGCCGGGGTGCCGTTTTCTGGCACTCGCCACAACAACGACAGAACAGTTCAATGGCTTTCTTTATGCCGGGCCAATAGAATCTGCGTAGCACTCTATCATACGTTTTTTGGACCCCTAAGTGGGCCCCCAGTTGGTGAGTGTGGGCCAAATACAACACTCTGGATACGTATGTTTTTGGTACTAACAATTGTTCTATTAAATCCCCCCCCGGAGTTTTGGCGACTCGATACAACAACCCATGTTTAACAATAAACTGTGGAAAGTTTTGTCTCACCCCGGAACAGTGCTGGCCATCGATGCCAGCGACGGCGCGGCGGCCGGCTTCCAAATTCGGATCGGCCCACTGGGCCGAGGCAAACTCTCCGCGGCCCGGAGGTCCAGGGTCGTCCGGGAGCGGAAACTCCGCGAAAGGGTCCTCGTCGAGAGGAGGCGTGTCCGACTCGGCTGGCCGGGTTGGACCGTCTTCCGCGGCTGATGTTTCGGACTGCGGTCCATCTGATCCCGGCCGGAAGGCTGGGCAGGCCAGGCGCGGCCGGGCCATCCTTTTTCCCCTCGGTTTCTCTCGTCGGGGCTTCTCCGGCCGACGACCGTGACTCCAGTACCGGCTGAATAGGGGGCAGTCGGTGCCAATCAGGAGCGGGACCGGGAGGTTGGGCACCACGCCGGCGGCTACTTTTACGTCGCCTTTCGGGGTCTGGATCCGTATATAACTGACCGGATAGCTCTTCACGTCCCCGTGGACGCACGTCACCGGCATTGTCTCTGTAGTGAGGACCTCCACGAGGTCAGCCCGCACGAGCGTCACCACACTACCGGAGTCTAGGAGGGCGTGGGTGTCGATGCGGCCCACCCGGACCGGCAGTGTCGCCTGCTGGCGAGGGGCTCCTCCGGTGTGGAGGGAGGGCCGTGGTTCGTCTCCGGCGGCGGAAGGCATCGACACATCCCGGTCGGGGCAGGACCAGGAGAGGTGGTCCTCTTGTCCGCAGACATAGCACCTCCTCAGCTGCCGACTCACTCGGTCGGCCTGGGCACGAGGGTCCCTCTGGGTCGGGGGCTGTAGCGGCGGTGGCCGGCGTCGGCTGTCTCGGCTGGGTCTGTCGGCTATGGCGGGCTTTCGGAGGGGCTCGTTCTGCGTGTGGCGCATCATGTCGGCGCTGACTTGGTGGTTCTCTAGCAAGGCCACCAATGCGTTCAGCGATGAGGGGCTCACCTGGGCAGCATATTTTCGGGCGTCGGGCGGCAAGGAGCGGATACATCTGTCTATTACGAGGCGTTCTATCCACGGGGGCTCCCCGGTGGAGGTGAGCCAACTCTGGGTGAGCCTCAGCAAATCGGCGACTTGGGAGCGGGGCGGTTGGTCCGGGGTGTACCTCCAGCCATGGTACCGTTGTGCGCGAGCAGGAAGGCTGTAGCCGTAACTGGCGAGGATGGCGGTGCGCAGCTTCACAAAGTCGCGGGCCTCTCCCATGGACATGTCCCGGCAAACCCTCTGTGCCTGGCCCGTGAGGAAGGGCGCGATGATGCCTCCCCAGTGGGCTGCGGGCCATCCCTCTCGCACCGCCGTTCTTTCGAAGAGCTCCATGTATGCCTCGATATCATCGTCGGGGGTCTGCTTAGTGAGGACATCTCCTGGAGCCCGGGAAGTCGAGCCGTCTTTCTCTATTTTTTTTATCAGTTCGTGTACTGCCTGCTGTAGGTCAGTTTGGCTTTGGATTAGGGCCACCAGAGCCTGTGCTTGCTCCATGGTGCGTGCGGTTGGCGTTGAATCAGAGTGCCTGCATTCTCCACCACTTGTGGCATCTCTGATTCAATCCAAGACACATAAAACAGTTTTAACCGCCGAAGCGTTGTTTTATTCACCAAAATGAAAACTCTTCCCTTATCGGGGTATGTCCATGAAATAGGTATAACTAAAGTAGGCTGGGTTAGCCTGGGGCCAGTGAGGGGGTTTGCTCCCCACCACGTAGCCAGGGCTCCGTTCCTCGTTTAAGTGCTCCCGTAACGTGCCTGTGGACGAGAGGAGAGAGGGTCTGTCAGGCAACATCATTTTATGACACGAGAATGTTTAGGGAGAGGAGTGGAAATCTGACTTACCGCCCGACAGCAAGGAGCGCTTCCACCTGGAGGAAAACCGGCCACACAGTGAGCTTCAGAGCGGCGTCTGTTTTTCTAGGGCCACTGATTGGGGATCTGTTCCAGCCGGGCGCTCTGTTCCTAACAGCGCCCGGCTGCTAGCGGTCCCACTGATTCAGGACATAATTGGGGAAGTACCTATCAGTGATGACGCGTCCCAGACAGCGTTTCTGTTGGGATCCCCCTGCTCTGACGTCACTGTGGTGGCTGGCTGTCCTCCTGCTCTCACCTGTCAGGGGGTAGGCTGACGAGACTCCACAATACTTAAGTCACTTTATGCACATTTTTGCACTTTCAGTATTTTAGCACAATGCTTAGATATATTTTTATTTATTTATTGCCGTAGTAGATTTAGCAACTCTAGTACGTAGTACTCTTATCAACCTTTTTTTGGTATTATTGTGCCTAGCTACATGTTTCAGTGTCAGTTTTTGTCTCCTGTTGTCCTGACTGTTGAATGTGGCTGCATCACTTTACACATCAATTTCCTGCAAAGGATCAATAAAGTATCTATCTATCTGTATGAAAATAGAGTATAAATGAGCCGTATTCCTTCATATTAAATTGTTACCAATATTCAAACTAAAAAAGTATAATGGATCATTTTCTATTCATGTATTCATGGTCTGTCTGGTCCCCAGCTCGCTCTGCGCCCCTCTACGTGGCGACCTCTGGCTCCTGCAGGAGCAGATGTTTTGAGTTGGCTGAAGCCGAGCCGCCGAACTGCCGCTGTGATAACCTGTGTAAGACCTACAACAGCTGCTGCTCTGACTTCCAGCAGCTCTGCCTCCGCACAGGTAGGCTACTGCATCACCCTCTCTGCTTCTCCTCTATTTAGTTTTTCCCTCTCCTCTCCACTAGTCTCCTCTCCTCTCCACTAGTCTCCTCTTCTCCTCTCCTCTCTTTCTCTCCTATCTCCTCTCCTCTAGCCTCCTCTCTTCCTCTCCTGTTTCACTCTTCTCTTGTCTCCTTTCCTCTCCTCTCTTCTCCTCTAGTCGCCTCTCCTCTCTTTTCCTCTCCTCTGTTTCTCTCTTCTCCTCTCTCCTCCTCTATTTCTCCTTTGTTCCCTTCCCTTTAAAAGTGTCTTCCTTCATCCCCCTCTCTCTCTCCTCCCTTCTCTCTGAAATCCCCGCTGCTACTTCCAGGGTTGGTGGTCTGATTTATATGTTCCGTACTTCAGCTAGGTGGTATTTGGCTTACTACCGTCTCTTGCCAGTGTAATCCTCCCACTGTCTGAAAATGTTGCTATAGTTTGGTTTGAGGCTGCACTGTGCTCTTTCACCCTGACAGCGTGTAGGAGTACACACATCTCACTTTTAGCTTCAACGGAGGATCTGGTCCGGTGCGGTGAGGTGAGGTGAACTCACCGGTGTCTTGAGAATTTGGTCAAGCATTCAAAACAATGAGTGCATACATCTCTGGCATGTGTGGCCCCAGTGGTAATGAAGCCCCTGGCCTGACCTTGGCAGTGTCAGTGCCATGGCTGCACAGGAGCTGATTGATACACAGCCAAAATACTCTTACAGTATATTGATATCACATCCCATCATGTGTCTTTCCATATCCAGAGGGAGGGTATGAGTGCAGTAAGGATCGCTGCGGGGAGAGTCGAAACGACCAGCATGCCTGCCACTGCTCTGATGACTGTCTGGCCAAAGGAGACTGTTGTACCAACTATAAGACTCTATGTAAAGGTTTGTGACTTTTTTATGTCCTATGAGAGTAATGATAATAATAATAATAATAATAATAATAATAATAATAATAATAATAATAATAATAATAATAATAATAATAATAATAATAATAATAATAATAATGAAATAATGATAATAATAATACATGTATTAAAGACTTATAGATTGGAGTTTTTCAGACAGTGGATTGGGACTGATAAGTGATTTATGTGAGGGTTAAAATGGAGAAATGCAGAAAAACAGCTAATGTAAAATTATGATTTTGTCTGAAGCTGCTGGCTCTGTCACACACACACACACACACACACAGCGCCCATTTTGTGCTGGAATAGTGCCGCGCAAAGCCCTAATTGTGGCCGTGTCAGCCCGCTGCTCTTCGCGTCATCTCAGCGCAAAGCTCCATATGGGCGTGTTTATGCCCAAAAGCATTTTGTAGGTGTGACCGTGCCACAGCGTCACGTCAGCAGCTTCCTACTCACTGAGAGGGACAGGGCCAGAGAGAAAAGATAGCCTAGATGGGGAGAGCGAGAGATGGAGAGAGAGAGAGAGAGAGATGTGAGGCTGTCATGCATAGAAATAAAATAAAATGTGCTCATGCCCAACTGTGAATCACCTGTGTATTATTGCCATTTCACACGCTGAAAAAGGGCTGCAGCCCAAACATCTGTGTGGCAATAAAAGTATTCAACTTGGAGTGCTGTCCTCCTTTCTTGATGGCTGTCACACTCTACATGACAGTGTCATGTAGAGTTCTCAACGGTCCTAAAAAATCTAATCCGACCCTTACCATACTGATTTTCCATTATATCCTTCATACTTTTGCCACCGACAGCCCTCCACATTAACAATGTCACTGCCTGCTACAACCAACAGGCTCGTCAACGCTTTTCTGCGCTGGCCATGTGCTACTGTAGGTTTTGACCTAGCCTTGTTTCAATACAAACTACAGCAGTGTGTCTCCCACGTTTATTCTGGGGCCTTTCCATTTTTCTGCTAAGTAAACTACCTCACTTTGTTATTTGCCTGCAAAAATTGAATTGCTAAATAAATAAATTAAAAATATATAAAGTCTGGGATGGCGGCCACACATATTATTAAGTGCCCCCCCTGATCTTGATAACTGCGGGTTTTAGGGAGAATATGAATGAAATATGAACTGGAGTAAATCGTCTTAGATTTGACCAAATCAGTTCAACCGTTTGTTCCAAGGCAGCCACTTCCCCACTTGGCGTTGTTGATTCATCATCTCATTTTTAATATCTTGTTCTTTCAGGAGACACTTCATGGCTGCAGGACGAGTGTGAGGATATCAAGACCCCTGACTGTCCTGCTGGGTATGTCGACTAAACTGAAACAATGCAGAAGAAACTAATAATGGGGCAAACAAAGTTAACTTTCCTCTGTTGATCAATTCTGAACATGAGTGAGCTGAAAACAGAAGCAAAGAGATCCCCCATGTCATCAAATACTGTATGTGACATAGATATCAGCGGGAAATGTGCAAGAAAACAAGTTTTTACCTGCTTTCATTTCTCTTGTTGAACTACACCATCTGTGTGCAATGAGATGTGTTTGAGCAGGTTTGTGCACAAAGTATGTATTGTAATTATGTATTGTGATACAATACATACATACATACATACATATGTTCGGGTGGGAACTGTTGTAGAAAATTGAAGTTCCATTGGCATTTCCTAATCAATAAGCTATAAGCTATAATTGCATACACATAATTAATGCGGATGAGGAATGGTGAAATTCCATTCTATAACAGGAACTTTAGGATTTGTTTGTTTGATTGGCTGTTTGTGTGTCACTCATAATACACTCAATTATCAAGGGACGTATCAATATGTATTGAACTATTTTCTTATTGTATTGATTGATTGTCTATCGCTGATATATATTCCTATTGATTTATCGCCCAGCCCTAATTATAATATAGACTGATTTATTCATGTCAACTAAGTTTCTTGTCCTGATAGTATGTCTGCTAAAATGGGTTGTAAAATGGGTTGTCTGCACTTTTGATTCTTTGTGATTTTGTCCTTTTGTATTTATAATAATAATAAATATGGGATTTATATAGCGCTTTTCAAGGACTCAAAGACACTTTACACTAAACACTAAAAGGGCGCGGCCGACGAAGGGGCAACAGACAATGGACAAACATGACACAGACACACAGGGATAGGCAGGGGGAACTTAAGAGAAGGCAGTCAAGGAAGTCTTGTGACTATGTGACTGCTCCGCTGCATACTTACACTAAAGTCAAATTCCACCTATGTAATCTGATTACCTACTGTGGCAATAAAAGTGTTTCTGATTCTGATTTCTCTCTGTTTTCCACTTGGTTTCCGTGAGTCCTAGCTGACATTGTTCTCTTCCCTGTGTTGTGTTTGACTGCAGGTTTGTGCGCCCGCCCCTCATCATGCTGTCAGTGGATGGATTCAGAGCTTCTTACGTGAAGAGAGGCACCGCTGTCATACCCAACATGGAGAAACTCAGTAAGCCCTGGATGAGGAGCCAATCCAATCAAGCAGGAGGGTTTGGACTTAACGCTAACGAGCCCTGAAAATGTGATGCTGTGTCCTTTTTCCTAGTGAGGGTGAAGAGGGGTTATGGTGATGTTCACGTTTGTGTTTGTGTCTGTCTCCCCCCTCAGGAACATGTGGTACCCATGCTCCGTACATGAGGCCTGTTTACCCCTCCAAGACATTCCCCAACCTCTACTCACTGGCGACGGTACGGGACATCATCTGCCTGTTTGGGACAGCATTCATTTCTAGTACAGAGGGTCATACAGTATGTTGCAGAGTTATCGGTTCACCGTGATGACAAATATTCTTCCTCAAGTCTTTCCATATTCACGCAGTAAAGCTGGGTGATAACAGTATGCAATGTACACACTCAGTCTTTATCATCTTTACAGGCAATACAGTGGGAAACAAGCACAAAGCTTTAACCCACGGCCCAGGGTTGTAGCTCCAACCACCCATATCCCCCTAGCCACGCCCCCTACCCACCCCTCCAATCTTGACTCCCTACCTAGCTACCCCACCCCACATCCCCCTAGCCTTCCTATCCCTGGCTACTCCACCCCACATCCCCCTAGCCTTCCTATCCCTGGCTACTCCACCCCACATCCCCCTAGCCTTCCTATCTGTAGCTACCCCACCCCACATCCCCCTAGCCTTCCTATCCCTGGCTACTCCACCCCACATCCCCCTAGCCTTCCTATCCCTGGCTACCCCACCCCACATCCCCCTAGCCTTCCTATCCCTGGCTACTCCACCCCACATCCCCCTATCCTTCCTGTCCCTGGCTACTCCACCCCACATCCCCCTAGCCTTCCTATCCCTGGCTACCCCACCCCACATCCCCCTAGCCTTCCTATCCCTAGCTACCCCACCCCACATCCCCCTAGCCTTCCTATCCCTGGCTACCCCACCCCACATCCCCCTAGCCTTCCTATCCCTGGCTACCCCACCCGACACCCCCCTAGCCTTCCTATCCCTGGCTACCCCACCTCACATCCCCCTAGCCTTCCTATCCCTGGCTACCCCACCCCACACCCCCCTAGCCTTACTATCCCTAGCTACCCCACCCCACATCCCCCTAGCCTTCCTATCCCTAGCTACCCCACCCCACATCCCCTAGCCTTCCTATCCCTGGCTACTCCACCCCACATCCCCCTAGCCTTCCTATCCCTAGCTACCCCACCCCACATCCCCCTAGCCTTCCTATCCCTAGCTACCCCACCCCACATCCCCCTAGCCTTCCTATCCCTGGCTACTCCACCCCACATCCCCCTAGCCTTCCTATCCCTAGCTACCCCACCCCACACCCCCCTAGCCTTCCTATCCCCCAGCTATTCCATCCCCCTATTCCATAGCTTCACTGGCCCAGCGCCATGGCAAAAACAGTAACAATAGTTTTGCATGACAAATATTGGACTAACCAGAGCTGCCTGTTCACCTCATTTTGAATAGTTCTCAGGGTCTCTATCCAGAGTCTCATGGCATCTCATTTTGAATGGTTCTCAGGGTCTCTATCCAGAGTCTCATGGCATCATCGGCAACTCCATGCATGACCCGGTGTTTGACGCCACATTCACCCTGAGAGGCAGAGAGAAACTCAACCACCGCTGGTGGGGAGGACAGCCTGTAAGTACTCTCTCTTCTCTTCTCTTCTCTTCTCTTCTCTTCTCTTCTCTTCTCTTCTCTTCTCTTCTCTTCTCTTCTCTTCTCTTCTCTTCTTCCATTTCTTCTCATTTTCCATTCTTCTCATTTTCCCTTTTTTCTCTGTTGTCCTACTCAGTCTTGCTCTCCTTCTCTCCATCTGTATTCCATCAAAAGTGTGATTGTGTGATTAGTGAGCTGGCAAGGACTTTTTTCTCTTTGTTTTGATTATGCATGACTTTAGTAGATGGCTTATACTGTGAATACTTTTCATATTTAAGAATTCAATTCATTCAATCATTTATTTCACAGCAGCAGATTAAGGCATTAATAGAGCTGAGCTTTGCATAACGTAAAATGCAAGATCTGTCTGGAGCACTCTGAACATATGTCTATATGAAAAGTCATAGAATAAACAATTGCTGCAAAAATCGACAAAAAACTACCGTAAACAAAATAATAGCCAGTCAGTGCCAGGTTCATTAAATTAAAGAAATAAAGTGATCAGATGCGTTGTCTCCATCTTTCTGCCCATGGCATGCTGTGTGCTTGGGTGCAGCTGATTTCTCTGTGTGTGTGTGTGTGTGTGTGTGTGTGTGTGTGTGTGTGTGTGTGTGTGTGTGTGTGTGTGTGTGTGTGTGTGTGTGTGTGTGTGTGTGTGTGTGTGTGTGTGTGTGTGTGTGTGTGTGTGTGTGCTTTAATCACGTCATGATCACTACAACATGCAGTGAGGTTCAAATTTTATAAATAGCTACATCTCTGACACCTTGTGACACCAAAGCACAGCAAATAGTGCTTCCCTGCCAATTCTGAAACAACAGAGCTATGTTTACAGGGGGTAGCCTACATCAACTTAAACTGATCAAATTTGATGAAGACTGCAGAAACAGCAGCCGAAACATGTCAGGTACAAACATTGCCTAACTGGCCTTTATAGATGAACTATTCTAATTTTTTTTTTTTTTTTAAGTGAGGGGGCAGAAAATTGAACTGAGGGTGCAAAGCTCCCTTTTGCCCCCTCGTGGCGCCGGGCCCATGTTAAGCTGTGATAAATTAAAGTTGTTTTGGGCTCAAACGTGTTCAAAACCAAAGCTTTGACATTAAGCAACCTGGTGCTATTGTGTATGCCTTCACTGATTCAGTGTTTATGGCTGGAAATACGTTTTGTTACAAAATCTCAGCCAAAACTGTGCTTGATACAATCATATTTGTTGTTTGCCCTTGAAAAGTCAGTGGCAAAAATCTTTCTACATGGATGGACAAAAACGTCTTTTGTATCATTTTGTAACTACAGTTTGTTCCACTTGCACTCAAAAAGTAAGATAACCTTCTTGGCATGCTGGTGGTGAAATGCTTGATGTCCTCAAGGTCATGATCCTTTCATTGTTTGTGTCCTGGGCAAAATGGTATTAGAGTAGTATTCCACTGAGCTATGTTTGACTGATAAAATAATGTGATGTATCATGTTGTCCTCTCCCTCTCTTAGATCTGGATCACTGCAGTTAAACAGGGAGTGAAGGCAGCCACATTCTTCTGGCCTGTGTAAGTCTGTTTCTCACATTGTACATGTGCGCATGCACGCACGCACGTGCACGCACACACACACACACACACACACACACACACACACTCACGCACACGCACACGCACGTACACACACACACACATACACACACACACACACACACACTCACGCACGCACGCGCACACACACACACGCACACACATGCACACACACACACACACACACACACACACACACACACACACACACACACACACACACACAAACAAATACGCATGCTGACATCCAGCAGAGGGTGTCAGCTCCGTCAGAATGCGCTCCATCCTTGACTTCATCCTCGAGTCGTGTGTGCTGCAATCGTCAGGCTCCTTTCAGTCATGTTTTCATGTGTGCGGTAATGTCACTGCAGAAAATATCTTGGGACATTTAAGCAGTAATAACTAAAAAATGTAACTTGACAAGACAGAGCAAACTCTCCAGGGGAAACAGAATTAAACTTTTAGCTTCTGAAATAGATTTATCAGCTGCTGTTTCCTGTATAAAACCGTGTGCTTTGGGGTTGTTTCCTGTATAAAACCGTGTGCTTTGGGGTTGTTTCCTGTATAAAACCTTGTGTTTTGGGGTTGTTTCATGTAGTTTGTAGGTTTGGATTACATTCTTTCTCCTAATTAGGCACACTGTAGTTTGCTTGTAGAGACTTCAATGTTCAGGCAGTGTCAGTGTTGTCATTTGGTCATGTTCAGGCAGTGTCAGAGTGGTCATTTGGTCATGTTCAGGCAGTGTCAGAGTGGTCATTTGGTCATGTTCAGGCAGTGTCAGTGTGGTCATTTGGTCATGTTCAGGCAGTGTCAGTGCTGTCATTTGGTCATGTTCAGGCAGTGTCAGTGTGGTCATTTGGTCATGTTCAGGCAGGGTCAGTGCTGTCATTTGGTCATGTTCAGGCAGTGTCAGTGCTGTCATTTGGTCATGTTCAGGCAGTGTCAGTGTGGTCATTTGGTCATGTTCAGGCAGTGTCAGTGTGGTCATTTGGCCATGTTCAGGCAGTGTCAGAGTGGTCATTTGGTCATGTTCAGGCAGTGTCAGTGCTGTCATTTGGTCATGTTCAGGCAGTGTCAGTGCTGTCATTTGGTCATGTTCAGGCAGTGTCAGTGCTGTCATTTCGTCATGTTCAGGCAGTGTCAGTGTGGTCATTTGGTCATGTTCAGGCAGTGTCAGTGCTGTCATTTGGTCATGTTCAGGCAGTGTCAGTGCTGTCATTTGGTCATGTTCAGGCAGTGTCAGTGCTGTCATTTGGTCATGTTCAGGCAGTGTCAGTGCTGTCATTTGGTCATGTTCAGGCAGTGTCAGTGTGGTCATTTGGTCATGTTCAGGCAGTGTCAGTGTGGTCATTTGGTCATGTTCAGGCAGTGTCAGTGTGGTCATTTGGCCATGTTCAGGCAGTGTCAGTGTGGTCATTTGGTCATGTTCAGGCAGTGTCAGTGCTGTCATTTGGTCATGTTCAGGCAGTGTCAGTGCTGTCATTTGGTCATGTTCAGGCAGTGTCAGTGTGGTCATTTGGTCATGTTCAGGCAGTGTCAGTGCTGTCATTTGGTCATGGTCAGGCAGTGTCAGTGCTGTCATTTCGTCATGTTCAGGCAGTGTCAGTGTGGTCATTTGGTCATGTTCAGGCAGTGTCAGTGCTGTCATTTGGTCATGTTCAGGCAGTGTCAGTGCTGTCATTTGGTCATGTTCAGGCAGTGTCAGTGCTGTCATTTGGTCATGTTCAGGCAGTGTCAGTGCTGTCATTTGGTCATGTTCAGGCAGTGTCAGTGCTGTCATTTGGTCATGTTCAGGCAGTGTCAGTGTGGTCATTTGGTCATGTTCAGGCAGTGTCAGAGTGGTCATTTGGTCATGTTCAGGCAGTGTCAGTGCTGTCATTTGGTCATGTTCAGGCAGTGTCAGTGCTGTCATTTCGTCATGTTCAGGCAGTGTCAGTGTGGTCATTTGGTCATGTTCAGGCAGTATCAGTGCTGTCATTTGGTCATGTTCAGGCAGTGTCAGTGCTGTCATTTGGTCATGTTCAGGCAGGGTCAGTGCTGTCATTTGGTCATGTTCAGGCAGTGTCAGAGTGGTCATTTGGTCATGTTCAGGCAGTGTCAGTGTGGTCATTTGGTCATGTTCAGGCAGTGTCAGAGTGGTCATTTGGTCATGTTCAGGCAGTGTCAGTGCTGTCATTTGGTCATGTTCAGGCAGTGTCAGTGCTGTCATTTGGTCATGTTCAGGCAGTGTCAGTGTGGTCATTTGGTCATGTTCAGGCAGGGTCAGTGCTGTCATTTGGTCATGTTCAGGCAGTGTCAGGGTGGTCATTTGGTCATGTTCAGGCAGTGTCAGTGTGGTCATTTGGTCATGTTCAGGCAGTGTCAGTGCTGTCATTTGGTCATGTTCAGGCAGTGTCAGAGTGGTCATTTGGTCATGTTCAGGCAGTGTCAGTGTGGTCATTTGGTCATGTGCAGGCAGTGTCAGTGCTGTCATTTGGTCATGTTCAGGCAGTGTCAGTGTGGTCATTTGGTCATGTTCAGGCAGTCAGTGCTGTCATTTGGTCATGTTCAGGCAGTGTCAGTGCTGTCATTTGGTCATGTTCAGGCAGTGTCAGTGCTGTCATTTGGTCATGTTCAGGCAGTGTCAGTGCTGTCATTTGGTCATGTTCAGGCAGTGTCAGTGCTGTCATTTGGTCATGTTCAGGCAGTGTCAGTGCTGTCATTTGGTCATGTTCAGGCAGTGTCAGTGCTGTCATTTGGTCATGTTCAGGCAGGGTCAGTGCTGTCATTTGGTCATGTTCAGGCAGTGTCAGTGTGGTCATTTGGTCATGTTCAGGCAGTGTCAGAGTGGTCATTTGGTCATGTTCAGGCAGTGTCAGAGTGCTCATTTGGTCATGTTCAGGCAGTGTCAGTGCTGTCATTTGGTCATGTTCAGGCAGTGTCAGTGCTGTCATTTGGTCATGTTCAGGCAGTGTCAGTGTGGTCATTTGGTCATGTTCAGGCAGTGTCAGTGTGGTCATTTGGTCATGTTCAGGCAGTGTCAGAGTGGTCATTTGGTCATGTTCAGGCAGTGTCAGTGCTGTCATTTGGTCATGTTCAGGCAGTGTCAGTGCTGTCATTTCGTCATGTTCAGGCAGTGTCAGTGTGGTCATTTGGTCATGTTCAGGCAGTGTCAGTGCTGTCATTTGGTCATGTTCAGGCAGTGTCAGTGCTGTCATTTGGTCATGTTCAGGCAGTGTCAGTGCTGTCATTTGGTCATGTTCAGGCAGTGTCAGTGCTGTCATTTGGTCATGTTCAGGCAGTGTCAGTGCTGTCATTTGGTGATGTTCAGGCAGTGTCAGTGTGGTCATTTGGTCATGTTCAGGCAGTGTCAGTGTGGTCATTTGGTCATGTTCAGGCAGTGTCAGTGTGGTCATTTGGCCATGTTCAGGCAGTGTCAGAGTGGTCATTTGGTCATGTTCAGGCAGTGTCAGTGCTGTCATTTGGTCATGTTCAGGCAGTGTCAGTGCTGTCATTTCGTCATGTTCAGGCAGTGTCAGTGTGGTCATTTGGTCATGTTCAGGCAGTGTCAGTGCTGTCATTTGGTCATGTTCAGGCAGTGTCAGTGCTGTCATTTGGTCATGTTCAGGCAGGGTCAGTGCTGTCATTTGGTCATGTTCAGGCAGTGTCAGAGTGGTCATTTGGTCATGTTCAGGCAGTGTCAGTGTGGTCATTTGGTCATGTTCAGGCAGTGTCAGAGTGGTCATTTGGTCATGTGCAGGCAGTGTCAGTGCTGTCATTTGGTCATGTTCAGGCAGTGTCAGTGCTGTCATTTGGTCATGTTCAGGCAGTGTCAGTGTGGTCATTTGGTCATGTTCAGGCAGGGTCAGTGCTGTCATTTGGTCATGTTCAGGCAGTGTCAGTGTGGTCATTTGGTCATGTTCAGGCAGTGTCAGTGCTGTCATTTGGTCATGTTCAGGCAGTGTCAGAGTGGTCATTTGGTCATGTTCAGGCAGTGTCAGTGTGGTCATTTGGTCATGTGCAGGCAGTGTCAGTGCTGTCATTTGGTCATGTTCAGGCAGTGTCAGTGTGGTCATTTGGTCATGTTCAGGCAGTCAGTGCTGTCATTTGGTCATGTTCAGGCAGTGTCAGTGCTGTCATTTGGTCATGTTCAGGCAGTGTCAGTGCTGTCATTTGGTCATGTTCAGGCAGGGTCAGTGCTGTCATTTGGTCATGTTCAGGCAGTGTCAGTGCTGTCATTTGGTCATGTTCAGGCAGTGTCAGTGCTGTCATTTGGTCATGTTCAGGCAGTGTCAGTGCTGTCATTTGGTCATGTTCAGGCAGTGTCAGTGCTGTCATTTGGTCATGTTCAGGCAGTGTCAGTGCTGTCATTTGGTCATGTTCAGGCAGGGTCAGTGCTGTCATTTGGTCATGTTCAGGCAGTGTCAGTGTGGTCATTTGGTCATGTTCAGGCAGTGTCAGAGTGGTCATTTGGTCATGTTCAGGCAGTGTCAGTGTGGTCATTTGGTCATGTTCAGGCAGTGTCAGAGTGGTCATTTGGTCATGTTCAGGCAGTGTCAGAGTGGTCATTTGGTCATGTTCAGGCAGTGTCAGAGTGGTCATTTGGTCATGTTCAGGCAGTGTCAGTGTGGTCATTTGGTCATGTTCAGTCAGTGTCAGTGTGGTCATTTGGTCATGTTCAGGCAGTGTCAGTGTGGTCATTTGGTCATGTTCAGGCAGTGTCAGTGCTGTCATTTGGTCATGTTCAGGCAGTGTCAGTGTGGTCATTTGGTCATGTTCAGGCAGTGTCAGTGTGGTCATTTGGTCATGTGCAGGCAGTGTCAGTGCTGTCATTTGGTCATGTTCAGGCAGTGTCAGTGTGGTCATTTGGTCATGTTCAGGCAGTGTCAGTGCTGTCATTTGGTCATGTTCAGGCAGTGTCAGAGTGGTCATTTGGTCATGTTCAGGCAGTGTCAGTGTGGTCATTTGGTCATGTGCAGGCAGTGTCAGTGCTGTCATTTGGTCATGTTCAGGCAGTGTCAGTGTGGTCATTTGGTCATGTTCAGGCAGTCAGTGCTGTCATTTGGTCATGTTCAGGCATTGTCAGTGCTGTCATTTGGTCATGTTCAGGCAGTGTCAGTGCTGTCATTTGGTCATGTTCAGGCAGGGTCAGTGCTGTCATTTGGTCATGTTCAGGCAGTGTCAGTGCTGTCATTTGGTCATGTTCAGGCAGTGTCAGTGCTGTCATTTGGTCATGTTCAGGCAGTGTCAGTGCTGTCATTTGGTCATGTTCAGGCAGTGTCAGTGCTGTCATTTGGTCATGTTCAGGCAGTGTCAGTGCTGTCATTTGGTCATGTTCAGGCAGGGTCAGTGCTGTCATTTGGTCATGTTCAGGCAGTGTCAGTGTGGTCATTTGGTCATGTTCAGGCAGTGTCAGAGTGGTCATTTGGTCATGTTCAGGCAGTGTCAGTGTGGTCATTTGGTCATGTTCAGGCAGTGTCAGAGTGGTCATTTGGTCATGTTCAGGCAGTGTCAGTGTGGTCATTTGGTCATGTTCAGGCAGTGTCAGAGTGGTCATTTGGTCATGTTCAGGCAGTGTCAGAGTGGTCATTTGGTCATGTTCAGGCAGTGTCAGAGTGGTCATTTGGTCATGTTCAGGCAGTGTCAGTGTGGTCATTTGGTCATGTTCAGTCAGTGTCAGTGTGGTCATTTGGTCATGTTCAGGCAGTGTCAGTGTGGTCATTTGGTCATGTTCAGGCAGTGTCAGTGCTGTCATTTGGTCATGTTCAGGCAGTGTCAGTGTGGTCATTTGGTCATGTTCAGGCAGTGTCAGTGTGGTCATTTGGTCATGTGCAGGCAGTGTCAGTGCTGTCATTTGGTCATGTTCAGGCAGTGTCAGTGTGGTCATTTGGTCATGTTCAGGCAGTGTCAGTGCTGTCATTTGGTCATGTTCAGGCAGTGTCAGAGTGGTCATTTGGTCATGTTCAGGCAGTGTCAGTGTGGTCATTTGGTCATGTGCAGGCAGTGTCAGTGCTGTCATTTGGTCATGTTCAGGCAGTGTCAGTGTGGTCATTTGGTCATGTTCAGGCAGTCAGTGCTGTCATTTGGTCATGTTCAGGCATTGTCAGTGCTGTCATTTGGTCATGTTCAGGCAGTGTCAGTGCTGTCATTTGGTCATGTTCAGGCAGGGTCAGTGCTGTCATTTGGTCATGTTCAGGCAGTGTCAGTGTGGTCATTTGGTCATGTTCAGGCAGTCAGTGCTGTCATTTGGTCATGTTCAGGCATTGTCAGTGCTGTCATTTGGTCATGTTCAGGCAGTGTCAGTGCTGTCATTTGGTCATGTTCAGGCAGTGTCAGTGCTGTCATTTGGTCATGTTCAGGCAGTGTCAGTGCTGTCATTTGGTCATTTGGTCATGTTCAGGCAGGGTCAGTGCTGTCATTTGGTCATGTTCAGGCAGTGTCAGTGTGGTCATTTGGTCATGTTCAGGCAGTGTCAGAGTGGTCATTTGGTCATGTTCAGGCAGTGTCAGTGTGGTCATTTGGTCATGTTCAGGCAGTGTCAGAGTGGTCATTTGGTCATGTTCAGGCAGTGTCAGAGTGGTCATTTGGTCATGTTCAGGCAGTGTCAGAGTGGTCATTTGGTCATGTTCAGGCAGTGTCAGTGTGGTCATTTGGTCATGTTCAGTCAGTGTCAGTGTGGTCATTTGGTCATGTTCAGGCAGTGTCAGTGTGGTCATTTGGTCATGTTCAGGCAGTGTCAGTGCTGTCATTTGGTCATGTTCAGGCAGTGTCAGTGTGGTCATTTGGTCATGTTCAGGCAGTGTCAGTGTGGTCATTTGGTCATGTGCAGGCAGTGTCAGTGCTGTCATTTGGTCATGTTCAGGCAGTGTCAGTGTGGTCATTTGGTCATGTTCAGGCAGTGTCAGTGCTGTCATTTGGTCATGTTCAGGCAGTGTCAGAGTGGTCATTTGGTCATGTTCAGGCAGTGTCAGAGTGGTCATTTGGTCATGTGCAGGCAGTGTCAGTGCTGTCATTTGGTCATGTTCAGGCAGTGTCAGTGTGGTCATTTGGTCATGTTCAGGCAGTGTCAGTGTGGTCATTTGGTCATGTGCAGGCAGTGTCAGTGCTGTCATTTGGTCATGTTCAGGCAGTGTCAGAGTGGTCATTTGGTCATGTGCAGGCAGTGTCAGTGCTGTCATTTGGTCATGTTCAGGCAGTGTCAGTGTGGTCATTTGGTCATGTGCAGGCAGTGTCAGTGCTGTCATTTGGTCATGTTCAGGCAGTGTCAGTGTGGTCATTTGGTCATGTTCAGGCAGTCAGTGCTGTCATTTGGTCATGTTCAGGCATTGTCAGTGCTGTCATTTGGTCATGTTCAGGCAGTGTCAGTGCTGTCATTTGGTCATGTTCAGGCAGGGTCAGTGCTGTCATTTGGTCATGTTCAGGCAGTGTCAGTGCTGTCATTTGGTCATGTTCAGGCAGTGTCAGTGCTGTCATTTGGTCATGTTCAGGCAGTGTCAGTGCTGTCATTTGGTCATGTTCAGGCAGTGTCAGTGCTGTCATTTGGTCATGTTCAGGCAGTGTCAGTGCTGTCATTTGGTCATGTTCAGGCAGTGTCAGTGTGGTCATTTGGTCATGTTCAGGCAGGGTCAGTGCTGTCATTTGGTCATGTTCAGGCAGTGTCAGGGTGGTCATTTGGTCATGTTCAGGCAGTGTCAGTGTGGTCATTTGGTCATGTTCAGGCAGTGTCAGTGCTGTCATTTGGTCATGTTCAGGCAGTGTCAGAGTGGTCATTTGGTCATGTTCAGGCAGTGTCAGTGTGGTCATTTGGTCATGTGCAGGCAGTGTCAGTGCTGTCATTTGGTCATGTTCAGGCAGTGTCAGTGTGGTCATTTGGTCATGTTCAGGCAGTCAGTGCTGTCATTTGGTCATGTTCAGGCAGTGTCAGTGCTGTCATTTGGTCATGTTCAGGCAGTGTCAGTGCTGTCATTTGGTCATGTTCAGGCAGGGTCAGTGCTGTCATTTGGTCATGTTCAGGCAGTGTCAGTGCTGTCATTTGGTCATGTTCAGGCAGTGTCAGTGCTGTCATTTGGTCATGTTCAGGCAGTGTCAGTGCTGTCATTTGGTCATGTTCAGGCAGGGTCAGTGCTGTCATTTGGTCATGTTCAGGCAGTGTCAGTGTGGTCATTTGGTCATGTTCAGGCAGTGTCAGAGTGGTCATTTGGTCATGTTCAGGCAGTGTCAGAGTGGTCATTTGGTCATGTTCAGGCAGTGTCAGTGCTGTCATTTGGTCATGTTCAGGCAGTGTCAGTGCTGTCATTTGGTCATGTTCAGGCAGTGTCAGTGTGGTCATTTGGTCATGTTCAGGCAGTGTCAGTGTGGTCATTTGGTCATGTTCAGGCAGTGTCAGAGTGGTCATTTGGTCATGTTCAGGCAGTGTCAGTGCTGTCATTTGGTCATGTTCAGGCAGTGTCAGTGCTGTCATTTCGTCATGTTCAGGCAGTGTCAGTGTGGTCATTTGGTCATGTTCAGGCAGTGTCAGTGCTGTCATTTGGTCATGTTCAGGCAGTGTCAGTGCTGTCATTTGGTCATGTTCAGGCAGTGTCAGTGCTGTCATTTGGTCATGTTCAGGCAGTGTCAGTGCTGTCATTTGGTCATGTTCAGGCAGTGTCAGTGCTGTCATTTGGTGATGTTCAGGCAGTGTCAGTGTGGTCATTTGGTCATGTTCAGGCAGTGTCAGTGTGGTCATTTGGTCATGTTCAGGCAGTGTCAGTGTGGTCATTTGGCCATGTTCAGGCAGTGTCAGAGTGGTCATTTGGTCATGTTCAGGCAGTGTCAGTGCTGTCATTTGGTCATGTTCAGGCAGTGTCAGTGCTGTCATTTCGTCATGTTCAGGCAGTGTCAGTGTGGTCATTTGGTCATGTTCAGGCAGTGTCAGTGCTGTCATTTGGTCATGTTCAGGCAGTGTCAGTGCTGTCATTTGGTCATGTTCAGGCAGGGTCAGTGCTGTCATTTGGTCATGTTCAGGCAGTGTCAGAGTGGTCATTTGGTCATGTTCAGGCAGTGTCAGTGTGGTCATTTGGTCATGTTCAGGCAGTGTCAGAGTGGTCATTTGGTCATGTGCAGGCAGTGTCAGTGCTGTCATTTGGTCATGTTCAGGCAGTGTCAGTGCTGTCATTTGGTCATGTTCAGGCAGTGTCAGTGTGGTCATTTGGTCATGTTCAGGCAGGGTCAGTGCTGTCATTTGGTCATGTTCAGGCAGTGTCAGTGTGGTCATTTGGTCATGTTCAGGCAGTGTCAGTGCTGTCATTTGGTCATGTTCAGGCAGTGTCAGTGTGGTCATTTGGTCATGTTCAGGCAGTGTCAGAGTGGTCATTTGGTCATGTTCAGGCAGTGTCAGAGTGGTCATTTGGTCATGTTCAGGCAGTGTCAGTGTGGTCATTTGGTCATGTTCAGGCAGTGTCAGAGTGGTCATTTGGTCATGTTCAGGCAGTGTCAGAGTGGTCATTTGGTCATGTTCAGGCAGTGTCAGAGTGGTCATTTGGTCATGTTCAGGCAGTGTCAGTGTGGTCATTTGGTCATGTTCAGTCAGTGTCAGTGTGGTCATTTGGTCATGTTCAGGCAGTGTCAGTGTGGTCATTTGGTCATGTTCAGGCAGTGTCAGTGCTGTCATTTGGTCATGTTCAGGCAGTGTCAGTGTGGTCATTTGGTCATGTTCAGGCAGTGTCAGTGTGGTCATTTGGTCATGTGCAGGCAGTGTCAGTGCTGTCATTTGGTCATGTTCAGGCAGTGTCAGTGTGGTCATTTGGTCATGTTCAGGCAGTGTCAGTGCTGTCATTTGGTCATGTTCAGGCAGTGTCAGAGTGGTCATTTGGTCATGTTCAGGCAGTGTCAGTGTGGTCATTTGGTCATGTGCAGGCAGTGTCAGTGCTGTCATTTGGTCATGTTCAGGCAGTGTCAGTGTGGTCATTTGGTCATGTTCAGGCAGTCAGTGCTGTCATTTGGTCATGTTCAGGCATTGTCAGTGCTGTCATTTGGTCATGTTCAGGCAGTGTCAGTGCTGTCATTTGGTCATGTTCAGGCAGGGTCAGTGCTGTCATTTGGTCATGTTCAGGCAGTGTCAGTGCTGTCATTTGGTCATGTTCAGGCAGTGTCAGTGCTGTCATTTGGTCATGTTCAGGCAGTGTCAGTGCTGTCATTTGGTCATGTTCAGGCAGTGTCAGTGCTGTCATTTGGTCATGTTCAGGCAGTGTCAGTGCTGTCATTTGGTCATGTTCAGGCAGGGTCAGTGCTGTCATTTGGTCATGTTCAGGCAGTGTCAGTGTGGTCATTTGGTCATGTTCAGGCAGTGTCAGTGCTGTCATTTGGTCATGTTCAGGCAGTGTCAGAGTGGTCATTTGGTCATGTTCAGGCAGTGTCAGTGTGGTCATTTGGTCATGTTCAGGCAGTGTCAGAGTGGTCATTTGGTCATGTTCAGGCAGTGTCAGTGTGGTCATTTGGTCATGTTCAGGCAGTGTCAGAGTGGTCATTTGGTCATGTTCAGGCAGTGTCAGAGTGGTCATTTGGTCATGTTCAGGCAGTGTCAGAGTGGTCATTTGGTCATGTTCAGGCAGTGTCAGTGTGGTCATTTGGTCATGTTCAGTCAGTGTCAGTGTGGTCATTTGGTCATGTTCAGGCAGTGTCAGTGTGGTCATTTGGTCATGTTCAGGCAGTGTCAGTGCTGTCATTTGGTCATGTTCAGGCAGTGTCAGTGTGGTCATTTGGTCATGTTCAGGCAGTGTCAGTGTGGTCATTTGGTCATGTGCAGGCAGTGTCAGTGCTGTCATTTGGTCATGTTCAGGCAGTGTCAGTGTGGTCATTTGGTCATGTTCAGGCAGTGTCAGTGCTGTCATTTGGTCATGTTCAGGCAGTGTCAGAGTGGTCATTTGGTCATGTTCAGGCAGTGTCAGTGTGGTCATTTGGTCATGTGCAGGCAGTGTCAGTGCTGTCATTTGGTCATGTTCAGGCAGTGTCAGTGTGGTCATTTGGTCATGTTCAGGCAGTCAGTGCTGTCATTTGGTCATGTTCAGGCATTGTCAGTGCTGTCATTTGGTCATGTTCAGGCAGTGTCAGTGCTGTCATTTGGTCATGTTCAGGCAGGGTCAGTGCTGTCATTTGGTCATGTTCAGGCAGTGTCAGTGTGGTCATTTGGTCATGTTCAGGCAGTCAGTGCTGTCATTTGGTCATGTTCAGGCATTGTCAGTGCTGTCATTTGGTCATGTTCAGGCAGTGTCAGTGCTGTCATTTGGTCATGTTCAGGCAGTGTCAGTGCTGTCATTTGGTCATGTTCAGGCAGTGTCAGTGCTGTCATTTGGTCATGTTCAGGCAGTGTCAGTGCTGTCATTTGGTCATGTTCAGGCAGGGTCAGTGCTGTCATTTGGTCATGTTCAGGCAGTGTCAGTGTGGTCATTTGGTCATGTTCAGGCAGTGTCAGAGTGGTCATTTGGTCATGTTCAGGCAGTGTCAGTGTGGTCATTTGGTCATGTTCAGGCAGTGTCAGAGTGGTCATTTGGTCATGTTCAGGCAGTGTCAGAGTGGTCATTTGGTCATGTTCAGGCAGTGTCAGAGTGGTCATTTGGTCATGTTCAGGCAGTGTCAGTGTGGTCATTTGGTCATGTTCAGTCAGTGTCAGTGTGGTCATTTGGTCATGTTCAGGCAGTGTCAGTGTGGTCATTTGGTCATGTTCAGGCAGTGTCAGTGCTGTCATTTGGTCATGTTCAGGCAGTGTCAGTGTGGTCATTTGGTCATGTTCAGGCAGTGTCAGTGTGGTCATTTGGTCATGTGCAGGCAGTGTCAGTGCTGTCATTTGGTCATGTTCAGGCAGTGTCAGTGTGGTCATTTGGTCATGTTCAGGCAGTGTCAGTGCTGTCATTTGGTCATGTTCAGGCAGTGTCAGAGTGGTCATTTGGTCATGTTCAGGCAGTGTCAGTGTGGTCATTTGGTCATGTGCAGGCAGTGTCAGTGCTGTCATTTGGTCATGTTCAGGCAGTGTCAGTGTGGTCATTTGGTCATGTTCAGGCAGTCAGTGCTGTCATTTGGTCATGTTCAGGCATTGTCAGTGCTGTCATTTGGTCATGTTCAGGCAGTGTCAGTGCTGTCATTTGGTCATGTTCAGGCAGGGTCAGTGCTGTCATTTGGTCATGTTCAGGCAGTGTCAGTGCTGTCATTTGGTCATGTTCAGGCAGTGTCAGTGCTGTCATTTGGTCATGTTCAGGCAGTGTCAGTGCTGTCATTTGGTCATGTTCAGGCAGTGTCAGTGCTGTCATTTGGTCATGTTCAGGCAGTGTCAGTGCTGTCATTTGGTCATGTTCAGGCAGGGTCAGTGCTGTCATTTGGTCATGTTCAGGCAGTGTCAGTGTGGTCATTTGGTCATGTTCAGGCAGTGTCAGAGTGGTCATTTGGTCATGTTCAGGCAGTGTCAGTGTGGTCATTTGGTCATGTTCAGGCAGTGTCAGAGTGGTCATTTGGTCATGTTCAGGCAGTGTCAGTGTGGTCATTTGGTCATGTTCAGGCAGTGTCAGAGTGGTCATTTGGTCATGTTCAGGCAGTGTCAGAGTGGTCATTTGGTCATGTTCAGGCAGTGTCAGAGTGGTCATTTGGTCATGTTCAGGCAGTGTCAGTGTGGTCATTTGGTCATGTTCAGTCAGTGTCAGTGTGGTCATTTGGTCATGTTCAGGCAGTGTCAGTGTGGTCATTTGGTCATGTTCAGGCAGTGTCAGTGCTGTCATTTGGTCATGTTCAGGCAGTGTCAGTGTGGTCATTTGGTCATGTTCAGGCAGTGTCAGTGTGGTCATTTGGTCATGTGCAGGCAGTGTCAGTGCTGTCATTTGGTCATGTTCAGGCAGTGTCAGTGTGGTCATTTGGTCATGTTCAGGCAGTGTCAGTGCTGTCATTTGGTCATGTTCAGGCAGTGTCAGAGTGGTCATTTGGTCATGTTCAGGCAGTGTCAGTGTGGTCATTTGGTCATGTGCAGGCAGTGTCAGTGCTGTCATTTGGTCATGTTCAGGCAGTGTCAGTGTGGTCATTTGGTCATGTTCAGGCAGTCAGTGCTGTCATTTGGTCATGTTCAGGCATTGTCAGTGCTGTCATTTGGTCATGTTCAGGCAGTGTCAGTGCTGTCATTTGGTCATGTTCAGGCAGGGTCAGTGCTGTCATTTGGTCATGTTCAGGCAGTGTCAGTGCTGTCATTTGGTCATGTTCAGGCAGTGTCAGTGCTGTCATTTGGTCATGTTCAGGCAGTGTCAGTGCTGTCATTTGGTCATGTTCAGGCAGTGTCAGTGCTGTCATTTGGTCATGTTCAGGCAGTGTCAGTGCTGTCATTTGGTCATGTTCAGGCAGGGTCAGTGCTGTCATTTGGTCATGTTCAGGCAGTGTCAGTGTGGTCATTTGGTCATGTTCAGGCAGTGTCAGAGTGGTCATTTGGTCATGTTCAGGCAGTGTCAGTGTGGTCATTTGGTCATGTTCAGGCAGTGTCAGAGTGGTCATTTGGTCATGTTCAGGCAGTGTCAGAGTGGTCATTTGGTCATGTTCAGGCAGTGTCAGAGTGGTCATTTGGTCATGTTCAGGCAGTGTCAGTGTGGTCATTTGGTCATGTTCAGTCAGTGTCAGTGTGGTCATTTGGTCATGTTCAGGCAGTGTCAGTGTGGTCATTTGGTCATGTTCAGGCAGTGTCAGTGCTGTCATTTGGTCATGTTCAGGCAGTGTCAGTGCTGTCATTTGGTCATGTTCAGTCAGTGTCAGTGTGGTCATTTGGTCATGTTCAGTCAGTGTCAGTGTGGTCATTTGGTCATGTTCAGGCAGTGTCAGTGTGGTCATTTGGTCATGTTCAGTCAGTGTCAGTGTGGTCATTTGGTCATGTTCAGGCAGTCAAGTCAAGTCAAGTTTATTTGTATAGCACATTTCATACACAGAGGCAATTCAAAGTGCTTCACATAAAATGGTTGACAAGAAAACAAAAGAATAAAAGAAGAGAATACAATGGACATTTAAAAGCGTCACAACAAAACGTTAAGAAAAAATAATAGAATAAATCAATTTTTCTCTATTGAATCCCCCGACATCATGACTATATAAGAAACCTGACTACACACACATGATTGGAAAAATGTCCATACCTTTATAACAGTTGGACTCGAACCTTTATAGGCCACACATATCTCCTAAAAAACAGCTGTCAGCAGTTAAAAGCGACGGTAAACATAAAAGTATTTCGTCTATTTTTAAAAGTAAGTAAAGTTGGGGCAGATCTGAGGTCTTCAGGCAGTTTGTTCCAGCTAGCAGAAGCATAATGGGTAAATGCGGCCTTCCCATGATTTGATTTGATCCTGAGCCTTTGAGCCGGACCCTGCTGACCTGAGAGGTCTAGACGGTTTGTAGCATGGGAACAATTCAGCAATGTATTTTGGGCCTAGGCCGTTAAGTGATTTGTAGACTAGTAACAGTATTTTAAAATCTATTCTATGACACACTGGCAACCAGTGTAAGGACTTAAGAACTGGAGTGATATGATCAGCTTTCTTAGTCTTCGTTAGAACTCTAGCAGCAGCATTCTGAATGAGCTGAAGTTGCCTAAGTTCTTTTTTGGAGAGACCAGAGAAAAGGCTATTGCAGTAGTCTAACCTACTATAGATGAAGGCGTGAATTAGTTTTTCTAGATCCTGTCTCGACATGTAGCCCCTAATTCTTGCTATATTTTTAAGATGATAAAAAGCTGATTTTCTGATTGACTAATGTGGGAGTTAAAGTTGAAATCGGAATCAATAATAACGGCAAGATTTTTGACTTGATCCTTAGGCTTCAGGGATCTTACGGCTTTATTGCTTGTTGCCTCTTGTTTTTATTTATTTATCTCTTATTTTTTGCACTATGTTGTAACGGAGCCTACAGCACAAGAATTTCACACGTGATAGTTGTACTACGGAGTGACTATAAAAATCTTGAATCTTGAATCTTGAATCTTGAAATCGAGACTCAAGGCGTGCAGTGATTTTAAGCCTTTGTTCTTTGGGACCGAAGACGATCACCTCTGTTTTGTCTTTGTTTAGCTGTAGGAAATTCTGGCGCATCCAGTTATTTATTTGGTCAATGCACTGGCACAATGATTCTATCGGAGCATAGTCAGCTGAGGAAAGAGTTATATACAGCTGAGTGTCGTCTGCGTAGTTATGATAAGCTATTTAGTTTTTTTGCATAATTAGGCCTAGAGGGAGCATATAAAGGTTGAAAAGAACGGGCCCCATAATGGATCCTTGAGGCACCCACAAGTCATATAGTTAGGTCAGATGTGTAATTGCCAATGGAAACGAAGTACTTCCTGTCTTGAAGATAGGACCTGAACCACTGGAGGACTGTACCCGATAGCCCAACCCAGTTTTCCAGCCTGTCCAATAATATTGAGTGGTCAACAGTGTCAAATGCAGCGCTAAGATCTAATAGCACTAGAATCAAATTTTTGCCTGAGTCTGAGTTCATTCTAATGTCATTTATGACTCCAATCAGGCGAAAGCCTGATTGGAGTTTATCTAGGAGATCATTTGAGGTTAGGAATCTATTGAGTTGTAGGTAAACAACCTTTTCAATTATGTTGCCTATAAAGGGGAGATTAGATATTGGTCTGTAGTTACTGATTACCGATGTATCAAGGCTACGCTTTTTTAGTAGGGGTTTAATAACTGCAGTTTTCAGGGACTCAGGAAAAGTGCCGGTCAGAAGGGAGCTATTGACTATTTGCAATAGGTCAGACTACAAGCAGTTATAAACGCTTTTAAAAAAGCTTGTTGGAAGGGTGTCGAGACAGCACGAAGATGATTTAAGGCCTTGCACAGTTTCCTCTAAGATGTCGTGGTCGATAGCGCTGAACTGGGACAAATTTATCGAGCTAGGGTTCTGTGGGTAGGATGATGTCACATCATTTCTTAGTGTGGAGCCACTAATAGCCTGCCTGATATTGATAATGTAAAAAAGGCAGCAAACTTATTACATTTGACAGTGGAGAGAAACTCGAGTGGCGGGTTAGTCAGTCTATCAACTGTGGCAAATAGAATGCGTGCATTGTTCAGATTTTTGTTAATGATATCGGAAAAGAACGATTGTCTCGACCTTTTCAGTTCGAGGTTGTAGGAGTGAAGGCTTTCTTTGTATCATAGTGAATATGAAGATTAGTGTTCCACCATTTACGCTCAGCTTTCCTGCAATCTTTCTTATTACGCCTAACGGATACAGAATTTCGCCAGGGTGCTTTAATCTTGCCAGACAGCATTTTAGACAGCAGTGTCAGTGCGGTCATTTGGTCATGTTCAGGCAGTGTCAGTGTGATCATGTTCAGGCAGTGTCAGTGTGATCATGTTCAGGCAGTGTCAGTGCGTGCAGTCATTTGGTGCAAACCCGAGTTGGAATGGCATTGTTCTCACTTTGCCTAACAAGCTGAACTAAAGGAGCAAACTCTCCAGAGGTCAAATAAACAGCCCCAGACACGGTGAGAATGCGCCCTTAAAGACTACTGCAGTGCAGTGCCATTGTCCTTGTTGTAAATGTTTCAGCGACTTGGTACTGTGAGCGAGTTCTGCCAAGTCAGCAGAACATGCCCGGTCATGTTTCTGCCACACTCCCAGGCCGAAGCGGACCGCCATAGCACCAAACCTTCAACCTATATATTCTGTACAACACAAAGGAGCCCACATTTATCAGCACAGAGAAGGCTTTGATAGAGCGGGAGGCAGATCTCAGCAGAGGGATGGCGTTGGGCTGTTTTTACAGCAATTTGTGTAAATGGCCCTGTTTACACTACGCGGGGTTCCTCTGTGAACTGGGGTCACAGACGTGCCACTCCGTCGAGCCGCGGGGGCCAGAGTGGGCTGCTGAGTGCTTTCCTTACTGCTGGCACCAACCGAGGTGTGAGAAAGAGAGAGAGAGAATAACGATAAAGATAAGATGTATATGAGGAGTGTGTATATGAGGAGTGTGTATATATGAGGAGTGTGTATATGAGGAGTGTGTATATGAGGAGTGTGTATATGAGGAGTGTGTATATGAGGAGTGTATATATGAGGAGTGTGTATATGAGGAGTGTGTGTATATGAGGAGTGTGTATATATGAGGAGTGTGTGTATGAGGAGTGTGTATATATGAGGAGTGTTTATATATGAGGAGTGTGTGTATGAGGAGTGTGTATATATGAGGAGTGTGTATATATGAGGAGTGTGTATATATGAGGAGTGTTTATATATGAGGAGTGTGTGTATGAGGAGTGTGTATATATGAGGAGTGTTTATATATGAGGAGTGTGTATATGAGGAGTGTGTGTATATGAGGAGTGTGTATATATGAGGAGTGTGTGTATGAGGAGTGTGTATATATGAGGAGTGTTTATATGAGGAGTGTGTATATGAGGAGTGTGTATATATGAGGAGTGTGTATATATGAGGAGTGTTTATATGAGGAGTGTTTATATGAGGAGTGTGTATATGAGGAGTGTGTATATGAGGAGTGTATATATGAGGAGTGTTTATATGAGGAGTGTGTATATGAGGAGTGTGTATATGAGGAGTGTGTATATGAGGAGTGTATATATGAGGAGTGTTTATATGAGGAGTGTGTATATGAGGAGTGTGTATATGAGGAGTGTGTATTTGAGGAGTGTGTATATATGAGGAGTGTGTATATGAGGAGTGTGTATATGAGGAGTGTGTATATGAGGAGTGTGTATATGAGGAGTGTGTATATATGAGGAGTGTTTATATGAGGAGTGTGTATATGAGGAGTGTGTATATGAGGAGTGTGTATATGAGACATGTGTATATATGAGGAGTGTTTATATGAGGAGTGTGTATATGAGGAGTGTGTATATGAGAGGAGACAAAGAGAATAAGGAGAAAGACACATGGAGTGTGTATATGAGGAGTGTGTATATGAGACATGTGTGTATATGAGGAGTGTGTATATGAGACATGTGTGTATATGAGGAGTGTTTATATAAGAGGAGTGTTTATATGAGGAGTGTGTATATGAGGAGTGTGTATATGAGGAGTGTGTATATGAGGAGTGTGTATATGAGACATGTGTATATATGAGGAGTGTTTATATGAGGAGTGTGTATATGAGGAGTGTGTATATGAGACATGTGTATATATGAGGAGTGTTTATATGAGGAGTGTGTATATGAGACATGTGTATATATGAGGAGTGTGTATATGAGGAGTGTGTATATGAGACATGTGTATATATGAGGAGTGTGTATATGAGGAGTGTGTATATGAGGAGTGTTTATATGAGGAGTGTGTATATGAGGAGTGTGTATATGAGGAGTGTGTATATGAGGAGTGTGTATATGAGACATGTGTATATATGAGGAGTGTGTATATGAGGAGTGTGTATATGAGGAGTGTTTATATGAGGAGTGTGTATATGAGGAGTGTATATATGAGGAGTGTGTATATGAGGAGTGTGTATATGAGACATGTGTATATATGAGGAGTGTGTATATGAGGAGTGTGTATATGAGGAGTGTTTATATGAGGAGTGTGTATATGAGGAGTGTGTATATGAGGAGTGTGTATATGAGGAGTGTGTATATGAGGAGTGTGTAAGTATATGGAGATTGTGTATATATGAGGAGTGTTTATATGAGAGGAGACAAAGAGAATAAGGAGAAATACACATGGAGTGTGTATGTGTATATGAGACGTGTGTATATGAGGAGTGTGTATATGAGCCGAGGAGTGTATATAATGTGGATATGAGTGGATATGTGAGGAGATGAAGAGAATGTGTGTGATGTGTCTCTGTGTGCTAGTGCATGAAAGCCTAAAAAACATAATGGTTAGTTACAACCCTGGTTTTAGTGTTGTAGTGCCACAGTGGTTTTAGTGTTGTAGTACCACAGTGGTTTAGTGTTGTAGTACTAGTGTTGTAGGACCACAGTGGTTTTAGTGTTGTAGTACCACAGTGGGTTTAGTGTTGTAGTACCACAGTGGCTTTAGTGTTGTAGTACCACAGTGGTTTAGTGTTGTAGTACTAGTGTTGTAGGACCACAGTGGTTTTAGTGTTGTAGTACCACAGTGGGTTTAGTGTTGTAGTGCCACAGTGGTTTTAGTGTTGTAGTACCACAGTGGTTTTAGTGTTGTAGTACCACAGTGGGTTTAGTGTTGTAGTGCCACAGTGGTTTTAGTGTCGTAGTGCCACAGTGGGTTTAGTGTTGTAGTACCACAGTGGTATTAGTGTTGTAGTACCACAGTGGTTTTAGTGTTGTAGTGCCACAGTGGTTTTAGTGTTGTAGTACCACAGTGGGTTTAGTGTTGTAGTACCACAGTGGTTTAGTGTTGTAGTGCCACAGTGGTTTTAGTGTTGTAGTACCACAGTGGGTTTAGTGTTGTAGTACCACAGTGGTTTAGTGTTGTAGTACTAGTGTTGTAGTACCACAGTGGTTTTAGTGTTGTAGTACCACAGTGGTTTTAGTGTTGTAGTACCACAGTGGTTTAGTGTTGTAGTGCCACAGTGGTTTTAGTGTTGTAGTACCACAGTGGGTTTAGTGTTGTAGTACCACAGTGGTTTAGTGTTGTAGTACTAGTGTTGTAGTACCACAGTGGTTTTAGTGTTGTAGTACCACAGTGGTTTTAGTGTTGTAGTACCACAGTGGTTTTAGTGTTGTAGTGCCACAGTGGTTTTAGTGTCGTAGTGCCACAGTGGGTTTAGTGTTGTAGTACCACAGTGGTTTTAGTGTTGTAGTACCACAGTGGTTTTAGTGTTGTAGTACCAGTACTAGTGTTGTAGTACCACATTGGTTTTAGTGTTGTAGTACCACAGTGGTTTTAGTGTTGTAGTACCACAGCGGTTTTAGAAGTGTTGTAGTACCACAGTGGCTTTAGTGTTGTAGTACCACAGTGGTTTTAGTGTTGCAGTACCACAGTGGTTTTAGTGTTGTAGTACCACAGTGGTTTTAGTGTTGTAGTACCACAGCGGTTTTAGAAGTGTTGTAGTACCACAGTGGTTTTAGTGTTGTAGTACCACAGTGGTTTTAGTGTTGCAGTACCACAGTGGTTTTAGTGTTGTAGTACCACAGCGGTTTTAGAAGTGTTGTAGTACCACAGTGGCTTTAGTGTTGTAGTACCACAGTGGTTTTAGTGTTGCAGTACCACAGTGGTTTTAGTGTTGTAGTACCACAGCGGTTTTAGAAGTGTTGTAGTACCACAGTGGTTTTAGTGTTGTAGTACCACAGTGGTTTTAGTGTTGTAGTACCACAGTGGTTTTAGTGTTGTAGTACCACAGCGGTTTTAGAAGTGTTGTAGTACCACAGTGACTTTAGTGTTGTAGTACCACAGTGGTTTTAGTGTTGCAGTACCACAGTGGTTTTAGTGTTGTAGTACCACAGTGGTTTTAGTGTTGTAGTACCACAGTGGTTTTAGTGTTGCAGTACCACAGTGGTTTCAGTGTTGTAGTACCACAGTGGTTTTAGTGTTGTAGTACCACAGCGGTTTTAGAAGTGTTGTAGTACCACAGCGGTTTTAGAAGTGTTGTAGTACCACAGTGGTTTTAGTGTTGTAGTACCACAGTGGTTTTAGTGTTGTAGTACCACAGTGGTTTTAGTGTTGTAGTACCACAGCGGTTTTAGAAGTGTTGTAGTACCACAGTGGTTTTAGTGTTGTAGTACCACAGTGGTTTTAGTGTTGCAGTACCACAGTGGTTTTAGTGTTGCAGTACCACAGTGGTTTTAGTGCTGTACTACCACAGTGGTTTTAGTGTTGTAGTACCACAGTGGTTTTAGTGTTGCAGTACCACAGTGGTTTTAGTGCTGTACTACCACAGTGGTTTTAGTGTTGTAGTACGACAGTGGGGATTAGGTAATGGGGACCAGGGATTGTAGCTAAATAACTGGTTGGGTTCAGCTGAACTGGTGGGTTCAGCTTTCTGGGAGGTCCCCCCCCACTTCCCCAACCACAACCACAGAAAAAAAGGAAGGAGAGAAAAACAGAGAGGGAGAGAGACAGAAGGAAGGAAATTGGAAAACGGATGGAGAGATTATGAAAAAGAAAATGGAAGGGCAGAATATGGAGGTGATAATGTGAGCGGAGAGAGAAAGACCAGGTAAGGTAAGGATGGAAAGAGAGTGGACAGAGAGAATAGCGAGAGTGAGAAAGAGGTCAACTGTCAAGTGTTGAAGCAGTGTAACCCAACCCTCCGTCCTGACCCCCGCCATAGCAATGTCAAGCCCCCCAGTCGTCCTGCCCCCCGCCGCCGCAGCAACGTCAAGCCACCCAGTCATCCTGCCCCCCACCGCAGCAACATCAAGCCCCCCTGTAGTCCTGCCCCCCACCGCAGCAACGTCAAGCCCCCCAGTAGTCCTGCCCCCCACTGCAGCAACGTCAAGCCCCCCAGTCGTCCTGCTCCCCGCCGCAGCAACATCAAGCCCCCCAGTAGTCCTGCCCGACGCCACAGCAACATCAAGCCCCCCAGTCTTCCTGTCCCCCGCCACAGCAACATCAAGCCCCCCAGTCTTCCTGCCCCCCGCCGCAGCAACATAAAGCCCCCCAGTCTTCCTGCCCCCCGCCGCAGCAACATCAAGCCCCCCAGTCTTCCTGCCCCCCGCCACAGCAACATCAAGCCCCCCAGTCATCCTGCCCCCCGCTGCAGCAACGTCAAGCCCCCCGGTTGGGGCCCCCGGTCCCAGGCTTGATGGTTGACAGCTGTGGACTGTGTGACAGCCAGCAGCTTGGTTGGTGGCCTCGTCGCTATACAGGCAGCCTTTGACTCTCAGACACTTTAAACAGAAAGAGCTTTAAATGTGTTTCATCCTATAACCCTCGACTTTATGAGTCTCTTTGAGGGTAAAGGGAATAGTTTGGTGGGTTTTAATGGTTTTAATGGCACTAGACACTAAATCCAAAAACACTCTATCACCATAACTCTACCATTGCTTCTGTTTTTGTGTATTCCATTGGGTTGAATGTGCTGTGAATGTTTTCATTCTCAGATCTAGTTATTGTGTCTGTCTCAAGTGACATCTCCATTATTACGCTTCATAGTACATGTCATGTGTGGGTGTGTGTGTGTGCGTGTGTGTGTGTGTGTGTGTGTGTGTGTGTGTGTGTGTGTGTGTGTGTGTGTGTGTGTGTGTGTGTGTGCGTGTGTGTGTGTGTGTGTGTGTTCCAGGGCCATCCCGTTGGAGAGGCGCATACTGACCATGTTGCAGTGGCTCCACCTCCCTGAAGGAGAGAGGTGAGTTCTTCTTTCTTCCTTTCACTTTCTTCCTCTGCTTTGCTGCTCTTACACTCTGTGGGCTCTATTCTCCCCCTGGCCTTAGGCACTAAACTGGCCTTAAACGCAAAAAAACACGCTTTACCTACCGCTGACTTGGGAGGATAGCGTCATGTTTTTACGCCCCGAAATGCGCTTTACGCTGAAGAGGCGTGGCGCAGTGCCAGAATAGGCCAGAATGGGCGTTTCGGCCTTAAATACCAGCCTAAAGCGATCTTCCCAGCGGGCATTAATTTTGCGGTTAATGCTTTTCAAAACCAGGCCTTATTCAGTGCGCCGGCCCTGGGGATGCACCCACGGCGTTATTCAATCACTCTCTCTGCCGCTATCTCACTCTCTCTCCCCCCTCTCTCTCTCACTCCCTCTCTCCCTCTCTCTCGCGCGTCAATTTCTGCCCCTATAGCGCACTGCAAGCATCAGATCTGAAATGTAGGCTACACCACAGAATGACAGAACCATCACTATTTTGGGGGAAAGGCCACTAATTTATATGTATTCACTAGGCAGGCACAATGACCGATGAAAAAAAAGTTGTTATATCGTAGTTTTGAGCCCCTGTCATTCAGAGGCTGTTGCATCATCCTACCTCATACCTGTCTGCCATGCAGATGGGGAGAAGAAAAGGCAGCGAGAGAAAACGATGCAATCATTCTGTCCAAACTTTCACCAATCTAATCTCATCATGACATCCAAGGATAGGCTATATTTTTCTAGCCCATGCGTTTAGAACATTATTCTCACTTTGCTCTTGCTATAGTGTAGCGTATTTACATGCTTGCTGTATTTAAACTGCCGTGAGATTTGTTTGAGGAGCATATCGAGACAGATGTCGATGAAAGTGGGTAGAGAGGGAGGGGGGGGGGGGGCTCATAGTGCTTTGGTCGCGGGGACTTTAGGGCTTTTCTGACCGGACTGGAGTCGCTCTGTTCATGGATCGGAGCTTGGAAGGGAATAATGTGATTGGTTTACTGGAGATCACCAATCCAACACTTGTGAATAATTATACGCTTAAAGGAGAATTTCGTTTTTTTTTAACCTGGACCCCTCTCCTCACATTAATTATGGTCTGACGACTCAAATTACCTCATTCGTGATTGCGGTCACCAAGTCTCGTCAAGTCCCGCGATACTTTCCTGCCGGCTGGCCGTTACAGGTACACGCTTTGCGGTGGTGGTTTTAGCGTAACCTATGTGGGATTCGAGGCGTAACCTATGTGCGTTTTAGCGTAACTTATGTGGGATTCGAAATAACGCATCCGAGATATAAAACGTTATGAATATAGCCACGTTATAAACAACAAACTAACCATTTCGAGTAACACTGTTTCCATATGGATCACCAGCGTTAGTTTGTTGTTTATAACGTGGCTATATTCATAACGTTTTATATCTCGGATGCGTTATTTCGAATCCCACATAGGTTACGCCAAACCCCACATAGGTTACGCCTCGAATCCCACATAAGTTACGCTAAAACGCACATAGGTTACGCCTCGAATCCCACATAGGTTACGCTAAAACCACCACCGCAAAGCGTGTACCTGTAGTTGGCCAGCCGGCAGGAAAGTATCGCGGGACTTGACGAGACTTGGTGACCGAGATCACGAATGAGGTAATTTGATCCCTGGGAGACTCCAGGAAACAGCCCGGGGGAAATACCAGTCTGTTGGTTCTTGCGGGATGAGATTATGACGATATGTGGCGAAAACGGGAATAAAACTGGCTATTTAGATGCAGGAAAGACAGGCTGACACTTGGCCCCCTCGGAGCTCCATTTTACGACTGGCTTGGACGCTATTGATCTCAAAACAACGCTAGGACGGCCAGAAACGCTGCGGAGATCACTGGGTGAGTAGTCAGATCATAATTAGTGAGGAGGTTAAAAAAAAACGAAATTCTCCTTTAAAAAGGCGTGGTTAAATGGTTAGCATGGCGCATTCTGGCATTTAGTGTCAAGGACAAATTAGGGAATGCTACTACTAATAGCGCTGCGCCAAGCCATAAATGCAAATTTAAGGCCAGGGGGAGAATAGAGCCCTGTATCTCTTTTCTTTGTCAGCACTCATCTACTCACCCTCATGCACAGGTGAAAAACAGGTGAAGTTTGTCCATACAGTATAATACATCATTGACTTCAGCTGATCTGTACTGAAGTCAATGATGTTCCTTTAATCACTTTTCAATCTCACTGACACACTCAATTAGGTGTACCCAAACAGTCAGGTGCACAGAAATTATAGGGGGGGGGCTCTCGGGTTCCATTCCAGAAAGCACAGCACAGCTGGAGGATTAAATATGTTTGTCTGTAAGCAGGTGTTGGTTCAGGTAACATGGAATTAAATCATTTCAGAATTAAAATAGAGATTGTTATTTACACATTACACATTCTCAATGATTTCTTATTTGGTTATTATTTGGATATGCTGTGTGTGTGTGTGTGGGGGGGGGGAGTCATGCCTCTAAGCTGCTGTTTACCTTTTGATAATGCTGGATCAACAGCACCTTATGCCCTGCCAAGCTCCATTGCAACTGTGCAACATGTGGCTGTGGTTGACTTGTAATTACACGACTTCCCTCTCTAATGATATGATCAGACTCTGTGTGTGTCTGTGTGTGTGTGTGTGTGTGTGTGTGTGTGTGTGTGTGTGTGTGTGTGTGTGTGTGTGTGTGTGTGTGTGTGTGTGTGTGTGTGTGTGTGTGTGTGTGTTCTGTTTTTAGTTCAGTGTGCTACTAGTACTACTACTGCTAGTGTAACCAAGTCAATCAGAATCCTGGTGAGTCCCAAGTAGTAGCGAGTTGTTGGTTAAACTCGCTCCCCAGTAGCCTATAAAGGCCCGTTAAGCAGCTCCGCCAAGGGAGCTTTAGCTCTCTTGGTGTTTGCGGTTAGCGCTTGCGCTTCGGAAGCGGGAGAGCATGGATTCGATTCGCGCCTCCATTTCCGGGCAAGACCTTAATCAAAGAGGACATGAAACATTTGATCATATGACTCTAGTTAATTTGCATTTCACCCCAGACAAGACAGGACTACTTTCAGGTCTGAAATGTACCTAGATTTGCTAGAAAGATGAACAACATTTCAGCTTTTCGCCAACTAGGGCGCTGCTAGATGATGTCACTAGGTTGACTCGACAGTAGGGGAGAGTGGGGTGAGTTGTGCCAGGGGGGAAGTTGTGCCACCCCTTGTATCTAGAAAACCATAGAAGAAATTGGTCATGTGACCACACATTTTTGAAGAGGCATCCATTTTACTCACTCTGCAAAGAAGGGAGGCAGATGGCACAAGAGCTAAGCACATTTAAGTTCAAAAAACTGTTTTTTGCCTCTCAAAGTAAATTTTTTATGATCAAGGTTTATTGATTGTTGTGTCTGAACAATTATAGACAAGCTTGAAAACATTTCACACATGTGTTAGTGTTTTAGTAAGCTACAATATGAGGCTATACTGTTAGCATGATGTTAGCTCCAAACCAGCAGACCTTGTTGAAGAATATTGCAGTATTGGCAAGTGTAGCCTGGCTCTGTGATAGTTGATTTTGTTCATTTTGAACATATTTTTTATTTCTGAAAATGTTAAATATGTAGGTGAACTGCTGCTACCATTTAGCCTTGTTTAACCCTGTTATAGTACACTGGACTTTAGTGTTATCTTTATTTTGTCTTGCTTTGATATAGCATTACAGTATATGAGATGAAAATGTTCTGTTTTACTTCAGTAATCAATGGCACAATTTACCCCAACGTATTCTCTCCAAAGGCACAACTTACCCCGCACCGGGGGCAAGTTGTGCCAAGAGACCACTTTTTTAAGAATAGCCATATTTTTTTAACAGTTTATTTAAGATCCAAAGGGAGTGTTCCCAGTGGTGCACAACATCCTGAAATATATTTACATATTGTAGTTGGAGGCATTACTGTCATGCCCTCACTTTAAAGACACCTCAAGTAAAAAGTGGCGCAACTCACCCCACTCTCCCCTACAGTAGTACGGATTTTGAATGTTTTCTGATTCAAAACAGCCGCAATCCAAATCAGAAACACAACAGCATTATGCTGTGAGCCTGTTAGAATTCAAAATCCTTACTATAACACTTAACTAGCCCGTACTCCATTGTTCTCCACTGTGTGGTACCGTACTGCAATGTATTGTACTGTACTGTCAATGTGTGTACTGTGTGTACAGTCAACCTAGTGACATCAACTAGCAGCGCCCTAGTTGGCGAAAAGCTGAAATGTTGTTCATCTTTCTAGCAAATCTAGGTACATTTCAGACTTGAAAGCAGTGTCCTGTCTTGTCTGAGGTGAAATGCAAATGAACTAGAGTCATATGATCAAATGTTTCATGTCCTCTTTAACAAAAGTTACACTAACACTACCCCCTAGTTCCCAGCATAGAATGTGTAAAAACGTAGCCACTGTGACGTCACCGATTGGTTTCTGGACTGAAGCCTGGATTTTGCCATTTTGGCCGTCGGCATCTTGGTTATTTGGAGCCAGAAGCAGCTAACGCGAGACGAGGGGTTTCCCACGGAGCCACACCACTGCTTGCTATTGGTTGGTGATCGGCGAGCTGTGCGATCACTGGACAGCCGACCAAACATAGTCTGGTTTATCATCTCTTTTACTGTAAATGGGATCATTATTTACAAAATGAACATCATGCTGTATTGAGGAAGACTTGAAACTAGCGATTGAGACCATAAACTCATTAGGAAAGTGTTTACTGAGCCCGAGGTCATGAATAAATAAAGTAAGTAGGGTACTTTCCCCATTGACTTCCATACAATTTGACTTATTTTTGCAGCCAGTGGAGTCGCCCCTTGCAGACCAAAGAACATGTTTAAGGCACTTCCGCATTGGCTTCATTTTTCAGAACTAGAGCTTGCCCCTCAGTTCCTAGTCCTCTTCATACTAATGTGCACTACCGCCACCACTACTACTCTACAACAATGAGTGTACTGCTACAAACACATCTCCAAGCTGCCTCTGTCTTGTTTCAGGCCCTATGTTTACGCCATGCACTCTGAGCAGCCAGACACATATGGACACAAACTGGGGCCCATGAGCACAGAAGTGAGTACCGTGTGTGTGTGCGTGCGTGTGTGTGTGTGTGTGTGTGCGTGTGCGTGTGTGCGTGCGTGCGTGCGTGCGTGCAACCTGATAAGGTTAAGGCCCAGACACACCAAACCGACATCAAAGTACTAGCGACCAAAAAGCGCTTGAACACACAGTTTATTTTTTATTTAACCTTTATTTAAGCAGGTAAGTAAGGGATAGTGCGGATTATTGGACATAAAGTCGTATGAACTCCATACCAATTGTAGAGTGTATGGGCAGCTGAAAGAAAGCATGCATGTGTTATGACATCTCATTTCAACAATAAAACTGCAGTCTTGCTGTTGATCAGACCACGCTATTTATTGGCACTACTTTCTGGCTCCGCACTGCATCCGCGGTGGTCACTATAACGCTGTGTGCAGGTGTTTCAGACACAGCGCGCTCTGTAAACAGGCTACTAAAACATACTAAACATGTCTGACTATGAAAGCAATGAATATATGCCGTTTACACCAGATTCGAGGGGATGTCTTTATGAATCTGAATACACAGATGAGGAACTAGACCTAGAATGGGCAGAGAGAGAGGAGAGAAGATGAAGAGAAGAGAAGAGAAAATACGCAGATCAACATAATTGGAGAGCTACCGGGAGTATGGGCTATGTATTTTTTTTATTTTTTTTAACTGACAATATTGTTAGATTTAGGTAGCCTACTGTAGTCTCTCTTACCATGGTCTCAGCAGTGCTCTTCAGTAGGCTACATGAGTTTTCCTCTGCCCTGGACATGGAGGTAAATAATCATTTTCAGTGAAATAAGCACCGTACACGCAAAGTTTTTTAATCATCGCTTGCTTTGTGTTGAAGCTCAACGCTATTGCAACAAGCCAGAGTTGTCTAAGGGCATGATCCATGACAGGGAAATGATGAAATACAGTATCACTAAGGTTTTGATTGCTACAGCCTGGAAAAGTGCGTACCATTTTGTCAACTTGCCTCGCTGTTTACAGACATACAGAGCGTGCTGTGTCTGAAACACCTACCTAAATAAATACATAGCCCAAGTTAGTGACTGCCGCGGATGCACAAAGCCAGCGAGGATAAAACAATTGAGTGTACGGTGCTCATTTCACATATAAAATGATTATTTACCTCCACGTCCAGAGTAGAGGAAAACACATGTACTGAAGGGCACTGCTGTGCCAAATCCCATGGTGCGAGAGACTATAGTACCTAAATCTAACAATGTTGTCAGTTAAAAAAACAAATAAAAAATACATATCCTATATAGGCTACTTGGCAGCAGTAGCTCTCCACTCTGTTGATCTGCGTCTTCTTACTCCGCCTCTCTCTCTCTCTCCCTTCTCTCTCTGCCCATTCTAGGTCGATCTGACAAATTCCTAATGTTCATAAAGACATCCTCTCAAATGTGGCGTAAACGGCATATATTCATTGCTTTCATAATCAGACATGTTTACTATGTTTTAGTAGCCTGTTTACAGAGCGCGCTGTGTCTGAAACACCTGTACACAGTGTTAGTGACCGCCGCGGATGCAGTGTGCGGAGCCAGAAAGTAGTGCCAATAAATAGTGTGGTCTGATCAACAGCAAGACTGCGGTTTTATTGTTGAAATCAGATGTCATAACACATGCATGCTTTCTTTAGGAGTAAAACTTGATAAGTCCGTGACCCTAGAATGTCCGCCGGGACAAATTTTCCTCCACTCAGATCAAGCTAGAGCTCCGCCCACGGGACTCATAGCTCCCCATACGCTCTACAACTGGTATGGAGTTCATACGACTTTATGTCCAATAATCCGCACTATCCCTTTAAGAACAAATTCTTATTTACAATGGCGACGTGGCAGAAGGCACAGCCTTTTGAGGGATAGGGGGGTAGGTGGTAAAATAAATACAAAGTTAGGACAAGTTAAAAGACAAGTTAAAACACAGTTAAAACATAGCAAGACAGACAGACACTGCAAAGACTACAGCCGACGGTCAACTAGCACGTACTGTATGTTCTGTGCCTGTGTGAGACCTGGACTGCAGACATACAAAACAGATGCATGAAACAAAGCAGCATTTGCCTGCCTACCATTTTCACACCACTCTCACTCATCACTTAGACGGTTTCGTAATATTGCTACTTCTAATCGAGAATATGTCGTAAATGGTTGCAAATGGCACTGGCGTTGTCAGCCCTTGCCTGGTCTTTTGCTTGTGGGAGAAGAAAGAAAGAGGCTGTTAAAATAAAGAGGAACCGCACAGCGATCATACAGCAACAGCCTCAAGGGCCTTTTCCAAAGGCCACGTCACTGTGAAAATATTTACGATCAGATGAGATGAATGAATGAAGAAGTTGAAAAATGAGAAGAACGTTTTGTGCGATCGCTCTCTGCAGTGCTTAGCTTAATCAGCTGACCAGCCAATCACAGTGATTTCTCTCACCGACTCCCAGAAAAGTTACCGACAAGGCCGACTAGAGCCAATGGTGCGAGATACACTGCACTCCACTAGCCAATGGTGCGAGACACACTGCACTACACTAGCCAATGGTGCGAGACACACTGCACTACACTAGCCAATGGTGCGAGATACACTGCACTACACTAGCCAATGGTGCGAGACACACTGCACTACACTAGCCAATGGTGCGAGACACACTGCACTACACTAGCCAATGGTGCGGAACACACTGCACTACACTAGCCAATGGTGCGAGACACACTGCACTACACTAGCCAATGGTGCGAGACACACTGCACTACACTAGCCAATGGTGCGAGACACACTGCACTACACTAGCCAATGGTGCGAGACACACTGCACTACACTAGCCAATGGTGCGAGATACACTGCACTACACTAGCCAATGGTGCGAGACACACTGCACTACACTAGCCAATGGTGCGAGACACACTGCACTACACTAGCCAATGGTGCGGGACACACTGCACTCCACTAGCCAATGGTGCGAGACACACTGCACTCCACTAGCCAATGGTGCGAGACACACTGCACTACACTAGCCAATGGTGCGAGACACACTGCACTACACTAGCCAATGGTGCGAGACACACTGCACTACACTAGCCAATGGTGCGAGATACACTGCACTACACTAGCCAATGGTGCGAGACACACTGCACTACACTAGCCAATGGTGCGGGACACACTGCACCACACTAGCCAATGGTGCGAGACACACTGCACTACACTAGCCAATGGTGCGAGACACACTGCACTACACTAGCCAATGGTGCGAGACACACTGCACTACACTAGCCAATGGTGCGAGATACACTGCACTACACTAGCCAATGGTGCGAGACACACTGCACCACACTAGCCAATGGTGCGAGACACACTGCACTACACTAGCCAATGGTGCGAGACACACTGCACCACACTAGCCAATGGTGTGAGACACACTGCACTACACTAGCCAATGGTGCGAGACACACTGCACTACACTACACACTGCACTACACTAGGCGCTCACCAACGGCCAACCGTCCGCTTGGCGTGTCAGGGGCTTTAGCCACACACAAACACTCACACTATAACTATGTGTGTGTGTTGCTGTTGAAAAACCTGCTAGATGTGCTTGACAAAATCATACACAAACACATTTGATTTGATTTGATTGATTTATTTAGACGGGACAATGCGAAATTGATGAACACAATAACCATGGAACAGATAAAAACATCTGGAACATAATAAAAGTGTAAAAATCGCCGGATTTAGCGCGAGGCTAGTTTCCATCCGTTGTCCCCGATGGACAAGGTGTCTCGGATATTTAACCATAACAGCAAAAACAACAATAACCCCATTGTCTCTCACATACTGTACATACAAAGACACTCAGTTATGACTCACCTTCTGTTTTCCAGTTGAATAACCCTCTGAGGGTGATTGACAGCATCATTGGCCAACTGATGGATGGCCTTAAGCAGATGAAACTGCACCGCTGTGTCAACATCATCATGGTGGGGGACCACGGTACCGTCTCACACACACACACACACACACACACACACACACACGCGCGCGCGCATGCTTTGCTCAAAAGCACTTTGGCAGTAGATGTAGAGGGAGGGGAGAGCATCACCCATTTACTTTCCCTATTCACCTTATGTAGAAGAGACAGTCTGGCTATGTAGTCTCGCTTGACAGACTCTCCCTGCAGCGGGAGAGAGTCTGGCTAGTAATAACAGCACTACGGACTAGAGGGGAAAAAGGCTCTGTAATACCTTTACAGCCATCCACCAAAAGTACCATGCACATCATTGCACAATCGTTTTCAGTGTGTAGCAACGAGCTAGCGGCTAGCTCTGCTGTTGTTATTGTTTCTAAGACAGCGGCGCAGGAATTTGAGATAGGCAGATTTGACACGTACAGCAGCAGAGGCATACAGATTCGACACGGAGGGAGTGGAAAGGAAATCCATATATGGTCGCAGCCGCAGTCAGAGCGGGTCAGAGCCAATTGCAGAGCTTGCAGGGAGCGGAATGGGATTTCCATCCGGCACCGACTGAAATGGTCGGCACCAATAGGAGAGCTAAGTCCACCAGGCTGCTTCAAGCCAGTCAGACTAGGCTTGAGAGACTAACAGGAAGTGTAAACACAAACGGAAGTTCTGATTGTGTTTACACTTCCTGTGACTTATAAACCTTGTCTGACTCATATGTGAGTCAAACTAGGTTTGATCAGGTGAGTCAGACTAGTTTCAGCAGGTAAAACAGCCAGCGTTTTGAACAGGAAGTCGTGACACAAGTGGGTCAAGTGGGCGGAGCTACATAAGGTGAATAGGTTTCACAAACACTTCTCTGAACCAGGCTACCACTGCCTCTCTCCAACACATGCACACACACACATGCCCACACTCATCCTTCCGTCTGTCCACAGGCATGGAAGAGGCCCACTGTGATCGGACCGAGTTCCTCAGCAACTACATGACCAATATTGATGACATCATCCTCATCCCTGGGTCGCTAGGCAGAATACGCTCCAGACACCCCAACAATCCTAAATGTGAGAGAACACATCATCATGAAAATAAATCAAATGTTAAAATAAATATGCCCAGGAGGCACTAATTGCAACTGTTTCACTGTTTTGTAATGTTATATTCTTCATCATATTCGTTTATCATTCATTCATTGCATCATAGCTATAGTTTTCTGTTGCGGTTTTCTAAGCAAAATGTTGTAGTCGGGTAAAGGGGGTACTTGGATTCAGAAATCAGTGAAAGGGAGTCCTGAAGTCAGAACCACTGCCTCATGCAATAATGAATCTATTGCTATGTATTTGGCCACACTGTACATTATTTAAGAGTAGACAGATGAAGGCTAGATGTGTGACTGTGACAATCTTTCATTGTAAATGTGCTGTCAGACTGAAGCAATGGCAGAACCTTGTGTAAAAAATAGATATACATGTTGTTGAATAACTAGATTCAAGTGCCCTACTAACCTACTTTCAAGTTAATATTTTGACAGCTGGCATTGAACTGTTGAAATGTATCTGTCCATGCGGCGCTCTAATATGTCTGTCATACACCGAGATGTTGTTGTTCTTTTTCCAGATGACCCAAAAGCCGTTGTTGCAAATCTCACAGTAAGTATTAAACAGCCGTATCCTATGTCTGGCTTTGCATGCAAAATATCAACACATTGTGTCGACTTTAAAATGACTAGTGTGCGATTCTGAAATGTAATAATAGAGGAATGGTACTTTCTGTTACATTTGACATTTGAATCTTTGATTAATAAGGGAGAAACATTTAATAGTCTTGTAACAAGGTGCGCTCCATACCTCTTCGTCACCTCTCCAACTGACCCTTAAGATGAACGTACCAAAGATTCTTTCTTCTTTCCAGTGTAAGAAAGCAGAGCAGCACTTTAAGCCATACTTGAAGCAGCATCTGCCTAAGAGACTGCACTACGCCAACAACCGACGCATCGAAGACATTCACCTGCTAGTGGAGAGGAAGTGGCACGTTGCCAGGTGCAGTGACCATTTAACTATCAAATCCTCCTATTTTGCATCCCAGAGAGCATAGACACATTTATCTGGCACAGATCTGAAACAAGCAAATTACACCCAATTCTTTTGCTTTGGGTGTAATTTGCTCCTTAATATACAAAATATTAGGAACAATTTGCAAGAAGTACACTGATGAGGTGAATCCAGGTAAAAGCCATTATTCTTCATTTCCCGTATTAAATCTAGAATCTATATACCAATCACAAAAGAGAAGATGTAGAGATAAAGACAAACAGACAGGGGTGTAGCGAAAGATTCCCTGCCTACCAACAACGAGGGTCGCAGGTTTCGCACCCCCGTGTTATCTCCGGCTTGGTCGGGTGACAATATACTGGCATGTTTGCCTGTGTCTGCGGTGAGAAGCCGGATTGGGGGTATGTGTCCTCGTCACTGCACTAGCGCCTCCTCTGGTCGATCGGGGTGCCTGTTTGGGGCGGAAGGGAACTGGTGGGAATAGCGTGATCCTCCCACATGCTACGTCCTGCTGTCTGCCCGCTGTCAGGTGAAAAGAAGTGGCTGGCAACTGTGCATGTGTCGGAGGAAGCATGGTGCTAGTCTACGGCTCTCCCCAGATCAGCAGAGGGTGGAGCAGTGACCGGGGCAGCAGGGGGAAATTGGCCAAGTACAATTGGGGAGAAAATGGGGGGGAAATTTCAGATTTTTTTTTTTTTAATTAACCAACAGGGTAGAGAAGGATTTTTAAGACTATTGAGATGTGGATTGTGCCAAAGGGGCTGCAACTCAATATTAGGGTTAGGGTTAGATGATCCCAATATTTAGTATATTCAGTGTAGCTGTGCCATCAGTGAAGTCTTGGAAGCACATTGTACTATAATAACAATAATATGTATGTGTGTGTGTATATACAGTGTGTATGTATATATAGATAGATAGATAGATAGATAGATAGAGTACTTTATTCATCCCCGAGGGGAAATTCTGGCGTTACAG
>NC_139623.1:91254128-91279128 GCF_964638095.1 Poromitra crassiceps | reverse complement strand
CGTTTCCATCAGCGTTGGTTAGTTGTTTATAATGTGGCTATATTTATAATATAGCCACATTGATACACTGTCATGCAAAAAAAAGAAAAGGGGATTGGGAGGTGGGCCATAGCGTCTCTGTCGATGATTTGATTTGACAGTTCTGGGCACTGGCGTTGGCACTGGCCAATCCTGGTGTGTTCCACCCCCAAATCGAATGTGTTCTTGCACAAAGCGAGTGGGTTCCAGGACGAACAGGCTCTCTGAGGCACGAGCCTGTTACGTTATCTTTAGAGCAGTGCGGTAAATACAATATTCCTGGAATGCGAGTTTAGTTTCGTTTATTCGTTTATTTGGCGGCGCGCCTAGACGCAGCGGCTCGGTGCTCCCCTAGTCAGTGTTTCGTATGGCTGTTTCTGTGTGTGCTGTACGGGTTTCTGATGCCTTTCTGCCTGGCAAGTAACATCTACAACCGGCATGACCTCTTACAGATAGGACTAACGAGCGAGAGAAGTGTTACAGCTGATTTCCTCTCCTCACACAATGTTCCAGCGGACATAGCCAGAACCCCGGGCTCCCCATGGTTTACCATCCCGGCAGGAAGAAGACGACGGGGATAGGAAGCAGGGATAGGAAGCAGAAACAGGGCTGCAGAGCTGGCGCGCTAAATCTAGAGATAGTATTTGACACCTATGATGTTAAAGAGGTAATCTATGAAATCCTGATGACACTTCGAAGGGAATCTAATGTAACGCCTAAGACATTGTGCGCCAATCCAGTGCTGATCTGTCACGAGTGCTATCCATTACAGCTGATCTGTCACATGTGCTATCCATTACAGGAGAGTCCCTGAAGGGAGGAGGCACTGCGGCTTCAATGGTGACCACGGATATGACAATAAGATCAACAGCATGCAGGTAGGCTACTCTCTATATGCTGCATGCAGGTAGGCTACTCTCTATAGCTGCATGCAGGTATGCTACTCTCTATATGCTGCATGCAGGTAGGCTACTCTCTATATGCTGCGATGACAGATCAACAGCATGCAGGTAGGCTACTCTCTATAATAAGATCAACAGCATGCAGGTAGGCTACTCTCTATAATAAGATCAACAGCATGCAGGTAGGCTACTCTCTATAATAAGATCAACAGCATGCAGGTAGGCTACTCTCTATAATAAGATCAACAGCATGCAGGTAGGCTACTCTCTATAATAAGATCAACAGCATGCAGGTAGGCTACTCTCTATAATAAGATCAACAGCATGTAGGTAGGCTACTCTCTATATATCAACAGCATGCAGGTAGGCTACTCTCTATATGCTGCATGCAGGTAGTCTACTCTCTATATGCTGTGATGACAGATCAACAGCATGCAGGTAGGCTACTCTCTATAATAAGATCAACAGCATGTAGGTAGGCTACTCTCTATATATCAACAGCATGCAGGTAGGCTACTCTCTATATGCTGCATGCAGGTAGGCTACTCTCTATATGCTGTGATGACAGATCAACAGCATGCAGGTAGGCTACTCTCTATAATAAGATCAACAGCATGCAGGTAGGCTACTCTCTATAATAAGATCAACAGCATGCAGGTAGGCTACTCTCTATATATCAACAGCATGCAGGTAGGCTACTCTCTATATATCAACAGCATGCAGGTAGGCTACTCCCTATATATCAACAGCATGCAGGTAGGCTACTCTCTATATGCTGCCATGGCATCCTCATATTTAATCATTTATGACATTTACCAAGTGGTACAATTGGGCAAATGGCTTATGTGAAAGTTCATACATTGGCCAAGAGACACCATTCCTTCAGCCTGTAGTGTAGGCTGTCCGTCTCCTTCTTTTTCACCAATGGGACACGTGAAGCAAAAGTGTGTCTTTGCACCATTCCAGTGAAATTCTCAAGTAGGACACCAGTTTTGGAAATACACTGGCATGATGTTTGGAATATGGCATTCAAGATGATACTGTACTTTGATGTACTAACTGTACTTATGACAAATCAATTCACTTCCATTTTCAGACTATTTTCTTGGGATATGGACCTACATTTAAATTCAAGACTAAAGTTCCAGCCTTTGAAAACATTGAGCTTTACAATGTTATGTGTGGTAAGGTGCCATTTTTCCTTTTATATTTGAGGCAGATGCGTGCATGTGTGTCTCTCTGTCTGTGTCTGTGCGCATGCACGCACGGGTGTGTGTGTGTGTGTGTGTGTGTGCGCGTGCGCGCGCGCGTGTGTGTGTGTGTGTGTGAGAGAGAGTGAGTGAGTGAGTGCGTTTGATTCTAATCAACATGAAAGATTGTAGTCTTGATTGAGGTCTTAAGAGCCAAAATGAGTTTTTCGTTTGAGTGTGTGTGTGTGTAACGGCGTTGTGTAGGCGGTACTTGCAGCAACCCATGTTAAGGGCTTGCCCAGGGGTGGGATACGAACCGCCGACCTTCGGCTTGGGAGTCCGACATGTTAACCGCAACACCAAGAGAGCTAGCTCCCTTGGCGGAGCTGATTAACATGTCTTTATACCTGGGGAGTGAGTTTAACCAATCCACTCGCTACCACTCGGGACTCACGAGGAATCCGCACTGATTCACCTCGGTTACAGGTGTGCGTGTGCGTGTGTGTGTGTAAACTAAGTACAAGGTAAGAAACATTTTGTTTGTGTGACTACCGGTATTTCCCAGGCCTCACATGGGGTGGGGGGGGGGCTTCAAGGCCTTGAAAGCTTTTGAAAATAGACATACTGTAGATAGACATCGGTCATGGAGAGTGTTTGAATTGCTATATTTTATGTAAGAATAGAAATTTAAGTTATTTTGATTTTTTTTTTAAATTAACGTTAGTAAATAGGCTACCTTCCGTAGAATGAGAACCATCTCTCTCTGTTTAATAGTTGTATGTGAGCTTCTGTAAAGCTGCTAGTTCTCATTGTAAAAGTTATCCTTGGAAAATTAACCTTGATCCATGTCTCAATATATGCCATGTTGGGTCCTTGAATTGAGGGAATTGGGCCTGGAAACTCTTTGAAAAGTCGTTGAATTTGATGTTTAAGATTCCTCTTTAATGACACGGATGTCCCCCAATCTCAGACCTGCTGGGTCTGAAGCCGGCCCCCAACAATGGGACACATGGCAGTCTGAACCACCTGCTGAGAAGCCACTCCCACAGGCCCACCATGCCAGAGGAGGTCTCCCGGCCCATGCCCTCTGGCCTGGTCGCCATGGGAACAGACGACCTGGGCTGCACCTGCGACGACAAGGTCAGCGGCTGGCAGCAGACCTGGGACCAGTTTCCTGTAGACGCCTGAAAGGAATACAGAAAGTCTTTGGGAGGTTGACCCGTTGGTTGATTTAAATAAGTGATGAGAACATAAACTCTAAAATCATGATATTTGATTTTTCAAATGTATGGTGGGAGTTAACTTGATTGAAAATGGAGCACTAGAGCGAATGGGCACACATGAATGATTTGGGTGTATTATGTTCATATCGTTTGACCAGTAAGTTGACCAATGCGCCAATCTCCCAACATGTATACCTTAATGTAATGAGTATACATGGACAGCTGTTTGAGGCAACATGCAGGCAATTTTGCTGTGAGGGGTTTGGTCACTGGCTCAGGGTTCCCACGGGTCCTTGAAAGTTTGTGAATTTGAGAAAAAAATCAAGGCTTTGAAAGTTTTTTTAAAATATATACATAGACATGGGTCGTTGAAAGTGCTTGAATGGATATATTTTGTGAAAGAACAGAAATTGAAGAATTGAACTTCTTTTGACTTTTTCCCCCCAAACTTAACGTTAGTAAATAGGCTATGCCCCGTAGAATGAATATTCAAGCCTATCTCTCTTTTTTTTATCGTTGTGAGCTTCTGTAAAGCCTGCTAGTGCTCATTATAAAAAAAAGTATCAGTGTTGTAACAGTAATTAACCTTGATCCATGTCTCAAACTGTGTTGTGCTGGATCCTTGAATTTGAGGGAATTGGGCCTGGAAAGTCATTCAATAGTCCTTGAATTTGATGCTTAAGAAGGTGTGGGAACCCTGCTGGCACACAGTTAGTGTGTCTAACATAATATTGTACAACTTTATTGAGCTCTATACTGCCCTACAAATCATAACCGCAGTAACTACGCCAACACTGAAACTGAGAAAAATGGCTTTAAAGTTTTTGGACTGTCCAGCCAAATGAGATATAGGTTGAAAAGTGGTAATGCGCTTATTAAATATGTATACGTTAAAGTATTTTTTGGGGGCAAAACAATTATCAATTACTTGACCTATGACCCCAGAAATGCAGATGCGGCACTCTGTCTGTGTATTACCTTAAACAGATGTGTAGGTAGTACAAGGGAAAAGCGCAGTAACTACAATCTAATGTGCTTCTCCTGTCTTGTTTTTCATGAGACAATTGTAATCGGTTTTGATTTCGATACCACATCATATCTGTATTTAATTGTTTTATTGTTTACATGTTTAAAACATTTAAATGGATGAGTAACAGATACATTCAGGGAATCGTGAAGTCAGTTGATGTAATCTTCACCACTGGTGTTGCTTTTTGGTCATCATTCTGACACAATTAATTAATGAGCACAGTTGTTTTATTATCTTAATTTAGAACAGGTTTTCTTTACAAATCAGATCAGCTTTTCAGATTGATAATTCATACAAGAACATATACAGTATATTACATAGCATATTACAATTATTTTGATTAAAATGAATTACAGACTGAGTCTGAATGCTGATAATTTATGCAGCAATTAAAAGGATTGTCCTGATGAGCTAGGTAGTGTTACCAAACAATTATCACTATCTACAGCCAGATTAACACTTCCCAGTGGAGAACACAATTCACTTCTTTATTGGATGATCTCTTATGGATTATTAGCTAGGAATACAGCATTTACGATTTTAAAGACACTGAAGACTCATTCATCAACAATTTGGACAGCTGTCAGTGCGCTCTCATATTGGGAATTGACTGGATTAACTAAACAGATTGTGCCATTATGAGTGATTGATATGTTGGGCTTTGTTATGGAAAGAGCGGGAAAATTGCAGTAACTACAAAATCCAACCAAAAACCAGTCTGAACCGCAGTAACTACACCTCAAAGTGTAGTTACTGCGTTTATCTCTGTTTAAGTCCAGCGGAAGCTCTGTGAAAGCAAATCAAACTGTAGTAAGTGTAGTTACTGCAGTTTTGTCTGGTTTTTGGTTGGATTTTGTAGTTACTGCAACTTTTATACTCTGTTTTCTCAAATATAGAGCAAGACTGAACTTAGAAAATTTGTCACATGATAAAACAGATATCTAAAAGTTCAATTTCAATAATAACTCAATTTTGACCAAAATTGTAGTTACTGCGGTTTTGATTTGGAGGGCAGTATAGGGGAATTCTCTTTTGCCCCCTCCACAGAGGGTCAGGTATTGCACACAACACCCCTGGCTCAAGTGGACGTCAGCTTGCTGTCAGCTGGTCTTGAACCACCAGCTCACCCTATCATCAACTGTTGGGCTATAAGGAGCTACATCAGCATGTAAAAATACTGTTGATCATAAATATTTGTGAAACTGCCAGTCAGCATGTCCTCAAACTGTTGCCTGTGCGATGTGCCTTACATTACAGCTCCCTTGTCTGTAATTACAGTGAAATAAGAATAATGTGATACTGTGTTGATGCCTGTACGGAAATTACACCGTCACAAAATCCAATAAAGTCTGTCTCAACTGGGTCTGTTGCTGCCCATAGTCCAATCAGTCATTTTCCCTTGGCTGCATATGGACTTGTGAGACTGTTGGATTTTGAGAATATTTAACTGAACGCCTCTAGAGAAGAAGTAAAAAGAAACAATGCTCACTCTCCCTATTTTCTCACAGTATCAGTAACCTCTGTATGACAATTCATATTTGACTACAGATTGTATTTTGTTTCTGGATAATAACTTCATGTTACGCATGTGGGCGCTATAATGGGTAACCCTAAAAATGATGAGAAATTCTGTCAAACCAGTCACCAATGACTTCAGTACAGTACAACTGACGTAATTGGTGACTGGTTCTCTCTGGAGTTGTGCTGGCAACCTCCCTGTGTGTTATATGGACAAACTTCACCATGTGTTTCAACTGGCATGAGGGTGAGAAGATGATGACAGAATTTTCATTTTTGGGTGAACTGTTCCTTTAATACTAAGATCATCTCTACATTCACTCAGAATGGAATGGATCTTAGCACTGAGTTGCATTTGACAAACTCAACCCTGATTACCTGAGCTTCACATCTTCAAAGAGAAAACTTGAGGAGCATTTGCTTTAGTGAACTATTGGCTTTTTTGGCTGTTTAAAGTGATATTTAACACTGGTTGAAAAATTTCACTTTTTCATGAATTGTCAACAACCAATATTAGCTGCTCTGGGTCTGAGGCTGCCAGGCTGACTGATCCTGAGCTCCTGAAAAATGGAAATATTCTACTGAAGTATGTGGCCAGGAAGTGAATGCTCCTCATGCAGCTGCCTGAGATACCTGAAAATGTTGTGATATTTGCTCAGGTCTGCTCAGTAAGAAAGCTCTTGCTGTCATGTTTACTGGGATTGATTGGTCTTGCCTCAATCTATAGAAGCAAACAGTCAATCATTCAGATGCAATATTGGAGTTTGAAAATGCCAGTTGTGTTGCCGTGAGGCAGGCCAAGTGACATTCTAGCACTATGCCCAGCTGACTTCCTAAACATGCCACAGCAAGTAACTCAAATACAATTTATTCTCATTGTGAATAATACATGTTTTGCTTTTTCGCTGCAATCAAACTTGTTTGATCTTTTCTACAGAGCAGACCTGTAAAAATACATGGAATCATCTGCATGGGCCATGATTATTAAAGGTACATTCAGCGACGTTTTTGTGTTAAAATAAGTGTTAAATGGCTCTATATTCTGACAGCAATCACTGAAATAGAGAGTGTGTGGTCAGTGACTTGAAACCCCCAACCCCCGCTGTCCTGCATGCAGGGTGGACGTATCTCCGCAACCGTAACCTTCCGTTTCCCAGAAAAGGTCAACTCTTCTCTGATTGGATAAAAATTGGCGCCAACCTCAAACTATCCAATCTGAGAAAAGTTGACATTTTCTGGGAAACGGAAGGTCAGATCGTGATGTGATAGGACTATGTATTTTTTCACCCCGAATCCAATGCCCCCATCCGTGAGTCTCTACGACTTACGGTTGCGGAGATACATCCGCCCTGCATGCAGGACAGGAGAAATAGAGGACAGTTTCAAGTCACTGACCAAACACTCTATTTCAGTGATTGCTGTCAGAATATAGAGCCATTTAACACTTATTTTAACACAAAAACATAGCTGAATGTACCTTTAATTCAAATGCTTTTGTGTGTGTGTGTGTGTGTGTGTGTGTGTGTGTGTGTGTGTGTGTGTGTGTGTGTGTGTGTGTGTGTGTGTGTGTCTATGATTAATTGACTTGTCTTGTCTTGCCTCCTATGCAGTTTTTCTAAATGCTGAAATAATCTTGATGCATTTATTTGCTTTCTGTGGCAGAGCTGGAGTCAATTCATTTCAGTTCAATCAATTCAAAACTTAAATAGAATATGCAATAATTATTATTATTATTATTATCATTATTATTATTATTTAGGTTAGATATGACAACCATCTTGTGCCAAAGGATTTTCAGTATAATAAGACTATCTACATTCTGAATTGCTTGAAGTGGAACTGAATTAAACCCGGCCCTGCCCTGCAGAGTGTTTCACTTTCTCTATATTGTGTGTGATTCCCATGTAGATCTCTGGCAAGAGATTGTTTCAATCTCCAATCTTTTTGCAGTTGCGTGTAAAAAGTAGGGGCCAGAGAGGTTTGAAAGTGACCCTTGTGCGAGGCTATAACCTGGAGTCACTGTGGCTCTGTCTCTTACAGAACAAAGTGGAGGAGCTAAACCAGCGACTGAGGCAAGCTATTGATGGTCAGTCTAACGCACACATGGGCAAAATACGGCCCTCGGGCGCTACCTGTGTGGCCCGCGATGGAATTGTAAAAAAAATGTTTACAGTGCACCTGAACGCAACATGCAAGATACCCGCTGAATAAGTGTCCAAATGTTCATGTCATTCTGGCCAATACTCCACTTCTGTTATAGCATTTCAGTCTGGAATATGGAATATCTTTCATTCATCTTTATGACTAAAAGGCTACATTGAAGAAGAAATTTAAATAATTAACTCATTGGTTTTGGATTTATTTAGCTTCAAGAGTGCATTTTTGTTTGTGTGACCCTCAACACAAGCTTTGATCATCCCGGGCCACTTACTGATACTTATGCTTAAATTAACCCACTCATATTCTGGTTTATTTCAAGAAAAACATTTCGGCTAGTGGAAATTCTAATTGGCTGGTAACTTTAAAATCTAGCAGCCATAGCAGGTGGTCAAAAAAGTTAATTTCAAGCCCTGAGAGCAGGTGGTGACATAGGAGTGAGTGAGAAAGGATCAAATATTGGTGGTTAAGACTGAATAGTGACATCACAACTGTTAATTTAAAATGAGTTATTCCTCTAAACCTGGCTTCAAATGCCCCAAATTTTTCGCGCTGGCGCCGTTCGGCCCTCAGCAAAACCTGGTAGCGAGGACATTTTTGTGGCCCTCTCTATCATCAAAGTTGCCCATCCATGGGTTACGGCATGACAATATTTGTTCGGCCCCCGGCAACAATCTGGGTTACTCATGTGGCCCCCCATGAAAAATAGTTGCCCACCCCTGGTCTAACGCATCATGATGTTGAAAATGTTACAAATGTATCAAATAACAGTCAATTGTAGCTATTGCTGGTCAATATAATGCAAGCTTGACCTTAGGGGTTGAGAAAATTCTTAAAGGTATACTATGCAACTTTTTAGGGCCCTTCAAATATAAACTAACCTTTTTTTTCTTCACTTTTTTTACATCTTAAAGTCATATTCTTGATGGACTTCATTGACTTGAATAATAATTGTTATTTTGAAATGAAAAATGTCAATAGCTTTGTGAATGGACAGAAGCCAGTGTTAAAGCCATGCACTCATACTGTACTAGCCTTCCCACAGCTGCACTACAATACAACATCTTGTCTAATATACAACTGGTAGTTTCAGCCATGCAATCTTATTGGTCAAAGCTGGTTCCCAAGCTAGTTGTCAGTCTCTATTTCTTTCTCTCGATTTTTGCTCTGATAAACATTACTTACTTGAAATAAAACTTTTCAGACAGTACACATTAGTGGATAACCATTAACTCATTGAGTGCCAATGACGACTTTAGTCGTCAATTCGTTTAGTAACGTTGAGTGCCAATGACGACTAAAGTCGTCAATTGCGTTTTTTGACGGTGGGACGTGGATCAAAGCCAGATCCATCTCCTGTAAAATTTTGGGGCATGTTGAATGTGTATAACCTATTTTACCGACCCATTAGGTGGCGACAGTGCTCTCCAGATTAGAGAAAGGCCAGGAAAAAAGAGAGAAGTCATGAGGAAACGGAAATTGCATCGATATGCATGAAGCATAACGTTAGCTGTGCCTGTGAACAGCAGTCAATCTGCTGCCACAATTGAGCCCCTCCGTCTCCGCTGCGATAGCCACTCCATATGATTTAGTTGCCGACACCAGCGTCTTTCTGAAAAGTTACATTATTCTCAGCTGGGAGCCGGCGACAGGCTGTGAAAAAGCGGGGGGATGCAGCGCACTTTTCAGTGCAGACAGAGCAAACGCAGAGCAAGCAGCAGAGCCCCAGAGACACTCCCACGGAGGAGGAGGAGGGGGGTGGGGCACGCAGGGCAGTATACAACCATTGACAGTAAACACAGACCCAGACAGCAGCAGGCTCGATAGACAGAGAGACAGGCAAACAAGCTAGAATATGATGCCCACCAGCAGTAAATCAAGACCAGCAAGAAGGTGTAGGGTCTGCGCACGCAGGGGCCAGCGCTGCTGGTTGCAGCTAAAAAATATTATTTGGCCAAACAAAATTCCTTTGTTTTCACTATTTTATTGAAGGAAATTATTTTTGAGGTGTCATTACATCAGAAAATATTAGCTTCAGAGTCAATGATGTGCTTGAAATGCTTCATTTCACAAAAGGCGGAATATCTCAGCTTCTAAATTGAAACGTGTGTTTTTGCTAAAATCAACCTATCTTCTCCGGCTGATAACTAAAGAACGGAAAATGATATCAATAAACTTTTTTTTGCAGATGATAGAAGAGAGTCTCATCGTTCTTTGTGCGTGTTCGGTGTTTACATTTCTCATACTCGAGAAATCACTGAAAACGCTCTGAAACTCTGGCACTGGGAGCGTCCGTTCTCCAAAAGTGGCTGGCACTCAATGAGTTAATATAAAAGCCATAATACACAGATAAGAGTTCTTTATCATGATCGGCGGCTCTATAGACAGTGTATACCCTGATATTGATGGTCAATCATAGCAGTATATTAAATCTGGTAAAGTATAGTAAATCATCTTGTGGAAGCCTAGTCAAAATTGTGTAGGTGTAGGGTTTTGTGAAATTATATTGTAAATAATAATGGCTTTTTAGTGTTTTACTGTTCAGCATTTTAAAAGAGCTGTGAGTTGAAATTTGTCCTGTTACACACTCTGCTCTCCTCTGCTCCTGTGCTCCTCCCCTCCCAGACAGCAGGAACCTGCCGTACGGCCGACCTGCTGTTCTCTTTCGTACCAAATACTCCATCCTCCACCACAGTGACTACATCAGCGGCTACAGTGAAGCGCTCTCTATGCCCATCTGGACCTCGTACAGCGTCGGCAAACAGGTAGAGCCTGTGTTCTGTGTCCTGGTTTGAGGATCGCCCACAGATAATAACCTTCTGAATGGGATAGTTAGAAGTTAGCATTTGATTTCACACACTGTCAGGTAGATCCAAGGTTACACTGTCAGCCATCAGATAGATCCTAGGTTACACTGTCAGCCATCAGATAGATCCTAGGTTACACTGTCAGCCATCAGATAGATCCTAGGTTACACTGTCAGCCATCAGATAGATCCTAGGTTACACTGTCAGCCATCAGATAGATCCTAGGTTACACTGTCAGTCATCAGATTTATCCTAGGTTACACTGTCAGCCATTAGATTTATCCTAGGTTACACTGTCAGCCATCAGATAGATCCTAGGTTACACTGTCAGCCATCAGATAGATCCTAGTCAGATAGATCCTAGGTTACACTGTCAGCCATTAGATATATCCTAGGTTACACTGTCAGCCATCAGATAGATCCTAGGTTACACTGTCATCAGATAGATCCTAGGTTACGCTGTCAGCCATCAGATAGATCCTAGGTTACACTGTCAGCCATTAGATAGATCCTAGGTTACACTGTCAGCCATTAGATAGATCCTAGGTTACACTGTCAGCCATCAGATAGATCCTAGGTTACACTGTCATCAGATAGATCCTAGGTTACGCTGTCAGCCATCAGATAGATCCTAGGGTTACACTGTCAGCCATCAGATAGATCATAGGTTCTGACATCTATAAATTTGGCAATGTGGACTCTGTGTCTCTGTTTGTTTCAATAATTTTGTCCGGCTACAGCTATGTCATTTTATGTGCGATCGGGCTGAAACCTTCATGGGGTGTAAAGAGAACACGTGCGGGTGACCTGACGGGGCTGGATTTTTTAAATTAGGGCAGATTAATTGCCCTAAGACTGATTGCCCAAAGGCTGAGGCTATAGTTCAGTGATGATGTCACTGCTGGCATCACTGATGATGTCACAGTGATGTCATCAGTGATGATGATGTCATCAGTGATGATGTCATCAGTAATGTCATCAGTCTGAGGCTCACAAGAGAGACTGAGGGAGAGGGAGAGAGAGAGAGAGAGAGAGAGGGGGGGAGAGAGACTGAGGGAGAGGGAGAGAGAGGAGAGGGAGAGAGACTGATGGAGAGGAGAGGGAGAGGGACTGAGGGAGAGAGAGGAGAGGGAGAGAGGGGGGGAGAGAGACTGAGGGAGAGGAGAGGGAGAGGGACTGAGGGAGAGAGAGGAGAGGGAGAGAGAGGGGGAGAGGGGGAAAGAGAGAGGGAGACATTGCACGTGCGCCAATAGGGCATGCAAAGCCACGCAGCAGCCGAGCTGCGGGCGAGGCCGCAATGGAGTCAGATTTTTTAATTAGGGCAGATTAATTATCCTAATTGCTCTGATTGCCCTAAGGCTGAGGCTATTCACCTTGGCCGTTTCTCAATAAGCGTTCTTGTGTGTTCTTGCGTTCTTGTGTCCCTGTGAAACGTCATCAGTCGCAGCCCAAGTACTGTTCCAATACAAAGTTCACATTTCGCCAAGAACGCTTAAAATTCCCCGATGTGTTCTCGACACGCCCACTTTACCGAGGATGCTCTGGTTGGTGACTTGTGTCAACTTGGCAAGGCAGATATCCCAGCATGCATTTCGGCATAAGCAGAGGCAGAACGCAGCAGAGAAGACGCCATAAGCTCCGGAAAGTTTTTTACAATTTAAAGTTTTATTTCATCATTAAATTAATTTCTGATGATGTTTGATGCCTACAAGCAGGGTAGTAGGTTTCAATAAGTGCCACTTTACGAACATTTATGGCGAAAAATGGCAAAAAGTTCCAGAGCACAATTGGCTGCATCTACATCAGCTGAGCTTTTTATTTGTGTAGTACTTCAGGCGGCCTCTGCGCTGGTATTGCGCAATACCCTCAAGAACGCATCGTCTCAAACTGCCAACAGCGTCATGTGTGCTTGTGACCTAGCAAGTTAATTCTTCCAAGAACGACTAGCAAGAACGTTCTCCCCAAGAACACAAGAACAAGAATGCATTCTTGGTATTGAGAAACGGCCCTTATGTTCAGACCTTACAGTGGGCCAAATTCTTCCGGGTCCTTTTAACACTTCCGGCGGTCACGGCGCAAAATAAAAGAGTTGTTTTTGGAGCGGACAGTGCAGGGGTAAAATAAAGAATGTAGCCTACTACTTTGAGCTGGTACACAGCAAGCAAGCAGAGTATCCACTGTTAGCCAGGTCAGATAACGTTATCAACGACAATGACGAGCACTTTATTGTAAAACATACCTGGACTCCAACAAAGAAAGCTTCAGATAGTTGTCTCTCCTCCGAGGCAGCGCGAGCCACTTACGTCAATAAGACCCGCAGACGTTAACGTAATTCCCTGGAATGCGAGACTTTACGAGCCAGTTACATGGCGTTGCATAGACATTGCCGTTTGCTTTTATTTGGTATGTTACATACAATTGGCTAAATTATTAGTTAATTCAGAGTTAGATTATATTGGAGCAGCGCAGCCATTTTTTATTTTATTTTATTATTATTTTCAGCCGGAAGTTTTGATACGGCCACACAACCAGGTCAAATGGGCGTGGCTACATAAGGTGAATAGTTCAGTGATGATGTCACTGATGACATCACTGATGATGTCATCAGTGATTATGTCATCAGTGATTATGTCATCAGTGATTATGTCATCAGTGATGTCATCAGTCTGAGGCTCATGAGGGAAGAGAGGGAGAGAGAGGAGAGACTGAGGAAGAGAGCGCCGAGATCAATGCTTAATTCGATCTCTCTCTTCGTCTCTGTCTGTCCCTGTGTGTGTGTGTGTGTGTGTGTGTGTGTGTGTGTGTGTGTGTGTGTGTGTGCATGCGTGTGTCCGTGTGCGTGTGTGTGTGCGCATGTGCGTGTGTGTGTGGGTCCCCCAGGTAGAAGTGTCCCCCCTGCCAGAAGCCCTGTCTAACTGTGTGAGACCTGACGTCCGGGTCCCCCCAGCCTTCAGCCAGTCCTGCACCAACTACAGAGCAGACAAACAGATCGCCTACGCCTTCCTGTACCCGCCGCGTAAGTTCACTACGCCTTCCTGTACCTGCCGCGTAAGTTCACTACGCCTTCCTGTACCCGCCGCGTAAGTTCACTACGCCTTCCTGTACCTGCCGCGTAAGTTCACTACGCCTTCCTGTACCCGCCGCGAAAGTTCACTACGCCTTCCTGTACCTGCCGCGTAAGTTCACTACGCCTTCCTGTACCTGCCGCGTAAGTTCACTACGCCTTCCTGTACCTGCCGCGTAAGTTCACTACGCCTTCCTGTACCTGCCGCGTAAGTTCACTATGCCTTCCTGTGCCTGCCGCGTAAGTTCACTACGCCTTCCTGTACCTGCCGCGTAAGTTCACTATGCCTTCCTGTGCCTGCCGCGTAAGTTCACTACGCCTTCCTGTACCTGCCGCGTAAGTTCACTACGCCTTCCTGTACCGGCCGCGTAAGTTCACTACGCCTTCCTGTACCTGCCACGTAAGTTCACTACGCCTTCCTGTACCTGCCACGTAAGTTCACTACGCCTTCCTGTACCCGCCGCGTAAGTTCACTACGCCTTCCTGTACCCGCCGCGTAAGTTCACTACGCCTTCCTGTACCTGCCGCGTAAGTTCACTACGCCTTCCTGTACCCGCCGCGTAAGTTCACTACGCCTTCCTGTACCTGCCGCGTAAGTTCACTACGCCTTCCTGTACCTGCCGCGTAAGTTCACTACGCCTTCCTGTACCTGCCGCGTAAGTTCACTACGCCTTCCTGTACCTGCCGCGTAAGTTCACTATGCCTTCCTGTACCTGCCGCGTAAGTTCACTACGCCTTCCTGTACCTGCCGCGTAAGTTCACTATGCCTTCCTGTACCTGCCGCGTAAGTTCACTACGCCTTCCTGTACCTGCCGCGTAAGTTCACTATGCCTTCCTGTACCTGCCGCGTAAGTTCACTACGCCTTCCTGTACCTGCCGCGTAAGTTCACTACGCCTTCCTGTACCTGCCGCGTAAGTTCACTATGCCTTCCTGTACCCGCCGCGTAAGTTCACTACGCCTTCCTGTACCTGCCGCGTAAGTTCACTACGCCTTTCTGTACCCGCCGCGTAAGTTCACTACGCCTTCCTGTACCCACCATGTAAGTTCACTACGCCTTCCTGTGCCTGCCGCGTAAGTTCACTACTGTACTGTACTGTACTGTGTACTGAATGTGTACATGTATGTGGATGCTGTGCCATTATGTTCTAAAATGTTTGTGTTTCCTTGTTGACAGAGTTGTCTTCCACCATGGATGGAAAATATGATGCTGTCCTCATCACCAACACTGTTCCCATGTATCCTGCATTCAAGAGTAAGTCAGTCAGTCATTATAGCTTTCTTCCAGGGCTTTGTCAGTAGAGTCTTGCAGAAACCTTGCATCACACAATTTTGACTTTTGACTGAAATCGAATTCTCAATTCCTAAAAAGTTGCCTTTTTGGAGGTACAACTTTTCTGGACAATGATGAAACGGTTTTCACACAAAGGTCAAATGGGATTGGATTAGTAGCTGCAAAAAGAAAGTCACATTGGACCTTTAGTGGAGTTTTACATGTAGGTTCAGAAGACTTGAAAATATGGATTCTTTAACACCGCTATTCTTGTCTACCCCTCAGGGATATGGGGTTACTTCCAGAGGGCGCTGGTGAAGAAGTATGCCACGGAGAGGAACGGGTTGAATTTGGTCATCGGACCCATATTTGACTATGACTACGACGGCGTCAGAGACTCAGCTGAGAAGATGAAACAGTAAGGACACTCCGGACACTCACAAATAGCTTCATCTATCAGTTCCCCTTGACCTGAATTCATCCATATAGTATAACTTAACTGCAGCCTAAAAACATAACTGCATAAGCACATGATCCTTGGCAGAATGCTTGTATTGTCAACATAGGCCACCATGTGTTTTTCTATATGAGTGTGCTTCTCTCACAAAGTTTAGGATACAGAGTGCACCAATCCCTATCTATGGGCATGTACAGTATACACGCCTATCAGAATAACAGTTATCTCACTACTATAATAAGGCAGAGAGGTGCGGCGCGCACAATTGCTCAACTGGCATGCGTGAAGCAGTCGAGCACATGAAGCGTGCAACAGGCGACAGGCTAGAAATGAGCATGCGAAGCACGCGGTATTTCTAGTGGGTATAAAGTTTCCACCTCATCTATGTATTATGTTTTTTTTGTCTTCATCGTAGGTATGTTAGTGGTACGATACCCATCCCCACTCACTACTTTGTGGTGCTGAGCAGCTGCTTAGACTTCACGCAAGCTGCTGACTCCTGCAGTGGCCCTCTCAGCAGCTCTGCCTTCGTCCTGCCGCACAGGCCCGACAACGACGAGACCTGCAATGTAAGTGTCACAGCACAGCAACCCCCCTGGGCATCGTTACTGGGGATGCAACGATAACCGATTTTAATGATAACCGTGATTAAATTCCTTACGATAACCGTACCGTTTCAAATTGTCATTATCATTAAAACCGTGGTACCGTGATTACTGTGGTACCGTGATTACAATGCTTTGAAAAACATGGTAAATACTGTCCATCATCAACCAAAGGTGCAGCCTTGGAGAAATTATTTCAGTGAGTGTATCAATCGTTTTTGGGTCTGAGTCTTCAATATAAAACGATTATACAAATTATACAATGTAAAATTATTTCAGTGAATCTCAGTACTTTTTGAACATTTTCAACAATTTTTTACAAATACCGTGATAATACGATAACCATGATAATTTTGGTCATGATAATCGTGATGTGAAATTTTCATACCGTTACATCTCTAATTGTTACTGTTAATATCGTTAAGCATTCGCTAGTCTAGGGGCTTTCAGCGACCTCGGCTGCTATGAGCATTTGAAAGGGTTGGTCAAGAGTGCAGCTTGACTTGTAGCCACGCATCTGGCACCGGTCCAACCACTTGTCTCTGGCCAACCCACTCCTTGTGTGTTCCACTGGTCCACCACTCGGTGTCCACTTGATAGTTCATTTATAGACATACAACACATGTCGCTTTCACATATAAGCTGGTGGACTCGGCGGGGTGAAGTTGCAACATTGTTTCATTTTTCATTTGGTCCGGTTCGCTTTCACACATGCAATTTGCCAAGCGCACCAAATTCGTCTATTGGACAGAATAGACAGGGACAATATATATCTCTCCTCTTCTGCCGCCCTGCCTGCTGAGGGCTGACTGAACAACACAAGTGAATCTGTGAAACAGCCCATAGAGAAACCACCTTTATGCGATCTTGGGATTTCTGGTTTTACTTTGGTGTTACTATCAAATAAATATTTTACAAGAATGCGCCCAATATGAGCAGCAGATGAGGCAGCGAGCTGTTGGGTCCAACATCATTCTGCAGATGAGACGAGACGAGCGAGGCAGCGCGCTGCGCACCGACCCGTGTGCGCGCCGCAGTGTTTTGCTTCCTTCTACTGCCTTCTACTCATGATGCACTGCCTTTCCTATATTTGCTCTTGTGTTTGGTTCGGTTTGCTTTCACACCACAAACGAACCGCGCTAGAGTTCACTTGCAAACTAACCGAGACTTACGTTTTCAAGCGGACCAGAGTTCGCTTGTTTGTTCCGCAACAGACTTCGTTTGCGCTTTCACACCACCCCAAACGAAGCGCACTATCCGAGGAAACTAACTCTGGTGCAGTTAAAGCGGACCAAACAGCTTATATGTGAAAGCGACCTTAGACAACACTTGACAAAATCCATTAAGAAAGGGGAAAAATACACAGTACACATTTGTCCATGTCACGGCTTTGTAGATTGACATTATCCATGCCGATCTAGGGCGTCTGAGACTGAGAGACGAGAGAGCGCCCTAACCCAGAAATGCTTCTTTAAGCCTTCCGTAACCTTGTAAGCTCCACCCTACTTCACCATGTCAACCCATTAGAAAACAATATGTCAGATCTTAACTCAACAGTAAGTGTACGGGTTCCAAGATCCAAACCTGGGTTCCAAAGCTTGATGTCTGCATCTGATACCTGAGATTTGACAAGACGAGCTTGAAAAAGTCATATTTTTGAAACATGAAATGTATACAGGGAAGACCGTGTGAAGGACGTTGTTCTCCTGTCCCCCCTCTGCAGAGTTCAGAGGAGGAGTCCCGCTGGGTGGAGGACCTGATGAAGATGCACACGGCTCGGGTCAGAGACGTGGAAATCTTGTCGGGCCTGGACTTCTACCGCAGAACCACCCGCAGCTACCCCGAGATCCTCTCCCTCAAGACCTACATGCACACCTACGAGAGCGAGATCTGATGCACCGCAATGCCCCGCTCTATGCTAAAAGCAAACGGACGGTGTAGTAACTGTTAGCGGTGATGTTTCGGGTCTTATTCAGCCGTGGTGGAGGTGTAGTAACTGTTAGCGGTGATGTTTCGGGTCTTATTCAGCCGTGGTGGAGGTGTAGTAACTGTTAGCGGTGATGTTTCGGGTCTTATTCAGCCGTGGTGGAGGAAGAGATCCGGTCATATCTGACCCACTGTCCCCTCACCATTATTCTTGTTACGCCGACCTTAGCTTTCACTAGACGCCATGGCTCCCATCACCGGCCACTTTGCAGCGTCCCTTCTGTGTCCCTCTCACTAAGCATGTCTCCATCTATGAAGGGACAACTTCTAACACCACTGAGCAACTAGCTGTGGTACAGTCTGCTTCGGTTTTTACACAGACAGTTACTAAAATTAATTGAAATGATGATCACACAAATTCAATTCCCACAAAACGCATCTGCAGCAGTCATAATCCCAATTAAAAAATGAAGTGAATCAGAGGCAGGGCTGCACATCTTGAATTCTGTCTCTATACATCCTCTATTTCTGACATATATATAGTTTCATATTTATTACATTCCCAAATAAAAAAAAGTTATTTTCATGTATTCCAAAAAGCTGTACCATATAGCAGTTTATACCTACTGAAGGATGTACCCTCATCATCGTAACCAATAGAACTTCTGTGGATTTTTAAAAGAAATGGAGCAGTACGTGTAACTTCAAATTGTATTCTGTGAGAAAGAAATCAAGCATTATTTGAAAGGATTTCCAAAATCCTGAAATGCACTGCAAGGCTGTAGTCAGGATCATTACAGAACAAGTCCAGAGACCCTGAACAATACTGTAAGCCTGGCTCCAAACCATCTAAGACAAGAACACAACTCTGATGAATGAGACCAGAGTCCCAGACAAAACCTACAATTTAACACTACAGTCTCCAGGCAGGGTTTGAAAACTAGTCTTAGTTCATATTCACTGTTCACGATGCTGTTGACCCACTCTTTGCATAACCCATACTTTAACAATACAGTCTCTAGGCAGAGTTTAAAAACTGTTGACCCACTGTTTGCATAACACTTTCCCATTCTGTTCAGTGAGTATGAACGAAAGTTGCCTTTAGTTTTGTGACATTTGATAATGAAATGTGATGCTGTGTGTGTGTGTGTGTGTGTGTGTGTGTGTGTGTGTGTGTGTGTGTGTGTGTGCGTGTGCGTGCGTGCGTGCGTGCGTGCACGTGCTCGTGTGTGTGTGTGTGTGTGTGTGTGTGTGTGTGTAATTCCAGATTGTTTTGTTGTTTGAATGTGTGTTTTACTGTTGTGAGCGTTCACTTTTCTATGCACAATAATGCCAATGATGATCATGATTTTGTAATGTATCCCCATTTACCACCTGTGTGACTGACTTATTTATGCCTGATGTCAAACCCTGACATTTCAATTCAATAAACAAGTTTTGTACTAAATAATACCTTGTGGTGTGTAATAAAGTCAGCTGATTACAGCCAATGCCTAGGAACTGTTTCAAGACCAATATTGAAATTGGTCACATCCTTTTATTGGCTCATCAATAAGAACAGGTTGTATGTTGAGTTGATACACTTTCCAAATAAATTGAGCAAGAGCACATGTCTCCCTCTGTCTAGCAGCACCGCCATGTGGACAAACAGAACTTGATACCAATCTGACAGAATGAGGAAGCATCTTTCTCCTGTCTCCTGATGCAATCCCCCAATTTCCACAGAGATATGAGCAGAGGATTATGAGAGGAAACCACAGACAGCTGAACTTTTACCAACATTGAAATTATTTTGTGAACCAAGTCTGATGCAGGGATTGAACCAACAACCTTCTGCACCACATATTTATCTGGGTGAGCTGCAGCCCACTCCCTCTGGCATAAAGCTTCTGCACCACATGTCTATCTGGGTGAGCTACAGCCTACTCCCTCTGGTATAAAGCTTGGTAATTTTATGGATGAAAAATCATATCTTGGTATTTTTAGACTGAACAGTGACACACGATGTATGTCTGTATTTTCTACAACTGGGCTACATTTTCAGTTGTATGTCAAAGCCACATGTGAGATGTAGGGCTGGGCGATATGGACAAAATCAAATATGACAATATTTTTCACCAAATACCTCGATATTGATATTGAGACAATATGGTAGGGATGATTATTGGTGCTTTCACAAAATATGAGATTTTAGATTTTTATCTGATAAAAAAAACAATCTGGAAAAGTAAAAAATGTTGGTTGTGAATTTTTAACAGGCCTCTCATCACCAAGGTGTCAGTGTCGGTTCAGGCAGCTCTGGTGTGAGGTGTGAGGTGTGTGTGTGTGTGTGTGTGTGTGTGTGTGTGTGTGTGTGTGTGTGTGTGTGTGTGTGTGTGTGTGTGTGTGTGTGTGTGTGTGTGTGTGTGTGTGTGTGTGTGTGTGTGTGCGTGCATGCGTGCGTGTGTCATGCAGTTTAGTTTTATTCTCTTACCCTTATTTCTCAGCCAAGCAATAGGTGAAACCAGATATAGCCGACATGGCTATTCAATCAGAATAAAAATTATAAAATAAAATAAAGAATAAAAACAGAAAACAATGTTTTCTCCTATGTTATTATTTTCATCAAAAATCAATCCATATACGTACATTAATATTGCTTCATCTCAGTTTTACAAACAAATTTACATCAAATACAAACTACATATAATCTAGTTTCTGGAGACGACAATTTGTATTTCCAAACTAATAGCTTGACTTGATTGTATTCTCAGCACTCTGGGGTACGTTCAGGTGTGTGAAATGTTCAGCAGTGTTGCAGAGAATCTGTTATTTGATGTCACAGATGTGATCTCCAACTATATTGGGGCTGCCAGATAACATCTCTTCTCCTATGCATCCCGTTCAACTCAATCAGAGACAAAAAATGGCATGTGAAAGCAAAGTCGCTGCTTTGACTGAGGGAAACAAAATGGCTCACAAGTTCAAATTATTCTTATAGGCGGACACTGCTTGCCTGGGAAAGCAGCCGGTCACATGTCTGGCTGGTTTACCAGGCTAGGACACTGCACCATCAAATCCTTCTCTGTCTGAATGCTGAATAATGTGTTTAAGTGAACTGAAGTTCTAAATTGCAGTTGGCCCCGGAAACTTTGGACTGAGATTATTCCACTTTTGGTCAAACTCATTGAAGCCCAATTTACAGTGTCAAATGCGTGGCTAAAATCTGACATTTAAAAGTTCCTGGCTGTTTTGAGCGACATCAGTTTGATTCCCAAGATGACCCCCTTTGTCATTTTCTTCAAAGAAAAGAGCTGAAATTTAGATTGAACAAAACACATTCTGGGGAATTGGCTAGCTTGATAGCTAATTGCATTCACAATTCACAAAATGTTAAAATTCTAATGGAATCCATGTGATGTTTCTAAATGTTGCTCTTGACATAAGAAAAATAAAAGTTGTCTGCCATCAAGGTAAAAACACCCAAAAATGTCAACCCAAAAAGTAAACGGGATCCTCCCCGTGTGTTATATGGAAACATTTTCATTTTTAGGTGAACTATTCCTTTAACTTGATTTTTAGCCTATGTTGGTGTTAATTTTTATGCAATACACTTGCATGGCTGGATTACAGACATAAGGTGGATCAGGGTTCACAGATTGAAGGCCATGTCCTTGGGAAGAACCCTGTTTACAGAAGGCTATGAACCACTCTAGGATACAGTTTGCTCTGAGAAAAGGGTGTATGTGGCTACAGGGCTGTTTTGGTGATGGTGCTGTGTTTCTTATTCAGAGTGATGGTGTCTTTTAGGCGGGGTATTCATACTCCTCGGCGCTGCGTCGCCCAAAGTCCATCCAGCCCAGGTAGTCTCTGTCCTTTATCCTATGGCCGGGACCCAGGCCGCTGGCTCTGCTGCTGAGGGAGGAGCTGGTCTGCTGGAGAGAGCCTGCAGGGCGAGACAGAGACACGGGAACACGAGTCACGACCACAGTGAGCTCCACCACACGAGAGGGTGTGTGTGTGTGTGTGTGTGTGTGTGTGTGTGTGTGTGTGTGTGTGTGTGTGTGTGTGTGTGTGTGTGTGTGTGTGTGTGTTTTCCAAACAGGTGATCTACAAGGATTGCTAGAAGTCCCAGAGCATCCATGGAAAGGTGAAGAGTATATCAAAATTAGTCCCCATTCCATTTCATTATTTGGGGATCCTCCACTCATAAATCGATGCAGTGTATGTATTTCTACCAGCTCCCAGCTCTTTTTTCCAGGAGGAGATGGAGTTTCTACCAGGGTGTGTATTGCTTACAGTATACTGCCAATGATTAGAATGGGATTGGTTGTCTTTTTGTGCCTGTCCATTATTGAGTATGCTCTGATGAAGGTCTGATCGACCGAAAGCTATGAAATAAAGAGATGTATTGCAGAGATTGGAGATTGGATCCTTTCTATTTGTTTTTGACTCATTGATGCTTCTAGCATCTTTACAAAGAAGCTAAGCTATATAATAATGGCAAGTCTCTCTGAATGAGCCTTCTGAAGTAACGGTTGTTTTGTTTCCCGTTCGAACCAGTCAGCTCAGCAGGCACACGTTTTCTCCCACCCCCCACCCCCTCCCCTCCCCCCCACACACACGTTTTCTCCCCAATTGTACTTGGCCAATTCCCTGCTAGGGAATACATGTGCAGTTGCCAGCTGCTTCTTTTCACCTGACAGCGAGGAGTTTCACCGTCAGGACACAGCGCGTGGGAGGATCATGATATTCCCCCCAGTTCCCCTCCCTCCCTAACAGGCACCCCGCCGACCAGAGGAGGCACTAGTGCTGTGACCAGTACTCATACCCTTAATCTGGCTTCCCCACCCACAGACATGGCCAATTGTGCCTTTATGGACGCCCGATCCAGTCAGAGGTAAGACGAGGAGTCAATCAAACCTCTGACCCTCGTGTTTTTAGGCAGTCACACATACTGTATAGCCCATACACAATGAGCGAGAGGAGGGAGAGAGAGAGGGGGTGTATGGAGGGGGAAAAGAGGGAGTGGAAGATAAGAAGGAGGTATGGAGGAAGGGAGGGTATAATGTCTGTGTGATGTCTTCTAGTTCAGTGACATGAGACGACTGGACGGACACACTCTTTCATGATGACTCTATCCATCTCTGTCCTGCCCTCCCTCAACTCACCTTTCCTGGATAGGAGTCGGGCCAGCAGCTGGCTCAGGCTGTTGCGAGGGACTGTGTCCTCCTGGGGCAGGTTGTAGTTGTCTAGATGGCCTGTGGGGGGTGCAGGAAGTGAGCGGGCCTGGCGCGTGCGGCCGGGCGAGGGGGCTGGCAGGAGAGCCATGCCCTCAGCCCTCTGCACCTGGAGGATGGAAGACTGTTTGGTCCAAAATAGGAGGAGACACAATCCATATAAGACTGAGTAATGTATGGTGTGTGGAGTATAGTGTTTATTCTTTTTATTTTTTTTTACTTTACAGAACTGTCAGATTTTTTTTACTGGTTTTGATGATTTTTGTTCTCTCTCCCACTAATAGCCTAATCTAACGTCAACATCTGAAAACTACAGCCACTGAAAGAAAAAGCAATCACCTTTGAAGGGAAAGGACATAACACTTTCAAGATGGTTTGTCAATTACATAACATTTTGGGAATGTAAAACGTAAAACCTGTTTATTTATTCTTTAAAAGTGAATAAAACTCAATCAATTATGAATACTAAAATCAATACAAAATATCTGACATTAATAGATTTTATGGACTTTGGGGGGGGGGTGTAGGCGTAGCCCTTTAGAAAGAGAATAATTTAGTGATCACTTGGTACCATATTGATTGATTAATTGATTGATTGATTGATTGATTGATTGATTGATTGATTGGTTGATTGATTGATTGATTGATTGATTAAGAAGATTTTTTTCAAATAGTTAAAACAATACATAAAACAAATACGTAAAAAAAACACAGGAATAAAACCAATAACAACTAAGAAAATAAGTAAACTCGTCCATAACTATAACTATATATTAAATATCCATATCCATATAAACACACAAATATACATAAAAACTACATTTACATACATACTATATACAGTATACACACTTCCACACACATGTATAATAAGATCTATAATCTAATAATAAGATAAGATCTATAATCTAACAATAAGATCGATATACTATACTGATCTATAAGATCAGGGTCAATGGCCATGTTGTTCAAAGATTGTCATCTGTGCTTTTGCTAAATGATGTGAAAATTGTTCAAGTCAAAAAGATGTGTGTGTGTCGGGGGGAGGGGGTGCTTGGATGTCTTACCCTGGGCTGTGAGGGCAGACTCAGTGAACCACTGGACAGAGCAGCCAGGAGGACACACACACAGATACCTACATTCATGACTAAAGAGAGGGAGGGAGGGAGGGAGGGAGGGGGAGAGAGGGAGAGAGAGAGAGTAACAAAGTGAAAACAAAACATCACCTTTGAGCTCATTAAAAACATGCTTTGGGGAAAAAGTTAATATTGGTTTTGGAACGTAGCAGTAAATCATTTCAGTAAGTCATTACACCACATGGGGGAGCGATTGACCCTTTATGGTTTAGTCCAAGTACAGATCTTTCTCTCAGACACTCCCTCCCTCTCTCATAATGTGGCAGAACATGTCGGCGTGCATGCCCACACACACACACACACACACACACACACACACATACACACACACATACACACACACACACCACGCACACACACACACACACACACACACACACACACACACACACCACGCACACATGCGCGCACACACACACACACACACACACACACACACACACATACCACACACACACCACACACACACACACACAC
>NC_139623.1:91006628-91249128 GCF_964638095.1 Poromitra crassiceps | reverse complement strand
GTTTTCCCAGCTTTGTTTTCCTGTACATGAAAAGGTGGAATTTTTCAACTCAAATATCATGATGTGATTTTTTTTTACACACATTGTTAAATTCTTCTTCCTGTTCCCTTTTTTACAAATCTGATCATCCAGACCCAGTCTCGTGACGAGCCCACTTGCACTTATACAAATACATTTTTGATTATTGTCTAATGTCTATTATGTCCTCTTAAAACTAGAATAACTTCTACAAACAGAAAGAAAGAATGCTCTAAATGAATTGAAAATGTGAAAAACAAAACTTTAACTAAGGAAATGTCCTTCCTCTCCAACTCGTTCAGATGAATTATACACTTTCTGAATGTTTGTTTGGAAAAAAAAATAAATAAATAACAAAACAAAAATAAAGAACCACTGGTACCTAGTAAGTAAAATTCATTCTTACCTTCAGTTGTCAGTACTGACCCAGGAGAGGATGGTGTGGAGATGTACAGCTTTGCTCCAGTCTGTGGATGAGAGAGAGAGGGGAGGGTCTTTTATACTGACAGACAGGAGGGGGAGGAGCTCGTTGCTGGCGCAGAAACTGACAGCGCTGACGCAACCGGAGACACAAACGTGCACACTCAAATACACTCAAACATGCATTCACACACACACACACACACACACACACACACACACACACGCACGCACACACACACACACACACGCACGCACGCACGCACGCACACACACACACACACACACACACACACACACACACACACACACACACACACGCTCAAAAACACTTTGGCAGTAGATGTAGAGGGAGTGGAGAGCATTGCCTTTTCACTTTCCATATTCACCTTATGTTCCAACACAGGGGTCAACCAGTTACTTCTTATTGTGTTTACACTTCCTGTGACAGTACAGTACTTCTATCTATACTATAATTGCGGGAGCGTCTGTCTCTCTCTCTGTCTCTCTCTCTGTCCGTCTGTCCTTCGCGTATCGCGAGAACCGTTGGACGGATCGACTTGAAACTCGGGGGGTGCGCTGATGGCGACCCGACGGAGTGAGGTGCCCTGTTTCCGTGCGATTCGGACGCGAAACACGTTCCATATTAATACATTTGTGCTCAATCAAGCGTGTGCTCCTTCAAGCCCTGGCTCATCTGGGCTAAGTGTCAACACTGCTGTGAGTACAGTCGTTGAGTAAACAGGGTCGTTAACAAAGTCAACATCGAGTCCTTGAGATTGAATGGGGCGGGGGGGGGGCGTGATTTCTAACCCCACATAGGATAAGCAATAACCACGCCCTGTGGCGCCGGGATTGGCCAGGAGCATTGAAGGTTGGGACTAAAGCACCTGGGGTTTTTCATCTTTTAAAATAAAGATGTTTAAAAAACTATTGCTTGTTACATTTATACAGTGCTGTACCTTTTCTCTGGATAAGAATTGAGCTTGAAATTAACGATATGATACATTATATTATATGAGCTATGAACGTGAACACAACACTGTTTATATTATTGCATGTTTTTGTAGATTGTGTACATTGTGTAGATTACAATTATTATGCTTATTATTATTATTACTATGCTAAGGTGACCATAATTCATTTCAATGTCCGCTCTCAATGCGTGCCCTCCAGTGTTGCTCCTGGCCAATCCCGGCGCCACAGGGCGTGGTTATTGCTTATCCTATAGGGTTAGAAATCACGCGGCGGGGGGGGGGGAGCATTTGAGAACCTCTGCTCTAGGGCAACACCACTTCCGGGAACCCCTGTCCTGTGTAAGTAGGGTTGCCAGAGTAAAACCTGGCCATTTCCACCACTGCTTATGGATGAGCATCATCTGCTGCATGCCATCGAGAACCGTTGGTCGGATCGACTTCAAACTTTGGGAGTGTGCCCTATTGTGCAGTGCAGTGCCCTGTTTTCGTGCAATTCAGCATAGCACCACCTACTGGCAACATAAAAAATGCTGTTTATCTCAAGAACCGTTCGTCCAATCGACTTCCACTTTGCGCTTAGAGGGACTCAAGGGACTGGGAGCTGAATTCCGTGCAATTTGGCAACACAAAAAGCACTTTATCTCTATAGCCATTCATCTGATCGACTTCAAACTTGGAGAGTGTGCTGCTGGGAACCTGACATAGAACAGTACCGAATGTTGTGCAATTCGGCACAGCGCCACCTACTGGCAACACAAAAAGTGGTTTATCTTGAGAACCGTTCGTCCGATCGACTTCAACTTTGAGGAGTGCGCTGATGGGAACGCGACACAGTGCAGTGCCGGATTTCGTGTAATTCGGCACAGCGCCACCTACTGACAACACAAAAAGTGGTTTATCTTGAGAACCGTTCATCCGATTGACTTCAAACTCAAGGAGTGTGATTAGGGGGACTCAAGGGAGTGCAGGGAGATTAATTCCGTGCAATTTGGCATAGCGCAATTTTGGCAACACAAAAAGCGCTTTATCTCCATAGCCATTCATCTGATCGACTTCAAACTTGGGGAGTGCGCTGCTCAGACCCCGATGGAGTGCGGCGTTTCATGCAATTTGGACTTATTCCAGGACTGTCTGTATGTATTTTCTTCGCATATCTCGAGAACCGTTTGTTGGATCGACTTCAAACTTGCGCTTAGTGGGACCTGACAGAGTGCAGTGTGTGTGCGGGGGGAGCGCCCACGGGGTGGTGCATGGGGGAACGGGCACTGCACTAGTATGTCCAAATGCACAGAGTGTCTTCAACGAATCAACAGCCGAAGGGATAAGACAGAGTGCTAAGGTGCAGGCAGCCTGGGTTCAAATCTTGCATGAGGTCGTGCTTTTTTTATGTAGCAAAAATCATTAAATCTGGACATACCGTAGGGCAGGCTATATGTAACGCTGCACACTGTGCAGAATTTTCTCCTCAATCTTTTATAGAACAATATAGAACAATATACAAGACAGGCTCAGACACAGGAAATGAAAAGAAAAGAAAAACAAAACAAAACATAGGCTACATGTGCTACCAGCCGCACAAAGTGCCCATGTGTTCACAAGAGACAACGTTTATGGGATGGGATCCCGCCAATGAATTGAATTGAATTGAATTGAATTGAATTGAATTGAATAAGCCTTTATTGTCTCCCTTGGGAGAAATTATTTTTGGGCATCAAGAGACACATATACATATTTGACATATAGACAGTGCAATCAGACGACAATTAACATTAAATTCCTACAGTGTACATATACATCAAGCGTACCCACTGGTAAAATATTGCACCAGCCCTCCGCAAAGAAAGAGAAAAATGTTGAAATGAAAGATTATTAAATATTGCACCGCTTCCCTAAAAATAAAACATGATGAGCTGTACTAAGATGGTCTGCGTTATCTCTTACTATTGAGTGCTTTAATGGACAGTGGGACAAAGGAAAATTTATACCTGTTCAATTTACAGTTTGGTAACCTGTACCTTCTGCCTGACGGCAGCATCTCATACTCTTTATGGAGGATGTGATTTGGGTCGCAATTTTGAGGCCCTGCTTCCTCGCAGTCTCCACGAAGATCTCTTGGAGAGGAGATGGGGGCTGCATACCGATAATTTTACCAGCCCTCTTAATTAGGTTTTGGAGTTGTGATTTGAGTTTAACGGACAGGTTACCAAACCATGTAGTGATGCCATAGCGGATGATGGATTCAATGGCTGCCCTGTAGAACAGCAGCATGATGTTTTTTGCCACTCCATGGACCCTGAGCCTTCTCAGAAAGTGCAAGCGCTGGTTAATACGAGAACATACAAAATCAACTTGGTTGGCCCAGTTTAACTGAGAATCAAAATAAATTCCTAAATACTTATACGATGTCACCTGCTCTACTCCATCCCCATGAATCAGGATCTGACTGTGATCCCCCACAGACCTAGGATCAAAAACTATTTCCTTCGTTTTTTTTACATTTAGAATGAGGTTCTGCTCCTCACACCACCTCACAACCTCTGCTAGCTCTTGTTTGTACATGTCAACATTTGAAAATTTAAACAATAGACTGAGTATAACTGTATCATCTGAAAACTTAATTATATAATTGTTGGGATACTGATTCTTCAGATAATTTGTATATGCTATAAAAAGAAAAGGAGAGCTTACGCAGCCTTGAGGGGCTCCCGTGCTTATGACCTGTATGTCAGAGAGAGTAGAATTAACTTTTACCTGCTGTTGCCTTTCTATGAGAAAAGCACTGTACCATCTAATTATGTAAGGGTTGACATCCATCTGTTTCAGCCTGTTTAACAGGGTCTGAGGGAGAATAGTGTTAAATGATGAGCTAAAGTCCATAAACATTAACCTAGCATATGCTGAGGGATTCTCAAGGTGCTTTAAGATTAGGTGAGTTGTAGAATTTAGAGCATCATCAGTGCCTCTACGATATGTTCTACCTCCTCACGTAGTGTTTCTACTATAATACGTTCTAATGATTTCATCACTATTGATGTTAATGCTACTGGTCTGAAATCATTATTTTCCTTAGGACATGATTTTTTAGCAACAGGAATGATTACAGCTTTTTTCCATATAGCAGGGATAATACCTGAGTCTACTGACAGCTGGAATAGAGGACTCCAAGCTGGAGTCAGCTCCTCAGCAAAAGTTTTAAGAAGTAGAGCAGAGATGCGGTCTGGCCCGCTGGCCTTTTTGATGTGCAGTTTTTTAAAAACATTGGTCACAGCAGTTTGGTCAATTACTATTCTGTTCATTACCGGGTCGCACACCACTGTGGTTAGCAGCTTTCTGCATCCATTAACATTCCTAGCAGAATCAGAATCGACACGTTTATAAAAAATATTAAGTTCATTTGCCTTTCCTAGCTCATTGTGTACGTGCATGTCCTTCTTTTCGGAGTTTAAGTTAGTCATTTCTTTGACAGAGTCCCACAACTCTTTTGAGTTCTTATTTGAAAAAGCCTCTCGGACGCGTAGGCTATGTTGCTCTCTGGCTTCCCTTAGCTTCCCCTTGAGTTCTTTTTGAATTGATTTCAGTTCAGTCGTGTTGTTATTCCGAAAGGCTTGCTTCTTTCTTCTGATGCAGTTTTTAATATCAGGGGTGATGTAGTCCTTATTGTTAGGGTATATCCTGATGGTCTTTTTTGGGACTATTGAGTCCACACAAAAATGGATATACCCTGTGATCACCTCTGCAGCGCCGTCGATGTTGTCCTCTTCTTGGAAAACCTGCCAGTCTGTGGCAAAGAAGCAGCCACTTAGCTCCTCCTTGTTCTTATCTTGCCACACACTGACCGTTTTTGAGACAGGTTTGCTTCTTTTAATGGCTGACTTAAATGTGGGTATTAGCTGTATTGTGTTATGGTCTGAATTTGAGAGGGGGGGTCTGATTCTAGCCTCATATTCATGATTAATGTTGCCATAGCATTTGTCCAATATCTTGTCTTTCCTTGTGCTGCTGTGAACATATTGCTGAAACCCTGGGAGGGCAAGTTCCAACTTGCAGTGGTTGAAATCTCCGAGTAAAAACATCAGTGCGTCTGGCTTGTTTCTTAGCTGCTGGTGGACGCAGTAGTCTGCTATGCGTGAGGCAGCCCTGGACGCATTTCCACTAGGCGGGATGTAAACCGCGCAGATGAAGATGTTCCCATAGTCTCTAGGGAGGTAGAATGGTCTTAGACTTAAGCATATGAGCTCAAGGTCAGGGGTGCACACAGTGTCTTTTATACTGTAATTCCTGCACCAAGCATCATTGATATAGGTGCATATCCCACCGCCTCTTAATTTCCCCGAGTTATCGTTCCTGTCCATGCGGACACTTGTGAAACCTGGTACCTGTACCAACGAGTCTGGGTAGTCGTCCTGAAGCCAGGACTCTGTGTAAATGATGAGACATGACTCACGGTATTCGTGGCAGACCCTTGTATTCAGGCGAAGTTCTTCCATCTTGTTCCTTAGGGAGCGAGCGTTGCTGAATAGTATTGATGGTAGCGGTGGCTTGTTACACCTCCGGCGGAGACGATGTTGAATGCCGCCCCTCTTTCCTCGTTTGCGTGGCCGCCTATCTCCTCACTGTTGCAGCAGCTCCTCCGGAACGTGGTCCAGCAGGCCCGGTTCTGGTGTGGCTTTTTCCCGAAGGGACAGCAGCCATTCCCTGCCGTAGACCCGCGTCGCTTGCTCGCTTCCCCCAGGAAGCACAGTGTTTACGTTGTATTGCGTGCCGGTGCAGATGCTACTGTAGCTGTGATTAGCATTAGCAGCAGCAGCACTCCAGCAGTCTTCTTCCCCATCGTATTATTGTCTCTGAATCACTCACTTACTTCGGGCCAGCTAGTTCGCCAGCACCCAAACAAACTCCAGTACACTTGACAAAACTTTGACGAGACTTGACAATCTTAAAACCAACATACGATTAACAAACAGACGCCGTTCTCTTGTGCCCGAGTCGCAGCCGTGCCGCGCCACACTTCCGCACTTAGATAGTCCAATGACTGTATATAATAATCTGGACAATGTGAGCGTGACGTCACCCATTGGGTTTGACACGGCAAAAATTAAGCCCACTCCCTGATATTGTTTGATTCCGTTTGATTGGATGGATGGATTTTCCTGGAGCATTGTGATGGATATCTGTTCAAATCTGGAGCCGCGAATACAGGAAGGGGCGTGAGCATGGGCGGGAGTCGGGGGAGTGTCCGAATTGCTCTCTGAAAAATGTCTTTACAGCCACGACAGCCATCTTGTTGTTCCCACTTACGCTTGCTAACTTGCTAACGTTAGCTGCTATTGCTAGCCTTGCTCCATTGCTCTCACCGTGCATACAGTCTATCCTAGCTGTTGCTGGGTAACTTTTAGCTCGAAGAAAAACCCAGAGAGTGGATATTATCTCCAGAAGACGAGTGACTGTTTCGACCACATGACATTGTTCAGAAAGTTTGGTGCGCTTGACAAATTGCTGTGTGAAAGCGAACCGGACCAAATGAAAATTGCAACAATGTTGCAACTTCACCCCCCCGAATCGCACAGAGTCCACCATGTGTCCACCGGCACCATATGTAAAGCGACCTAAGACACAGACCAAGAGAGAAGTCGTCTCATTTTTCATTGAGGCCAATGTACGTAACGTCACTTCCCGGACCGTGATGTGCCAGCTAACTTGGATTCTCTGGGCAATTCTAGATTATTTTCTTACTTTTTCAAGTGACATCACTGTCAGTTTTTAGATATTGGTCATTTTTTAACTATATATTTTGACTGGATGAATGATTTTAGTCATTGGAGGTCTGGATCTTATTAGTTAACGTTAGTTACGTTAGAGAAAGAGAGTAAACAGCTCGCCTTGCGGACATCCTGTATCCACTGAACTCCATTGGAAAGAAATGGTGAGTTTTACCAAACTGTTCATTTAGTGTTTTTTGCCCGTTTTAATTACAGAGTCAGTTTGTTTTGGAGAGGAGGGACTCTAGTATAATCCGGTGTGCGGTAGAAGCCATGTGAACGATGAACACAGATGAATCCAAAGCTTTGAAACAAGTTAACCACATAGAAACAAGCTGAGCTAACGTTAGCAACCAGCACGGCTTGCAGCAGTCGAGCAAATTCCATTTGGGGAAACAGTGATTTTAACGTGAAGTTGCTTTATTCAGCATTTTGACCTGTTGTAATTAGAGAGTCTGTTTGTTTTCAGAGAGGAGGAGACATCTGCGGGTATCAGCTCCTGGTAAAAACCTTGTGAACAATGAACACTGAGGGAATCCTATTCTCATAAAACGGCATAAAACCCTAACCCAACTCAAACTTCCTATTCAGTAGATCAAAGGATGCAAAATGACCATCTATGTACAGGTCATTGATGGAAACTAGCCCCATCTCACTCCAGGCATGGTAACTGTGCAGATATTTTTAAAAGAATATCTGAATATAGCCATTGTGGGAGCGGGATATTTCGACGTCGCAGGGAAGGAGAGGATCTGGCTGCAGCGCACGTGCAGGTAACGTCATTGACGTTGCTACGATTTTCCATTCCGGTTACCCTGACTCGACAGTGGTTTGACGTGCCAGAAGGCAGTCGTTATACATGAAAATGTTTGCTGGGAAGGGTCGCACGTTCGAGCCCCCGTGTTACCGCCGGCTTGGTCGGGCATCCATTCCATACAGGCACAATTGGCCGTGTCTGCAGGGGAAGTATGTGTACTGGTCACTAGTGCCTCCTCTGGTCCGTCACAGCGCCTATTCGAGGGGAGGGGAACTGGGGGGAATAGCTGGGGGTAATCCCACGCGCTACGTCTTGCCAGTGAAACTCACCGCTGTCAGGTGGAAAGAAGCGGCTGGCGACTTCATATGTATCAGAGGAAGTGCTAGTCTACAGTACTCTCCCCAGATCGGCAGAGGAGGTGGAGCAAGTGGTCAAGTACAGTTGGGGAGAAAAACAAAATCTGAAGAAAAAAAATAGAGAGAAATGAGCTTGAAATGGAGGTTGGGCTAGTCAGCGCTGCTGACTGTGTTTTCAGTCAACCAAATCATTACAATTTATTGATAGTCTTAGAGGCCATGGGAAATTAGAGCACAGAATTACTGAACTATATGTGTGTGTGTGTGTGTGTGTGTGTGTGTGTGTGTGTGTGTGTGTGTGTGTGTGTGTGTGTGTGTGTGTGTGTGTGTGTGTGTGTGTGTGTGTGTGTGAGAGAGAGAGAGAGAGAGAGAGAGAGAGAGAGAGTGAGTGTCAGTGGACTATCTCAGTTTGTCCCTGGTGTGTTTTTAACCACTCTAGTATGCTAATGAGGCTAACATTAGCCTGATTCCACACACTGTCAATGACAGCTGTCTAACCTCTGAGGACATACACCCACTGCGCACGCACGCACGCACGCACGCACACGCACGCACGCACGCACGCACGCACGCACGCACGCACGCACACACACACACACACACACACACACACACACACACACACACACACACATCCCCAGGATTATCCAAGACATTGCCCTGGAGAGATGAGTCTCAGTCTTTTGCAGCAGCCTAGGTCAGTAGGTGATGATGATGCATACAATTATTCAGATAATAAAATGAACATACATTTTTTATTTTTTTATTAAAACCGTTCTTAAAGCATTTGAATAGCCAACCAAGTCATAATAATGATCCCTAACATAGGCTAAACCAACCAAGGATTCTGTTCACATGCTTTCCATGTGCGTGTTATCCGATGTTATGTAAAGATTGCATGCAGTTATGTTGACAGACAACATAAAGTTGGGGGAAACAAAAAACATCTTATGTCAGTCAGGGGCGTAGGGCTGGGTATCGTTAGAGCTTTAACAATTCCTGCCATTTTGGATGCTTCGCAACAATCCAATTCTTTATTGATTCCCTCATTGATTCCTACTGTATAAATTGTCAGGGATAAAAGACTACAGCTTTAGTGGAGTTCTATGACTCAAGACAGACATTGCTGTGCATACTTTCTTTCTGTATTACTTGTTTTACTTTTCAAAACAGCTAAGGCACATCTCATTACTTGAGAAAACAATAGAAAAGCAATACAAACCATTTACCATGTATTTACAGCTTTATGGGTCATTCAAGCACATGCTACCTGAAATGTATTTATATTTCAGATTTGCTTGCAACTGCAGAGATCTATGGAGATAATGAGGTCAATATTGAAGCAGATCATCAGACCACTTGGGTTATGCTGTTTGGAGTATTTTATGCTCATTTTCTCCTACAGCTGAATCACTACAGGGGGTCAGTCTGAAAATACCTAAACAAGCCGATACGCAGCATGCTCTAAAATGAGATGGTCATCGTCTACCTCGTCACTGAACACGTCTGCTCACATTTTATGCAAGAATGAATGCATGCATGTGAACGCACCCATCCCCCTCTGTCCATCTCTCTCTCTCTGTGCATCTCTCTCTCTGTGTCCATCTCTCTCTCTCTGTCCATCTCTCTCTCTCTCTCTCTGTCCATCTCTCTCTCTGTGTCCATCTCTCTCTCTCTCTCTCTCTCTGTCCATCTCTATCTCTCTGTCCATCTCACTCTCTCTCTGTCCATCTCTCTCTCTCTCTGTCCATCTCTCTCTCTGTGTCCATCTCTCTCTCTCTGTCCATCTCTCTCTCTCTGTCCATCTCTCTCTGTGTCCATCTCTCTCTCTCTCTGTCCATCTCTCTCTCTCTCTCTCTCTCTCTGTCCACCTCTCTTTCTGTGTCCATCTCTCTCTCTCTCTCTCTCTCTCTCTGTCCATCTCTCTCTCTCTGTCCATCTCTCTCTCTCTGTCCATCTCTCTCTCTCTCTGTCCATCTCTCTCTCTGTGTCCATCTCTCTCTCTGTGTCCATCTCTCTCTCTCTCTCTCTCTGTCCATCTCTCTCTCTCTCTCTGTGTCCATCTCTCTCTGTGTCCATCTCTCTCTCTGTGTCCATCTCTCCCTCTCTCTCTCTCTGTCCATCTCTCTCTCTGTGTCCATCTCTCTCTCTCTGTCCATCTCTCTCTCTCTCAATTTCAATTCAATTCAAAGGGCTTTATTGGCATGATAAGGTGCATCTTACATTGCCAAAGCATACATTAGCAACACTTAAATGATAAGTCCCCAGATGTCCAAATAGACCCTGTAGTCTTGTTTAAAGCTCTGGTTAGGGCGAGAGTAGCCATAGACTTTGAGTACTACAAAAGAATGCAGGACATAGGAGTGTTTCAGACCAGGTGGTGTCTCGGGGAGGCTGTGTGCAGGCTGGAGGAGAGCTGGTTTTTAAGGATGAGGAGGGCTTGACAATGTGTATGAATGTCCATGACCGGTCGGTTTTGTTTTGTTTGGTGTTGCTGTATTGAATTTTTTGTGTGTGTGGAGGGGTTGCATTGGTTCTGATTTTGTGTTTTGTGAAAATTGGTTGTCCTCTGCCATGATGTACATGTCGTAGGTAGAGGTTTCATTAAAGGCTTGTTAAAACTCAACTATCTCTGTCCATCTCTCTCTCTCTGTCTCCCTCTCTCTGTCCATCTCTCTCTCTGTCCATCTCTCTCTCTGTCTCCCTCTCTCTGTCCACCTCTCTCTCTCTGTGTCCATCTCTCTCTCTGTCTCCCTCTCTCTGTCCATCTCTCTGTGTCCATCTCTCTCTGTCCATCTCTCTCTCTGTCCATCTCTCTCTCTCTGTCCATCTCTCTCTCTCTGTGTCCAGCTCTCTCTCTCTGTCCATCTCTCTCTATGTCCATCTCTCTCTCTCTCTCTGTCCATCTCTCTCTCTGTGTCCAGCTCTCTTTCTCTGTCCATCTCAATTCAATTCAATTCAATTCAAAGGGCTTTATTGGCATAAGGTGCATCTTACATTGCCAAAGCATACATTAGTAACACCTAGCAATTACAAAGAATCAAAAACAGTAAACAAGACATTTTGTTACCCAGTAACATAAATCACAAAATCTGAAGATATTCAGAGGAAGAGAAAAGACAATTACTGTAAATGGAATGTGATGAGATAGAATATAATAGAAGACTATTGTTGAACGGAATCTATTCAGAATAATAACAGAACAGTAATAAACGGGCAGTTAAATGGTGATAGTGCAAATAGTGAGCAATTACAGTATATTGTAGCGTATCGGGTAATTACGTGTATTGGGGTGTTTCCGTGCTTGGCTAGGAACTGATATGTGTGGGTGTGTTCCTAGGGGGAAGGGGATATATGTGACCAGCGGCCGGGGCGGAGGCCAGTCAGGCCATCTGGGCGAGCTGACCGGGTGGTTGCAGAGCTAGCAGCGAAGCTAGCTGCTAGGAGCTATATTGTGAAGACAAGAATAAAAAGCCTGTACCAACTTCAAGTCTCCAGTTCCTTGGACAAATAACCGATTTGTTACAATATTAACAAAAATTCACAGAATCTGTAAATAACCGTTGTTATTTTGAACTCTTCAGAAGAGAGCGAAAAACAAAACAAAGCAAAAAAAGAATAAAATATAATAGAATAAGATCAAATAAAATATTAGTGTTGACCAAAAAACCTATTTGGAACAACAAATTTTAAACTTAAAAACTTAAAACTTACAATTTTAAATGTAAACATGCAAACCAATAAATGGTGATAGTGCAAATAGTGAGCAATTACAGTATATTGTAGCGTATCGGGTAATTACGTGTATTGGGGTGTTTCCGTGCTTGGCTAGGAACTGATATGTGTGGGTGTGTTCCTAGGGGGAAGGGGATATATGTGACCAGCGGCCGGGGCGGAGGCCAGTCAGGCCATGTGGGCGAGCTGACCGGGTGGTTGCAGAGCTAGCAGCGAAGCTAGCTGCTAGGAGCTATATTGTGAAGACAAGAATAAAAAGCCTGTACCAACTTCAAGTCTCCAGTTTCTTGGACAAATAACCGATTTGTTACATTGGTGTCAGACAGTAAAGCGGTAACGCCTCTGATTCGGCCGAGAGGGGAGAGGGTGAGAAGGAACGGCAAAAGAGACGGGTGGTGCGGCTTTTTGGCTCTAGATCTAGCGCTAGTAAGTTAGCTACCAGGGGTGCTAACTGCTAACTGCTAGCTGCTAAAACCACGTGCGATGGTGCGCGGAGAATGGCCATCGGTGAACGGGAGGAAAGGAGAGCTGACGGCGGGGATCAGCTCGATGCTGGCGGGCATGGAGGCCCGTGTGTTGAGAGAGGTCGGACGGCTGGTGGAAGAGACTCCTGCCTGGGCAGTAGAGGTGATGCGGGCGCTGCGAGAAGTCATGCAGCGGGTGGACTTGATGAGCGCGGAGGTAATGCAGCGGGGAGAGCGGCTGGAGGAGCCACAGAAGAGACTGTGTTGGACCTGCAGAGAGCCGGGCCACGTGGCGAGGTGGTCCCGGGAGACGGACCGGGTATGCGGGACAACGACATGGACAGCAGGGAGCCTGCTGGGCATGTAGCGCGATCGGACATCTAGCCAGAGAGTGTCCAGAGGCTGTCGGAGATCGGGGGGCAGCGGGAGAAGAGAGACGTGCAGGCGGCGGACAGGTGAGACTCTGCTGGACTTGCCAGTCACCGGAGCACTTGGCCAGGGACTGCACTGAGAGTGTGGAGGCCGGAGGTGAGACGCAGGCTGGGAAGAGCGTGAGCAGCCGGGGAGAAGAGAACGTGGTGACGGATAGGAGAACGGTGCTGCAGGGGAACAGCCAGAGGGAAGAGAGGGACATCGTCTGCAGCGTTGTTACAGTCGGGAGAGCGACGCTCGTGTCTCCGAGTGAGCGAGAGGGGTTACCGCCGGGGGAACCGGCCCAGCCTAACCGCTATACACCCCCTAACGTTGCACTGCGGAGAGCCGAGGGGAAGATCGACGCCGGTGGTGTTCGCTCTGCTGTCCTCAACCCTGGAGGAGGGGGACGGAAAAACGAGCGGAGAGCCGAGGGGAAGATCGACGCCGGTGGTGTTCGCTCTGCTGTCCTCAACCCTGGAGGAGGGGGACGGAAAAACGAGCGAGTGCGAGGCCGGGAGGACGACGCCAGGGTCATCTGGAGAGTCGACGGGCGCGAGTGGAGACCGGAGGACGAGGATGTCGATCCGGTGCTCGTTCGTGCATTTGGCTACTGGAACAAACAAAAGGGGGGGTTTAAAAGGGACTAAATGTGGGGAATTGAAATGTTGTGGGGGTTATTGTTGAATGGGAAATGTGGGTTGAATTTAAATGTGTGAAAAAGAAAGGAAATAATGAAAACTAGACATTATGGAGTGCCTAATGGGAAACTAGACATTATGGGGGTACCTAATGGAAAACTAGACATTACGGAGTACCTAATGAAAACTGGACATTATGACGGGGGTGCTGAAAAGAAAAGACTGGTTGTTGGGGAATTAGAATTTGATGTGGTGATGGGAAAAAATATTGTGTTGGGTGTGTTTGGTACAGGGGGATGTGTGTGGGTTGTGCATGTCGCGTGGAAGCGACATTAAATTTGTGTGGGGGAAATGTAGCGTATCGGGTAATTACGTGTATTGGGGTGTTTCCGTGCTTGGCTAGGAACTGATATGTGTGGGTGTGTTCCTAGGGGGAAGGGGATATATGTGACCAGCGGCCGGGGCGGAGGCCAGTCAGGCCATCTGGGCGAGCTGACCGGGTGGTTGCAGAGCTAGCAGCGAAGCTAGCTGCTAGGAGCTATATTGTGAAGACAAGAATAAAAAGCCTGTACCAACTTCAAGTCTCCAGTTCCTTGGACAAATAACCGATTTGTTACAATATTAACAAAAATTCACAGAATCTGTAAATAACCGTTGTTATTTTGAACTCTTCAGAAGAGAGCGAAAAACAAAACAAAGCAAAAAAAGAATAAAATATAATAGAATAAGATCAAATAAAATATTAGTGTTGACCAAAAAACCTATTTGGAACAACAAATTTTAAACTTAAAAACTTAAAACTTACAATTTTAAATGTAAACATGCAAACCAATAAACTGGATGCTAGTGCAAATAATACAGTGTGTTAAGTGTTCTGTGTTTCAGCCAGATGTGGATGGCTCTCCTGTCCACTGGCTGTCCCTCAGCTGATGGCAGCTCCACACATAATGTGCTGCTAGAATGGTGCATTCATGTTTCTCTCCCAGAAGATCTTGAAGTGCAGATGTGTCGGTGATATTTTCAAATTCTTTGTACTTCTGGTTAATTTTGGGGGAGATTGAGGCTCTAATTTCTTTATATTTGTCACAGTGTAACAGGAAGGGCAGCTCTGTCTCCACCTCTCCTTGGGAGCAGAGTGAACACAGCCTCTCCTCTCTGGGTAGCCAGGTCTGTCGGTGTCTGCCTGTTTCTATTGCCAGGCTATGATCACTGAGTCTGTACCTGGTCAATGTCTTCCTCAGTTTTGGGTCAGTAATAGTGGTCAGGTAGTCTGCCACCGTGTAATCTCGATTTGGGGCCAAATAGCAATCTAATTTACTTTGGGTTTTTGTGGTATTCTTCCAATAGGTAATATAGTTTTCTTTTTGATTTGTGATAATTTGGTTGGGCCAGGTAGTCTGAGGGCTGTCCTGATGCTGGGGAGGGTTGGGGGTCAGTCTCAGGACCAACTGGCTGAGGGGGCTCCTCTCTATGCTCTCTTCTTGGCTTTGTAAGGCTTGGTGATGGTAGGAGGAGGGGTCACTATTTTTGAGGTGTCTGTAGAATGTAATGACTCTTTTTTGAATGTCAATTAGAAGAGGGAATTGGCCAAGTTCCGCTCTGCATGCATTATTTGGGGGTTTTCTTTGTACTTTTAGAATGTATCTACAAAATTGAGTGTGAAGAATCTCAATTTGGTGTTTGTCCCAATTAGAGAATTCCTGGTTTGCTAGTGGACCCCATACCTCACTACAATATAGGGCGATTGGTTGGATTACTGTTTTGAAATTTTTGAGCCAGATTCGGATTGGGATATTAATTTGGATGGATTTTCGGATGGCGTAAAAAGCCCTTCTTGCCTTTTCCCTCAGGTCATTCACAGCCATGTTGAAGTTCCCTGTAGAGCTGAGTTTTAGTCCTAAATAAGTGTATGTGTTTGTGTGCTCTACGGTGGTGGAGCCCAGGACAAACTGGAGTCTGTTTCCCTGACACCTGGATCTTTTCTGGAACACCATGATCTTAGTCTTTTTTATGTTCTCTTATATATTTTTTTATATATATTTTATTTTTATTTTTATTTTTTTTCATATTTCATATTTATATATTTTTTATCTCTCTCTCTCTCTCTCTCTCTCTCTCTCTCTCTCCCTCTCTCTCTCTCTCTCTCTCTCTCTCTCTCTCTGTCTCCCTCAGCTCTGAGTCCCCAGTAATGAGTCAGGTACTTGAGTTAATTGCAGCATTCCTGTTCTGTGGCTCACAAACCTCTTCAGATAAACCCTCTTTTCTGCTATAATCAAATGTCTCATACTGTTATTGTTACACATGCAGGGAAGGCCGGGGGCAGTGATAGAGAATGTATAAGAAGAGGACATGGATGATAACAACAACAACAACAACAACAAGAACAACATAATTAGAATTACTACTACTACAAGTGACGTTTATTTGCTGTTGTGGTTGTTATTGTTGTGGTTGTTGTTGTTAGTGGTGCACTTGGGGAAAAAAATAAAATTTATAGCAGACTATGCCAGAGATGGAGAACGTTGGAGAAAAGAGAATAAAGAAAAAGAGACAGATTGTGGCTAGCCCCGTTAGGACTCTTTAGGCTAGGCTAGGCTAGCTATGCTACCCTACAAGAGTCCCATCTCCGTACATAGACTTGCCTGCGACTCTGGCTCCCAAGCTGTCTAAATCAGCAATTTGGATGTACACGTGTCACAGAAACATTTCAAAGCCACATACTTGAGAAGAAGGGTTCATAGCTTCTCGACTTCGGGGTTAGAAAGCTCGACGCTGCTCATAAATGCTTCTTTTCATCCGAAGTCTGTGCTGGTGATATTATTTTTTACCGAGCTTTCGACCAGAATGGAGCTGTTGAGCGCTGACGGCTGGGCTCTAACCCGGAAAAAATTATTATCTTTCTTCCTGAATCTCCTCAGCAATACTGTCACGGGTTCGTTTCTAAAAAGAGATAAGCTCGTGTCTAGGTGAACTGGACCCGCAACACACCACGGCAGAAGGAAATAACCACAAGGCTGTCAGGTGGAAAGTTTGCAAAAGGGAGCTTGACTTACCCAGCATACGGCGTGGGGCGCAGACAGCAGGCCGGCCGAGGCAGACAGCTTGTGCTTTACTGGATAGCCCAAGCCGGGGTGTAGAGGCTAGATGGAACTAGCCTCCGTTCCATTAGTTTAAACGCTAACAGAAAAGTATCTCACACACACTCACACCTATACGTGAAAATAATGGAATAAAGAGAGTAAAGAACAGGAGCGGAAGAGACAACATGTCTTCTTTGTTCAGACTGGCAGAGCGAGCACGCCGCAGCCTATTGCCACGTCATATAGATTACACTCCTCAAGTCAACTCCCACTTTCCCAATGACAGCCTCACGCGACGTCATAAATCACATAACAGGGGTAACCAGCAACCATCATATTAACAAACTGTGACAATACACTCATGTGAAGTCTTCCTGAATCTCCTCAGTAATACACCCATGTGAAGTCTTCCTGAATCTCAGTAATACACCCATGTGAAGTCTTCCTGAATCGCCTAAGTAATACACCCATGTGAAGTCTTCCTGAATCGCCTAAGTAATACACCCATGTGAAGTCTTCCTGAATCTCAGTAATACACCCATGTGAGGTCTTCCTGAATCTCCTCAGTAATACACTCATGTGAAGTCTTCCTGAATCTCCTCAGTAATACACCCATGTGAAGTCTTCCTGAATCTCAGTAATACACCCATGTGAAGTCTTCCTGAATCTCAGTAATACACCCATGTGAGGTCTTCCTGAATCTCCTCAGTAATACACCCATGTGAAGTCTTCCTGAATCTCCTCAGTAATACACCCATGTGAAGTTTTCCTGGATCTCCTCAGTAATACACTCATGTGAAGTCTTCCTGAATCTCCTCAGTAATACACCCATGTGAGGTCTTCCTGAATCTCCTCAGTAATACACCCATGTGAAGTCTTCCTGAATCTCCTCAGTAATACACCCATGTGAAGTCTTCCTGAATCTCCTCAGTAATACACTCATGTGAAGTCTTCCTGAATCTCCTCAGTAATACACCCATGTGAAGTCTTCCTGAATCTCCTCAGTAATACACCCATGTGAGGTCTTCCTGAATCTCCTCAGTAATACACCCATGTGAAGTCTTCCTGAATCTCCTCAGTAATACACCCATGTGAGGTCTTCCTGAATCCTTATGTTTAGAGCAGTGCAGTAAATACAATATTCCTGGAATGCGAGTTTAACTAAACAGCTACATGTCCTCTGCATTCTACAACAAATAAAGACATTACTGTTTGTTTTATTTTTATGTTACATACTTATTGGCCAAGTTATGTTAGTTTATGGGCTAGGAATTCTGCCAGGGTACAGAAGGGAGTATAGGCGGCCATCTTGCCTGCAGAGTTTTCAAATCAAGTAGAATACCGTTTTGCCAGAGATCTGGGGTGGTAAGTCCCCCTTTAAGTTAGGCCTAGTCACTAGGCTTTTAGCCAGCAACGCTAGCTCTACTGTACCTTCAGTGCTTAGCAACATTCAATCTCTCCCTGAAGTGATGTATTTAACTTGTTGCATGCCTCACCTGGCTATGTGCTAATTAAACTGTCTCTAGGGGAAGATGGTTAATCACCACTTCTAATAATCTCCGAGCCTGGATCTGGACTGTTGGGGCGTCCCCTCACGTCGCAGCCTAGGCTTTGGGACCTGGCTAGTTCAGGCATTGATGTGGGTCGGTTCAGCCTAGGCTTTGGGACCTGGCTAGTTCAGGCATTGATGTGGGTCGGTTCAGCCTAGGCTTTGGGACCTGGCTAGTTCAGGCATTGATGTGGGTCGGTTCAGCCTAGGCTTTGGGACCCGGCTAGTTCAGGCGTTGATGTGGGTCGGTTCAGCCTAGGCTTTGAGGCCCGGCTTCAGGCGTTGATGTGGGTTGGTTCAGAGTGATGTGGCGTGCACGCCGTGAATCAGTGACGGTGTAGTGGTGTAGTTTGTGTCTGATGACATCTTTCAGGCAACCGGCTCCGTGCTACCCCCCCCTGTGAGCAGACCCTGGTGTCAATCAGTCCACACTTCTGTGTGTATGTGTGTCTACTGTGGATGAAGTCACGCCCTTTTCGCCAGGTGCTCTTCGGCATCCGCACCAAGGGATTTCACCCACCATTCATTTTTCCATAGACATTTTGTAAAATGCTTATAAAAAATAGTTTTATTGGGTCTAACCAAGCGATTCAGCTATATTTAGAATCAGGGAAGACTATATAATATTTCACTTGTGCCAAAACCTTTTTTATTTTTTGCAACTCTGTGACCTCATTAGCCAGAGATGAGGGTTTGGAGCAATGGAGCCAGGAAGGGGAGCAAGAAGATAATTTCACTCCCTGTACCCCCTCACACTAATTTTACCAACTAATTAACCAAATAATACTTAATTGATGCAATTTAAAAAAAAAAGTAAAATGCAACCAGAGCTCAGGCCCACATCAGTGGAGTGCATAGAGACTAAAGAAGGGTCACAATCAATTATGGAGACAAGACTCTGCACTGATTTGATCCAAGGACAGAAGATTGGGTTCTAAATGGGGTGTAACCATCTGCAGTGAGTCAGTGCAGTCAGTCCAGCCGACATTAAGTCTTAAACTTAATGACAATCAATGCAGGGAGGAACAGATCAATGCCAACCACCCTGCTCCCATTTGATCTGGGATGGATTTTAATTACTTGGGGAGCAACTTTTTGGCCGGCCTTTGTTCATCAATGTTGTCTGTATACTGGAAGGCTCCACAGTGCAATGGTTTGGCTTCACAACACTTGGATTCTGCTGTTTGGAGTCATTTTACTCCATTCTCCTTTCTCTGTTCACTCAGTTGTTTTGGAGAAAGCTGAACTTAAGGTAGCTAGCTCGCTGTTCACCATTGACATGAGGGTGAGAAGATAATGAATGTTCATTTTTGGCTCAATTATTCCTTTAAACTGGACACAGGGACAGTACACCTATACCATCCCTCTGTGACCCATATGTAATGCTTTCCCCAAAAAAGTCTCATGGGCTCAAACACCATGGGCCCTATCGTCGTACGGCGCTATCGTTTGCGCGCCTCTTATTGCTATCTTCCCAGCATCTTAAGCTATCGTCTGCCTCCACTGTCCAGTTTTGCACTGGGATGACACAGGTGTAGGCGTGGCCCAGGCGTGTCCATGGGCCTCTAGCCTATCACCTGTCTCGCGCAAGTGTCATTTAGCGCTCTGGCAAGATACCGTTGGTATGTTCCGAGCGCAAAGAGAGGTCTGGGCGTTGCCCGTTCCAAAATAGGCCTTCCAGCACAATGTGTTAGAAAAAATCGCCTTGGGTGCTCTCAATTTTAACGCCAGGAAATAGCTGGTCTTAGCGCAAACACAGACGTACGCCTGAACGCAGACAGTCTCCACATCTCCGTGCAGTGCAGGGCATCCTTGCTTGGATCCATTTACGCACAGCATGGATGTCACTCTCCACTCGTGCCTACACACACTCTTCTCTCCTCGGAATGCCACGTTGATTTTCAACTATAGCCTACATTGCAAAAAAAACACACCTTGATTTAAAAATGAGAATTCGTTTGTCATGGTTTTATTAGGCTAGATAATTCCCGACCATACAGGTTTGTGGTGTGAGGTAACAATAGATTGCTTTTGAGAAAGTTGTGACGGTGTTGTGCCAAGCTGCCTCTCCCCACCCTGGCCGGCCCAAAACACCCAGGGCACCGACCCACACCCACCCCACCGCCAAGCCTGCATACCCGTCCAGCTCCCACCTTCTCGAGGGAGAACCCCCTCCAGTACCCGGCGCACACAGACTCCCACCCCGCCGACCCTCGTTCCCCTAATCCAATTCAAAACGCATCATTTTTTCGCACAACACCTGTGTCCAGCCAGTACAGTAACCTCTTTCCCTGCAATTGCACGCATGTAAGACCAGCTTCTCCACAGCGCGGATGGCGTGACCGCAGTCAATGGCTTAACCAGAGTGGACAATTCTGACATAGGCTATTGAAATATGCTAGAAGTAAAATCTCACACATTCCTACCCTATTAAAGAAACAAATATTTTTAGATGTGTAGGCCTACAATGTATGTTATAGCCTGTATGAACGAAACGTCTAATTACAGTAAGCGCACGCTTTGGGACATCACTGCGTAAAGCTTGAATTATGCTCACCCTGCCATGAAGGGCGCGTGGGTGGAGTGCGGGCCGGGCGCGTCAAATGACGTAAATTTGTTGGGCGTGGTTATTTGCTAGCTCCGTCGGGCACTCGTCTTGTGCATGATTTTTTTTCTAACAGCGCGAGCAGCGCACGGCTTCTCTCCAAACATGTCCGCTTTCAAGCCACTGAGCCCTGAACACTGAGCTGTGTTTTCGCCACATTTCTTGACCCATGTGGTAGGGTATAAACTTTGATTTGCAACTGTTCATTTTTAGTCATTTCACCAAGTAAATGTGTTGTGTTGAGAGCATTATTGAGAGAGATTAAAAGCATCACAGAGTAGGCTATCAGGGCTGAGAAGTAAAACGGCTATTCAGTAAAAACAAGTTTGGTGATTCCTTTATGTGCTGATGTGGGGTCGTTTGAGAGTGAAAGCGCACTCAGTACTGCACATAATAGCGTTTCATTGCGACTTTTCCACGGGCTGTTCTCACTATTAACCATTGTACAATACATGCTGATCACTTTCTGAGTATGGCATCAACCCCAGCGCGGGGTCTGCACGGAGACTCGCGGGGCCCCACCCCCAACGAGCTTGGTCGAGTATAATTCAGCCTTAATTGCCCGGGGGCCCTCTCTCTCTTCCCTCTCTCGTTTCCCCCCTACCCCCCTCTCTCTCTCTCTCTCTCTCATGCACTCTCTCTCGCCCCCTCTCTCTTCTCTCTCTCTCTCTCTCTCTCTGTTTCACTGCTTGCTTTCAGCAAGAAAGAAGCTGGTGTGTGATGGCGGTGACCCCATATTTTCTGTTGTTGGATTCTGTTCCAGAATGTCTTGACAATTTCTTTCCTTCTGATTGAATGCGACTGGTTCATTCATCAGAGAGAGAGAGAGAGAGAGAGAGGGAGGGAGGGGCGGGGGGGTTTGCAGCATATAAATCATGAATTAAAATTTGAAACCATGATCAGCTAAAGAGGGCTTTTCTCTCTTCTCCATCATTTCCTCTTCCATTTTCTTTCTCCCTATCCTCCCAATTTATTTCCCTTCACCCTCTCTCCTTTCCTTCATTTTCAGCCCTCTCCTCCCCCACCCTCTGTCCTCTCCCGTCACCCTCTCTCCTCTCCTTCATTTCAGCCCTCTCCCCCCCCTCTCCTCTCCTCCCCAGCACTCTCCCCCTCCCCCCTCTCTCCTCTCCTCACCCTCACCCTCTCTCTTCAGTTTCAGCCCTCTCCTCTCATCCCCCTCTCTCCTCTCCCTTCATTTCAGCCCCCTCCCCTCACCTCTCTCCTCTCCTCTCCCTCACCCTCTCTCTTCAGTTTCAGCCCTCTCCTCTCATCCCCCTCTCTCCTCTCCCTTCATTTTCAGCCCTCTCCTCCCCTCACCCTCTCTCCTCTCCCTTCATTTTCAGCCCTCTCCTCTCCTCCCCTCACCCTCTCTCCTCTCCCTTCATTTTCAGCCCTCTCCTCCCCTCACCCTCTCTCCTCTCCCTTCATTTTCAGCCCTCTCCTCCCCTTACCCTCTCTCCTCTCCCTTCATTTTCAGCCCTCTCCTCCCCTCACCCTCTCTCCTCTCCCTTCATTTTCAGCCCTCTCCTCCCCTTACCCTCTCTCCTCTCCCTTCATTTTCAGCCCTCTCCTCCCCTTACCCTCTCTCCTCTCCCTTCATTTTCAGCCCTCTCCTCCCCTCACCCTCTCTCCTCTCCCTTCATTTTCAGCCCTCTCCTCCCCTCACCCTCTCTCCTCTCCCTTCATTTTCAGCCCTCTCCTCCCCTCACCCTCTCTCCTCTCCCTTCATTTTCAGCCCTCTCCTCCCCTCACTCTCTCTCCTCTCCACTCACCCTCTCTCCTCTCCCTTCATTTTCAGCCCTCTCCTCCACTCACCCTCTCTCCTCTCCCTTCATTTTCAGCCCTCTCATCTCCTCTTTTCTCCTGTGTGGTTTTGACAGTTATATTACAAGCCTGAGGCAGTCTGTCACTAGCAGGATATCGAAGAGTTTTGGTAGCTGAATGAAGAAAATGTGTTGCAAAGACACAGCGTGGTGAGAATCAGCATACACCTACATCCACACACACACACACACACACACACACACACACACATACATGTGTGCACGGATGCCATACAATGGCAGCAATCTTCAGTTGATGCTCCCAGCCAAAGGCCTTTCGGGTGCCAGCCGGCTGCCAAATAAGAACTGAACTTTGTGACACCATAAGGGACATTGCTGATTGCTTGTTTAGACTTAGAGAAACTAATGATATCGATACGGTTTATTAGCAGGTTGAATTAGAAACTAATGATATCGATACGGTTTATTAGCAGGTTGAATTAGAAACTAATGATATCAATACTGTTTATTAACAGATTTAATTGGTTTAAGGATGGATCCATCCTACCTGCTAGTGGTGTCATGGTGGTGGGAATGCTTCCTTGGCACACAATTATCTGAGCATTATTGGAACACCACAGGGTAAGTTGACGTCTTTATGAAAGACCAGCAGGATAATGCACCATCATCTCAAGATGGTTCCAGGAACATAACAGTGACTTATGTTCAGTCCCAGACCTCAACCCAGTACAGACTTCCAGGATCAGTTGTTTGAACTGAGTGATGCTATGGAGTCAGCATGGACCTGGATCCCTCCAGAGCTCCAACTGAACGCCTGCATGGGCTTATGAAACCCATTAGATAATGTCAAAGATGCATCGTCATCAAGATGAAAACACACTTGTTTTTCTTGGTTCCAGAAGAGACATTTGGACATACAGCGACGAGATGAGAATCACCCTTCATGACCTTTGGTCATTAGCTGGCAGAATCCCAGCGGCTAACATGCTCTGGCCTTAAACCTTAGCAGAATTGAATGTTGTTGGTCCTCATCGCTGGTCATTTGTCCTGTAAATGAGCGTACAGCGTACACTTTACTACATCAGCGCTTATATCTTTGCCCTAGAACAAATTGAACTTGAATGCTTCTATAGTGGCTTAACTATAACAAATTGAACTCAAATGCTTCTATAGAGGTTTCTTAACGATGTGCATTTTTCAGTGGTCCCCCAGCACCACTTATGCATTGGGAGAGCATGAAAAGCACACATTTATATGCATCGTTCCTCAATTATATATCCCCATTTCTAAACTATGTACGGTTTTTGGAGATAAATATGTCTTTGAGTTCTACGTGCGTGGATCCCTATTGTAATTATTCCGGAAAAAGAATCTCCACTAAAACTGTATGTACAGCAGAAACTGTAATGCTCAGAGTAGCCAGACTTGGCACATAGGTTGGAAATGTGACTCACTACTCAGAAACAGAAACATTACTCATATCGGCCAGATGGTGGCGCTTTAACAGACCATTTCACGTTATGGTCCATAACTTCTGAACTGGGAGTCAAAATACTCAAAATTCACTTCTCAGGGATTCCTTGGATCCTTGCATCTAACTATAGGCCGTGCCCATTTGCGTGTGACTAGATTTTCCACCATTTTGAATTTGATCAAAAACCTACTTTTGCGAACTCCTCCTAGTTTTGCCAAATCACACAAAATTTGTCTGGGTCATCTATGGACTACCCCAACCTGAAGTTATCAAAGGATTTTGGATATGTGAAACCGTTTTGAAATGATAAATGTCTAAACTTTTGTGCATTTGCTTTTGTTCTTTTTCTGCCTTAAAGTGTGTGGATCTCAGAAACCATACGCCCCACATCACCCAAACTTTCCACATAGGTTCAAGACATCACCCACTACTCAGAGGAAAAAAGATTACACCAATCCACCAGATGGTGGCGCTATAACAGCCAATTTCACGTTTTTTGGTCCATAATTTCTGAACCACGAGTCGTAGAATCAAAATTCCACCAGATTTTCCGCCATTTTGGATTTTCTCAAAAACGTATTTTTGCAAACTCCTCCTAGACCATTTGGCCAAATCACCCCAACATTTTTCTGGGTCATCTCTGGACTACCCTGCTCTAAGGTTATCAAAATTATTTGGATATGTGAAACCCTTTTGAAATGATAAATCTCTAAAATTTTAATGACACTAAATTGCCCACAACTCATTAACCGGTCAATTACAACTACTGCTGCTACTACTACTTCCACTACTACTACTATTACTACTACTGCTACTACTACTACTACTGCTTGGAAACTGTCAGGTCTTTGTTTACTTGTGCACATACCACCTCTGACTAAATGTGCACTATTTGGTGTTTATTATGTCTCATCCCCCAAGTCACCGGATGCTTGGACCCCGTCAATCGCCGCTTGTGGCTATATTTATTATTATTATTATTATTATTATTATTACTACTACTACAATAACTTTTGTGGTACTGTCAGTCACTGCTGCCAACGAGCTGATAACTTTGGACCATTAAAAGGTGCCTTGCAAAAGTACTCAGATGGAAGCAGAAATATTCTCTAGAGAAACAGTGCAGTGTGGTCTTTGTAAGCCTGCACTGTGATCCATCATCACATGGATAATGAAACAGAGGAGAGGACAGATCACTCAGTGACCTACAGACACTCTTTGTTTTCACTCACTAACCCTAATCTCTTCCATTCTCTCTCTAACTCACTGACAAATAGGTACTAGTTCTAATACCCACCAAAAGGTGCAAGAGAGGGCCGCTCAGCAGAAACCCATCTATCTGTATCCCACAGGGGGTGAGAGGTGTCACTGTCAGTGGATGTTTCTGTGTCTGTATCTGTATCTACGTGTGTGTGTGTGTGTGTGTGTGTGTGTGTGTGTGTGTGTGTGTGTGTGTGTGTGTGTGTGTGTTCCTCCAGGCAGCATGGCACCAATAAAGAGTTGACAGAGACACAGCAGTCAAAAGATGACGAATGAGAGGAAATGAAGGGATGACACGCTGGAGAGTAGCCAGAGGGGGAAAGAGAACGAAAGAGATGCAATAGTCTGTTTCCTTTTCCAACGTGTTCTGACGCACTAACCGCGCGCGTGTGTGTGTGTGTGTGCGCACACACACACACACACACACACACACACACACACACACACACACACACACACACACACACACACAGGCACGTGCACACATAGACATGAAGGGGGGCTTGAGCCCCTGCCTTTTTTTTCAGTCTGTAAAAAGTGCCTTTTTTTTTCTTTTCTTTTTCTTATAATACATTTTTCATTTTCATTCCAACAACACATGAACAAAACAAACAGCTCAGACACATGAAAAAATAAAATTAAAAGTGCCCTTTCCTGACCATGAATGCATTTCTAATGATGCTTTGTATGGAAATTGCCCTTTCCATGCTATCACTGAAGGCAGCATTCAAAGAGAAATGCCTTTTCCGAGCTCTCTTGGCCTTGAATGCACCATTTGTAATAGGCCTCTGCATGGAGCAGTGTTTTTCTAAACCGCCCCTGAAGGCACCAACCCAAAAACGCACGTGGCCGTCCCCACCCACTCCAGCAGTGCGCACTCCACTCAGCCAGAGCAACCATGCAGACGGACAGCAGCAGCACAGGCGCACACAGTCTGACAGATATATCAGTCAGTCAACGTGAATCAGGTATGTATGTTTGTCAAAGTCTCATCCTAAAATGAGATATTCCTCTAAATCTGGTTAAAATCGGAATATTTAAAATGAGTTATACCCCTAAATTGGCCTTCAAATTGCCTCAAATTTCCGCCGCCGCCCTCCGGACGACGGCTGTAGTGCCCTTTTATGAATTTGAGCCCCTGCCCCCCTAATGTTCTCTCCACGTCCCTGCACACACACACACACACACACACACACAGAGTTGATCAGGTCGGACAATACAGTAGCATAACCAGACTATGGCTGGCGTGCTGCAAATATTAAAAGCATTTAGTGTAAAGATCAAAAACATGAGAACCAAGCTCAAAAGCAGCCATGAGATAGGCCTATACTATAGGCCTATCTCATGGCTGCTTTTGAGCCCTATAGGCTACGTAGGGTAGATAATGTAAATTGCTGTTTTCACATTTTCTCTAAAATCTGTAACAAGGCCAATGGATTTAATAATTAATGATGAGAAAGGGTTTATGGGGAAACCATCCCCTTTTCATTCCTACTTACACCCCCCTCCACACACACACACACACACACACACACACACACACACACACCGACACACACTCCTCCCTGATCTGCTTATCTCCTTGGGGGTCTCCTGTACGGAGCCCAGCAGTGGCCATTGAGAGAGAAAGAAAAATAATTATATCGGGTCCACAATTTACTGTTCACATTAGTACATTTGTGTAAGAGATACAATTTGTTCCCTCAATTTCATTAAAATGTGCAGTTTCTTGTGATAACTAGGTCATATCACTGTATAGATGAAGACTGTTCTTCACAGCCACAAATATCAAAATATGTGAGATTGGCAGGGTTCCTACATGCTTTCCATTTTTAAATTACATATTCTTGACTGGATTTGATTTTGGTAGCCATTTGATATAATGCATGCTTGACAATGACAGCAGCTGGATAGTAAATATAATCCCTCTATCTGAACATTATTCTTCAACAAAAACGGTGGACTCCAAGTGGCTACAACAACATAAAAACTAGAAATATGTGTGTATTGGACCCGAACCACAACATTTTCCATACTTTTCCAGATTTCTCTTACCAAATTCCAAAACGTCAACGCCTGGAAATGATCAAATTCAGTTTTAATACTTTTCCAGACCTGCGTAGGAACCCTGCCTGCCACAATAAATTGTCTACAGGTTGCATATCGAAATTGTTCCCTGGGTTTAGAAACATCAACAACGGCCCGGATGTTCATCCCATACAAGCAGCAAAATGTAAGCATCCCACTAAATGATGTGTAGTAGCCTGGAAGTAGCATGGAGACACAAGAGTACAGTTGTTGCAGCACATCTGCGGGCATCTCCTGCAGAGATCGAGGCTTGGGTCCGTGATAGACAGTTGTCCTGTTTCCTGTCCCCTGACCACTGTCACAGGAGTCATCGTCAGAGGCAATCTTCTCTCTTCTTGGAAGCTCTAACAATAGAAAACATGTTTACGGCTAGAATTCATTAGATGCTAATTAATTTAATGCTACCATAATCTAGTTAACGTTACCTCACTAACCTAGTAACCTACTGATCTACAACCTATGAGGAAAATCCATTCATTTATCAAATGTATTTATCTTACCAAACACAATTACGATACTTTCTGAGAAAATATAATTATATACTGTGGCATATACCTGTGACATGTAACATGTAACATTAAATGCTCAACATTGTGCATTTATTCTTACCTGGAAATCACACATCGATCTGTTTACATTTCGGGTCCTTTAAGCCGCGTGATTGGGAAAGGCATTAAATACTACGATCTGATTGGTTCATCAACTAAAGCTATCCTGCGATTTGCCTGAGTAGAGTGACATTTAAAATATATATTTATGAAAATATACGTTGAAACCAGAGCTGCCAACAAACAGTTTTAGAATTCATAGAATTATTTGGCACTTTTCCTATTATCATGGGGGGGGGATTTCAATCTAGTAATGGACCCTCTATTAGACCGTAAACCCCCACATCTACGAAACCCTAATTCGGTCAATGTTTTGAAAGAGCTGTGTGAGGGATTAGGACTCATTGACATTTGGAGGCTGTTTAACCCAACTATGAATGACTATACATTTTATTCACACCCACACAATACATTTTCCAGAATTGATTATTTTTTTGTATCACACACTATTATTTCATCTACTGTTTCATGTACTATAGGAAGCATTCTTCTATCTGACCATGCCCATATTGCCCTAACCGTTACCCCCTTCACCAAAACACAAAGAACTCCGAGGTGGAGACTGAATTCTAGTTTGCTACTAGAGGCCAGCTTTAAGGAGTCACTCAGGACTAAGATTAATCATTTCATAGAGGACAACTTACCAAGTTCTCCATCAGCAGCAATACTGTGGGAGACTCTTAAGGCAGTCCTTAGGGGTTACATTATATTATACAACATGCAGCCATGAAAAAAAGAGCTATTAGAAACACCCAAATGGCTCTAGAGGGGAATATTGAGGAAGCACAGGCCAACTTTAAGTCAAATATGTCTGTCTCCAACTTAAGGCTGCTATCTAAGTTGAAATATGAATACAATTTAATCGAATCTAAGAAGGTGGAATTTGCACTTTTCAGAGCTCGGCAAAAACAATTTGAGGAAGGGGATAAGGCGGGCAAAATGCTGGCCAGATATGTTAAAATCAAGGAGCTGGCATGTGTCATCCCAGCTATTAGGGACTCCAATGGCCAGCTGCACTCTGACACTGTGGCTATAAACAACACGTTTAAATCATTCTATATGGACTTGTATTCATCTGAACTTGAGGTAGGAACTGAGGAAATTAATTCCTTTTTGGCAAATCTGAATCTTCCCTCCATCTCAGAGGAACAACAAAAATCCTTAGATAGCCCTATTACAGTGGAGGAAATCCTTGAAGTTATTCAAAATCTACCAAACGGAAAAGCCCCAGGTTTGGATGGCTTTACAGCCGAATTCTTTAGAACATATGTGAAGGAGCTCTCACCACTTCTATTAGACATGTACGATGAAGCTTTTAAAACAGGCTCTTTGCCCCCAACACTTAATGAGGCTCTGATCACATTGATTCTAAAGAATGGAAAAGAGGCTACAGATTGCAAAAACTATAGACCTACAGTATATCATTAATTGGGCAGGACCGAAAAATTCTAGCAAAAATCTTAGCTAATAGATTAGATAAAATTATTACTCATCTTATACACCCCGACCAAGTGGGGTTCATTCGCTCACGGAGTTTTTCTGACAATATAAGACGTTTCATTAATATTATGTGGGCGACTCAAAATGAAAATTCCCCAACCGCAGCTATCTCATTAGATGCCGAGAAGGCGTTCGATAGGGTGGAGTGGCCCTTTGTATTTAGTACTTTGGAAGCTTTTGGCTTTGGGAAGGGATTCATATCCTGGGTCAAGTTGATGTATTCTAACCCACGGGCAGCTGTGTTGACAAACGGCAAGATTTCAGCTCAATTTGACCTATACAGAGGGACCAGACAGGGATGTCCGTTTTCCAGCCTTCTCTTCGCGCTAACACTAGAACCCCTAGCACAAGCTATTCGTGAAAATCCGTTATTCCCGGGTGTACAGATCGGTCAGGTGTCACATAAATTGATGCTATATGCTGATGATATTCTGCTGTTTGTGACACAACCTGAGCGCTCTATACCTGCGCTGTTGAATCAAGTAGAGTCTTTCTCCAGGGTATCGGGATATAAAGTAAATTGGTCGAAATCAGAGGCCCTTCCTCTTACGTCCTACTGCCCCAGAAATTCTTTCCACCCAGGAAATTTTCAATGGCCCAATAAAGGCATCACTTATTTAGGTATAATTTTCCCCCATGATCTCAGTTCTCTGGTCCAGGTAAATTTTGAACCTTGTTTTATAAGACTCAAAGCAGATATCGACAGATGGACGCCTCTTTATCTCTCTCTGTGGGGGAAGGCGAATCTTATCAAAATGATTAGTGTTCCTAAATTCCAATACCTGCTTCAGGCCCTCCCACTAGATATCCCACTGAGATATTTCAAACAATTTGATGAGCTATGTAAAAGATTCTTATGGGGAAACCGCCGCCCCAGACTTAACATGAAGAAGCTACAGAGGCCAGTTGATAGAGGTGGCATAGGTTTTCCAAATTTATTATTCTATTACTATGCCTTTAGCCTTAGACATTTGACCCACTGGGCGCTTCCGCCGGAAAGGGCGCCACCCTGGGTGGCGATGGAGAGCTCCCTACTGGACACTTTGCCCCCCTTAAATTTAATTTTTGCCCATTTACCTCAGAGAGCTAAAACTCACCCTATTATTTTACATTTGCAGGACATTTGGAAAAAAGTGTGTGCATTATATAAGTCAGACCCCTACTTGTTCCCCTCAACTTGGCTATGGCTCAACCCAAAGCTCCGTATTGATAAAAAATCATTTTATTGGAAGATATGGGCTGAAAAAGGTGTTGTGGCCTTAAAGGACATGTACGAAGGATCTGTGATTAAATCTTTTACTAGGCTGAGGGAGCAATATGATATACCTCAGAACCAATTTTGGAGGTACCTCCAAATTAATCACTTACTCAAACAGATGGTTCCAAACCCTCGAAAGATTTTATCTGGACCCGATACCCTTGACGAAATTCTCGCAGTCTCTGGAAAGGGCAAAGAAGCATCAAAATACTACTCTGCTCTGATGGACAGGCCAGGGGAACAGACAAGCGGTCTTAAAAAGACATGGGAGGTAGATCTTAATAAGACTTTTACAGATACAGAATGGAACGCTATTCTGCAAAACTTGAAAAAATCTTCCCGTGAGATTAAGACAAGACTAATACAATTCAAGATTCTAAATAGAGTCTACTGGACCCCTGCAAAACTGCATAGGGTGGGGTTAAGGGAGGATCTAACTTGTTGGAGATGTGAGGAGACCCCGGGCACGCTTGTTCATATGCTGTGGTCCTGTCCTAAGGCTCAGAGCTGGTGGACGGCAATCCATGAAAACATCAAACTGGTAACGGGCCCCGACATGCCATTTTCACCTAGCTTATATATTGGGAGACTCTGCCCCCTTAAAGGGGATGCCAGAGCCACAGATAAGGTGGGTCCTCACAGCCATCATGCTGGGCCGAAAAACCCTTGTTAGAGAATGGAAGACGGTGGACCTCCCCCCATCTAGTCTATGGTTTACTCAACTAAGTGCAGTTGCAGCATATAGAGCTGTCATATAGGATGGTAAATAGGCTAGACTTGTATTATGCAATATGGGCAGTGACGGCTGGTGGGGATATTGGGTGGAGGGGCTAAAAAATTATAACCACCAAATGCACCAATAGCTCATGCTGCAGCAACAGCAGCCTCCGAGATACCAAATTACAGCAACAAACAACACTAAGTAGTAGGCTATAAGAATTGCCTGATGCATAACTTTCTGTAGGCTATCACTCTCTCTCACACAACACACACACACACACACACACACACACACACACACACACACACATTTAAATTATTAATTTATGTCCACATAAATAGAGTACAAAAGGATATAAACACTAATAATGCAGTCAGATGCTAGGAAACAGTTACAAAACTGCCACAATAATGTGTACAAAAAAAGGAACACCACACAGGGTGATGGCAGTGGCAAATTGACAAATACAGTTATACTGTAATACAAGATATTGGTTAGTATCCACTTCAAGAATACCAAAAGCAGCACCTTCTCCATATCAAGCGGCTACCAATAATAGCAGACAGAGCAATACCTTCTCTTAGGTAGATATGCAAAACCAACACATTCCCAAACAGATTCTGTCTTTATCAGACCACAAGAGGAGAGAGAGAGAGAGAGAGAGAGAGAGAGAGCGACAGAGAGAGCTGTTCACGTCTTTTTCCTTTGATGTTTAACGAGCTACAGCTGTTGTGCCCAGTGCCCATGTAACACAAAACTTACGATTTTGTCTTTGTCCCTTTCCTTGGACTCTTCACTTATAATTTCCCCCCGTCAGAGATCAAGGAAAATGAATGAGAAAGTAGTCCACCTCCACCTCAGCGCCATTTCCTGATTCTCACTTGTAGTGTGCATGTCATATTCGAGCTGTCATTGGTTGTCAAGTCAGTATCAGGTCGGCCCATTTGGGCTGTTCGAATTTAGCCCGAATGGGCCATAGACGGCAGCAGCTCAAGGGGGGCGTGCCAGACACTTGTCAATCATTTTTTACGAAGGTGATTGAAGGCTGAAGGTAGTGTCTTTGGGCTGCATCAAACTAGCCCACTGTGATGATTTTTTTTGTGTCTATAGATGGCGCTGTTGCTGATCTATAGCTTCCACCAACATAAACAACCAATTCTAAGTTTGTTTGATATAATTTATGTAAAGAATAAATATTAATAATACTTTTCTCATTTTATTGGAAATGATAGGGAGGGCTTAGCCCCCCTAGCCCATTGATACCAGCCGTCCCTGAATATGGGGAAACTACATTAACCTTATCACAGAACTATAATTACTTATTGGAGAGGACACGGAGCATCTGATCGAATGGCTCTAGATCATTTGTTTAAACTGGACTTATGCTTGTATGTTTCATGCCCTCTCTAAAAAGATGCCCCATATGAGGTCTAAGAGTTGTAACCACCATACAATAGTGATGTAGGTTTTGACCCCCAGTAAACTGTAATATGTTGCTGACATTTAAACCTGTGAACAATAACTACCTGAATACTTCTAACATAGCTGAGTCATGTATACTGTACACAGAGATGGGAAAAGTACTGACATTCTGTACTTGAGTAGAAGTACAGTTACTTGTGTAAAAAACTACTCTGGTAAAAGTAGAAGTACTGATTAAATTATTTTACTCAAGTAAAAGTAAAAAGTACAGGCTCTGAAATGTACCCAACAAGTAAAAGTAAAAGTATTTTTACCGTATCTTTCTGAATGACTGAACCTCACATCATAGAATATAATTTGAGGATAAAAGATCCCCTACAAATGTTTTACACATCTTAAAACTCTACTTTAAATAGTGTGCTATGGTTTTTCCACACAAAAAACCCCCCATTAAAATCATATCTATATATATGAATGTGCAAATAGTTAGACAAGTTTAACTGCTGGATACAAGGTGTCCCTTACAAAGTGCTGTATCACAATACTCGAGACTGATATGATACTGATACCTAATGGATAAGGAACTGAATGTCCACAGGTTGGTCACATTCACAAATTCAAGGTTTATTATTAAGACAGAACTGTCTCTGGTGTTAGAACACCACCATATTCCATATTAGCTGAATGTTGACAGTGCACAAACAGAATGTATGTGTTAGAACAACTCCATGCGCTTGGAAACGCCAGATTATTGGCAACTCTGGCAGCAGCGAGATGAAAATCCTCCTCTCCTGGGAGAAGACTCGAGGTGGGAGGAGTGAAGAGGAGCAGGGCACTTTTCCTGTTAATCTTTCCTCAGCTTTCAGCGCCCAGAGCGCTGCGCTAAAAAAGACACCACCAGCTTTTAAACGCGATGAAATGCTTCTTGAAAGAGATGCGCGCTAAGCGTGTACTTATAGAGAATGAATTGCAAAAAGAGGAGCGCTAATAAGTAGGGATGGGAATCGAGAACCGGTTCTTGTTGAGAACCGGGTCCCAGTGGATCGATTCCTTGGAATCGTTAGCCAACGTCCTGAACGATTCCACTATCGATTCCATGCGCGATGACGTCACACGCTGCGACACGCACGCAACGCAGCCTTGTTTTGTTTCCAGCCACCATGGCTCTAGGCAGAAGCAAAACGATGACCACAGTGCCACTTGCAATGCTTGCAAAACCTCTATTTCGTCAAAGGGGGGAAATACTAGCAATATGCAGAAACATTTGTCCACACAGCATGCAATAATTTTGGAGGAATGTCACGTTTTTGATGTGCTACGGAGTGACGATAACGCGGCTAACAGCAGCGCGGCTAACGTTAGCGCGTCATCTGTTAATATGGACAGTAAACTCCTCCAGACCCTGTCTATTGTGTAAACCAGATTTCACCAATACTCCATTTCCATCCATTTAATTGAGAGGATGATGACGTTCAGAGTCAGACTGGTTCAGGGGCTGGTAGTCGCTTTGGGTCAGAGGCTGCAGCGAGTACTTCTTGTGCAGCTCTAGGCTAGAGCATCTAGCCCCTCCATTCACCCAGGCAGGGAAGAGTAAAATGACCGAGGCGAAGGTAAACGAATGTCCCCGAGCAGTGACTAAGTTTGTCTGACATGCCAGCTAAAGTAAAATGTCCAAAGTTGCATGTTGTCATTCTAACCACTAGTTCTGTTTCATTCATTCCCACTATATATTTTCTATAGGGAGATGACAAAGATGCTCAACCCAAAATACAAACCCCCAAACAGAGCCAGTTTAACAGACACACTGATCCCTGCTTGGTATGGGATTGAAAAGAGCAATCTGATCTCAGAGCTGAATAATAATACATAATTATAATAATAATAATCTAAAAGAAAATGAATGTTAATAAACCCGTTTGTACTCTTTTTTCCCCCCCCCTTGCCCAATGAGAATCGATAAGAGAATCGATAAGGAATCGGATCGATAAGCAGAATCGAAAATGGAATCGGAATCGCTAAAATCTTATCAATTCCCATCCCTACTAATAAGTGCTGGCTGTCTGCACGGCCCCTAATGTCTGCGTGTGTCTCCCCTCAGAGAACATCCGTGTTTCTCTTCTTTGTGCTTCTTTGTCCACGCCCCGGAGGAGTGCCAAGTCATACTATTGGTGGAGCTGGAATGAGCTTTTATCAGCAGCGCTGGGAAACTCGTCTATTAACTCCTGCTCCGTTCTCCCGTTTCTACTCGTTTTTAAATTACATTCTCGTGCATTTAAACAAAAGTAACGAACCTGTTTTGAATTGAAAATGTACACAAGTAAAAGTACAGATACTTGTGTTAAAATGTAACGAGTAAAAGTAAAAAGTCGTCAGAAAATTAAATACTCACGTAAAGTACAGATACTCGAAAAATCTACTTAAGTACAGTAACGAAGTATTTGTACTTCGTTACTTCCCATCTCTGACTGTACACAATCTTTTTATTTCAATTTTTTTCAATTTGTCTCGTCATGTTTTTTAATTTCTAATTTTTTCTACTTTTATTACTGTGCATCAGTAAATGCTTGTTTTACTTTATGTATTGTCTTTGTAATGTCTGTGACGTCATGTTATTAAAATATATGAAAATAAAATAAAAAAAATTGGTCATAAAAAAAAAGAATTATTTGGCATCATACATAAAATATTGTGTAAACTTTCGATGAGGATCAATCAACAACACAAAAAACTGCCGTGGCCCACCGTCTACAATAGGTGACTCTTTATAAGCCATGATGAGTGCATCTTACTTAAAATTGGCTAAGTGGAGGATGGTGTCCGGTACGTTGGATGGCGGTCAAGATTTTGTGACAGAAGTGATGTCATTCTGGTAGTTGTGTGTGTGTGTGTGTTGAATGCATTTGCAATTGCTCAACTGTGATGTCACTCACGCTTCTTCTTCTTCTTCTAATGGCCTTGCGGCACATTGTTGCCTCTCACAGAATAATACACAAATTCAGACCTGCCAACCATGAGAAAATATTTTGAGTACCACACACCGGCGCCCGAGTGTCACGACTCACGTGTGATGTGCCCCGGTGTGTTTTGGGCACACACAAGTCAAAGGCTTGAGTACCTGCTTATGCCTTTAGTATAAGCAGTTACTTCAGTCAGTTTAGGGCACTTAAAAAATAAAAAGAGACACTTAAAAAAGAGAGAGAATTGGATTGCAATTCCATTGAGTGAATTTGAATGATTGGGATGTATTTACTGTTTTGGTTTAATCTGCATGCCTGTTAAAGTGACACATAAAAGCCTGTCAGTGATATTCAGGCCTACCATTACATTTCTGTGAATTAATAAACAAGATTAATTGATCATGTAAACACTTAGCTGCATGACCAATTAATCTTGTTTATTAATTCTTATTTTATTAAAGAATCAACATATTTGCAGAGAGGTTGACTGAATGTCAAGTAAGAATAACTCTAAACGGCCTTCAATTAATTGTTTCATTCACTGAGCTATATTAAATATGGAGAGATGGTGGCTATCTCCGTCCAGTAGGGTCGAGTGAAGCCGAAATCCTGCCAGATCAGTGAACCAGATTCTGCGCAGTAGCTCCGTTGAGTTAGAACCTCTGTGAGGTCCCCACCCCTCTGAACTTTCTTATGTAGAGCTGCAGTTTCTAGATTTGCGCACAGTGCGTTGTATATACAGTCTAGCTCTGTAAATATGGCACTTTAAGTTGTAATATTTTGTGTCACGTGAAAAGTAACTAGGAAGATATCAGTTTATCAAAATGACGCCTGTACGGAAATCTACTTTTTTCGTTGTCGGAGATTGAGCTTGTATCAGCCAGACAATTCAGACCTCCGGGCTGCTCTCACTGCTATAAGGGGGAAATTATCAGATGAACTGATGTTTGCAGCTCTGTGTTGATTAGCCTAATGTTTCCGTGGCATTTTGATTAACTTTATGATTGAATTCCTTTTCGAGCAAATGTTGGGTTAACAAATCTAACCTTGACGCTTTACGCTACATTGTTTACTGGTAGCCTATAGTGTAGGTAGGGCAGCCACACCTAGTAACGTTAGCCCAGTGTGTTAGCCAGGCTGCCTGGTCTTTTCTCTGTATATCCTTAAACAGCTAAGAGAGGAGGTTGTGAAAAACGAACATCCCCACAGTCAAAGCACTTCCCTGAGATATCTATATAAAAATGTTTATTGCTTTACTACCAAAAATAAAACCTCCAGTGTATGTTTGTATAAGCTAACGCTAACCGGTTAGCAATTATCTAATGGCTGGTGGTTGTGTACACTTGTGTAGGCCCCATGCATCTTATACCCGAGAGTTAACATTATAAAACACATTTCCTGGCATAGGCAGGCAGTTGGAAAACCTGGTAAGTTCTGAAAATATATGTCTATTATTGTGTTATTCCAGCTATCGTTATTGGTTGTTAGTAATATTAAGCCGACAAATAATGCAAAACAGCCGGCTAACACAAGCGGCTAATGCTAGCCTGCATCCGTTAAAACCATTGTGTATTAAAATAACCGATAGCGTAGCTGGAGTAACTAATAAAACACATATTTTCTGAACTTACTACTTCAGTCCCCACAACGTTACTTCCTTGCGCACCTTTCTCAAAACAATGTCCTTTTTATTGCGGTCCATCGTCTGTCATCACATGTCTGGTAGATAACAGACCATGCAGTACTCTGTCTTGTCTATGAAAAACTAAGGCTAGATCTATAATGTGAAGAGCCTGTCCAGCCAATGACGGCTTGAGATTGGCTGCCACAGCTGTCAATCATCCCTTTTTATGTACAATAACTACTTAAAAACAAACTGATCAGAAAAATGACCACTTGCACAGGGCGTTAGCGTGATAATAACTATCTAAAATTATACAAACCACCTGACGTGTAGCCTACTGTGATTGTTTCGGTTGTGATTTCCCCATCCACTAACATGGGGAGGCGGGCCTTGTGACCTATACTGGTACCTGCCGCCAGAGCGGCGATCTAACATGCAGCGGCTTCACTAAAGGGGACCAGATCCTCCGTCCATTGATATATGTCGATGGTTAACAAAAACAGGAGAAACCCAGACATTTAGAAACACGACAACATATCAATAAGGGACCGTTCATAATTTAGAAGGGGGGGTCACTGGAGGGATTTGGTGTGCTCTGAACTAAAAAGCTGTGCCCCTTCTCTGATCAAAATATATTTTTCCTTGACCCTCCCCAAGTGATTTGTAAAATATGATTGACCCTCCCCAAACAATATGCTATTTTCGCTTGTGAAACAATCTTCAGTCTGTGTATATCAATATTTGTGTTTAACTAGCGGTCTCTTTTCTGTTTGGTTTAATTGCGGGTATCTTCTATAATTGCAATACACCCCACCAGCAGCCCTGCCAATCTCAATAAACTACGCTTTCATGTATTATTGTCTATTAACTCAATCATGCATTAAACATTTAATATGAATATGCGGGAAATTAATGCATGTTGCTGCCAGTGCCTATACTGCCTGGAAGAACCAACAGACATGAATTGGCAGGCAGCTCGTGTTGCCATCTGCCATCAAAGTTGATCTCAATACAGTACGCTACAATACAGACACACTTGGAGGTTGAGATTTACCTTGCGAGCTATAAAACCATCCATTTGGCAGCATCAGGTTGATTTTGCGACCTCCTACTGTAAATGTCGCACACATGTCGGCGCGCTTTGGCTAGTAGCAAGCGATAGCAGGGCATGGTCTTCCTGGGAAAAGACCCGCCTCCAGTAGTGTTTCCGTGTGGTGTGTTTTCCTCCAGAAGACGATGGTGTACGCCGGTTTTGTTTTGGCTCCACTGCAACAATGAAAGATAAGCGGGTGTGATCCAGGGTAGGTGTCTGTCATGTCATGCCCCAAATGTGACGAACATGAACCGGGAGAGGGGAACGTGAATTCCTGCAGCTACTGTGGCTGTCCACCTGCGAAAATGTACTTCCGTATTATCACCAGAAAAGCGCCACTGATTCGTCAGATACTGTACACGCCTACTGTCTGGATAGGCCAAGCACAAAGATCGACAGGACCGCCAAAGAGAAACAATGCACTGGGACATACCACACAGTTTGGACAGGAGGGGTGTAAATGAAGCAACTCAGTAGTTGTTGAAGTCCGAAAAGCAAACATAAAAAAAAAAAAAAAGGTTATAAATTTTTATCGAATCAAAATTGTATACCCCTCCCCTGGACTCAAATTAAAGAGAGTGTACCCTCCCTCAGACTAAATTGAAAACAGGATGTCCCTCCCCTATTTTCCTCCAGTGGACCCTTCCCTAACCACTAACTTACTGTGGTGATCTGCACCCACGTTTGGTTCCTGCATCCTACCGATCATTACTATTTAACGTAACTTACACAGCTAACACTAGCCTTGAAACAGCTACTAATGTTAGCATGTTTGTCAGCTGCTAACCCTCGGGACCGCGGCATTTAAGGTTACAGTCTATGAACCGCGATGTTTCCCTTCCCCAGCCAATTCCCTGCCGCTCTCCCCAGGCTCTGGCACCTCCTGCCCGCATTGTATTTGTTATTAACAGTGTTGGGCAAGTTACTTTCAAAATGTAATATACTACATATTACTAGTTACTTTCATTTGAAAGTAATAAGTTACTTTACAATATTACTTTCTGTGTAGAGTAACTCATTACCTATTACACTACTTTTGCATTACTTTCACCAAAATAACAGCAGCAGCAGAATGACATTGCCGCCCCGGAACCATCCCGAAAAATAATTTCAACCACCTTGAAATCAATGTAAACAGTCCAAAATTCTAAATGTTATTATTTTCCTTTCTTATTGTCATCTATAGTGGTTATTTGCATAAAAACACACAGTTTGATTAGGAAATGATTGTGTCTTTTTTAAATATGTGCTTTGATTTAATCAAATGTAACTCAATTTGTAACTTGAGTTACTTGACAAAGTAACTGGTATAATATTACTGAAATCCTATAAGTAATAAGTTATATTACTGAGTTACTGCTAAAAGTAATATATTACATGTAATATGTTACTTTTGTAATGAGTTACACGTGACGAACACTAACATGATGCATGTCATGACCCGCCCTAATCTGCCTCTGATTGGCTAGACTCATTGCATTCGTTGGTTGGATTGGTCAGGTTATCGCTAGTCTTTGACAGTAGTAGTAGTGACCAGAATGAGAGTAGATTCACAACACATGATAGGCGTCAACGCCTTTTTGCATAGTTTTAACCGACAAATTGTCCCAGCATACTTTGATGCCAAAATGCGTGCATGGTACGAAAAATGCATGCAGGTTGGCAGGTCTGCAAATTCCAGACTCGGGGGTCCACCTCCTCAATGTTCCTCCCTCTGGCCGTCCCGCTCTCCTATTCGACCTCCGTGTTCCCGGACCTCTCACCCGTCGTGCCTGCACGCCGATCTCCCTCGCTGCTCGACAGCCCTCCTAGGATGGAGACCCTTCCGTCTCCTGTGTGTGTGTGTGTGTGTGTGTGTGTGTGTGTGTGTGTGTGTGTGTGTGTGTGTGTGTGTGTGGGTGTGTGTGTGTATGTGTGTGTGTGTGTGCGTGCGTGCGTGCGTGTGTTAGTTGAATGCATTTGCAATTGCTCAACTGTTAAATTGGCTAAGTGGGTTCCGGGTCCTGTTGTCTGTGCCCGGTGCGATGTCAGTTATGATTTGTGATGGAAGTGATGTCACTCGGGCAGGTGTGATGTCATAGGTTAGGTTAGGTTAGGTTTATTTGATATGGGCATCTGCAGGGCATTGGAGAAGTAACATGTATGTATGCACAGTAACCAGTGTTAAGTGTATCCTGTATCGGAACACTAATTTTCAACACCTGTCCACCGGCGACTCCTACACCAAAACACAACCCAAAAGGACATACCCAAAAAGAAGCAAAATCAAATATAAACAAACACAAGTAAAGCTATACATACAAATGTATTGACAAGAAAGTCACTAAAGAAAGTCACTAAAATACACCCCAGAGGATATACCCAAAAGGAAACATAATCAAATATAAACCCACATGAGCAAAGCTATACATACAAGGATACAATACTGTACGCACAATGTACACACAATACAGACATAATACACAGAGTACCATCAGAGGTCTACAAGGGTATTAAGTGTGAGAACACAGTTGTTTCTCTTTTAACCATGACTTAATACCCCTGTTAAAAACATTAAAATTGTGTTGTGTTTTCAGCTCAGTAGGTAGACTGTTCCATAGTTTTGCTCCTTTACCAGAGAAAACTGACTGTCCAAACATGGTTTTACACATCAGGACATGACAGTCTCTGTTTGTAGAATCCTGTGTGTTAATTCTACTCGTCTGCTGATGTCTTACAATTTAATCATTAAAAGAAGAAGGAGCATGTCCATGCAGACATTTAAAAATAAGCTTTAGGTTTGAGTAGCTTATGAAACTTTCTAAGCTGAGCATTTTGTGTTTCCCCAAGATGTGACAATGGTGCCACCTCATTGGTTTTTTGTCCATGATTTTTATTGTCTGATTATATAGAGATACGATGGGTTTTATAGTTACCTATAAAAGGTTAAACAGCCCTTGGATCCTTGTGTTTTAATGTGCACACCAGTCAGAGGCTCTCTGATCCATCCGTTTTCCATAACCATCATCTTTGAAACAGTCAATTATTCCAACAATCATACAGTCTTTTACATAGTATAGGACCTGATGAAGACCCACTGACGTCGAAACGTTGTTCTTATACTCTGCACCTTCAATAAAAGGCATCCTATGGCCCGAGCTGCTCCAGACTTCTTCCTTAATTGGGTTTTATAGTTGTTTGTGAGGCTTGTGACCAGGTGGTGATGCAGTATGATAGGTGTGAAAATATCATAGCATGCATGTAAAGCTGGGCTGTACGGAGTGTCAGACACTTTCTAATTAGTATGAAGCAGTTGATTTTACTTTTTTCTAATATTGGTTATTTGTTTGTCAAACCTTAGGTGGGAGTCAAAAATTATTCCCAGGTTTTATTTTTTATTTTTTTTACCAGAAAGGTTTCATTTTGGTTTAGTTTACGTTTTGAAAAGCAGATTGAAACACCTTTTTTAACATTCAATGTTAAGTGAGACAATTCAAGCCATTGTGATACAGAGTTTAAGGATTCAGTGAGCTGGACAATAATCTTGCTAACTTTTTCATAGTCAACCTCTTAGATGTGAAATAGATGTTGACTGTTCTGGTCATTAGATGATCGTATCAGACTTAGATGCTAGAGACTTTTTAAGGGCAAAATCACTTTTTCATTACTTGCCAGATATCTTGACCAAACCATGGAAGACAGCTTTTTTTAAGGCTGCTCCTCCATGTTTTAGTGTATCTGTCAATTAATGCCTTAACAGTTGTCATAAAATTATCACAGCAGGTTTTCACATCGTGAGGTTTCCATACCAAATTTCAAGCTGAGAGAGAGGTCGTCATATCTGTATTACCTGATCAGCCCGTGACGTCAGTCAAGCCCTAGCGTGACGTCAGGCATGACACCAGTTGTCCTCAGTTCATGACGTCAGGCATGACGTCAGTCCTCCCTAGTATATATAGCGAGGGTCCTACATCACCCCCCACTCTGGCGGATCACAGCAGCAGCCGGCATCGCGGCTGTTCATTTCCCTGAAACCATCCTCTGAAGCGATCATTCGGCCCTCCCAGCATGTCAGATTCCGAGCAAGAGCAGTCCATGGACAGCGACGAGAGCCTCAACAACGATACCTTTTTCCGGACCGGCGACGGCGCGTATCCGCCTTCCGAGTCATCTGACGACACCGACGAAGCGGCCGTGCCACAGGCCAACGAAGCCACGATGAGGAGGCCCGGCGCGCGCTCCCGTAGCAGCGATGGCCCGTGGGAGATCAACAGAAGAGGAGGGCCCGCGCACTCCCAATGCCGCCCTCTCGCCTAAAGAGGACACCATCTCACAATGGAGTCATACGCCAAAGTACTTGCCATGCACGCCACTTGCTAAATAAAGTCCCTTGTTAAACCCTTACCGACCGGTCTCTCATGATTGAAGTGAGGTTTCCATAGCAAATTTCAAGCTGAGAGAGAGGTCGTCATATCTGTATTACCTGATCAGCCCGTGACGTGAGTCAAGCCCTAGCGTGACGTCAGGCATGACATCAGTTGTCCTCAGTTCATGACGTCAGGCATGACGTCAGTCCTCCCTAGTATATATAGCGAGGGTCCTACATCACCCCCCACTCTGGCAGATCACAGCAGCAGCCGGCATCGCGGCTGTTCATTCCCCCTGAAACCATCCTCTGAAGCCATCATTTCACCCCACCCACCTCCCCAGTCCACCACCAACGAGTCTTGACTCCTGACTCTAGCCCAAATAGATGCCGCCCTCTCGCCTAAAGAGGAGCGCCATCTCACAATGGAGTCATACTCCAAAGTACTTGCCATGCACGCCACTTGCTAAATAAAGTCCCTTGTTAAACCCTTACCGACCGGTCTCTCATGATTGAAATGCGTTTCTGTTACTGAATCCCAGTTCATTTGCGAGAGTTCCCTTTCAAAGTCTTCCATTTTACATTTTGGTATCCCTGATTTTACTTACTATTTCATGTCATTCTTGGCATGGTGAGCCAGTCGCTTCTTGGTAAATTTTCTAGCAACCAAAGTCATGTTATGATCTGATACTGTAGGCCTGTAACCAGATTATAACTTTTAGTAACTCTTTCTGCCCTGTTTGTGAAAATCATTGTGTGCAGGTGGATTGTACAGAACAACAACATTAAAATTCATTTGGGGTGAAAGAGCAATATTCAGTCCCAGGCATTCAAGATTACAGTCCAGTTTTATTTCTGTGCATCTAAACTTCTCTCTAATGTAAATCATGACTCCTCCTCCTCTCCCTGTTGTAGCCTACTGTCTTTACTAAAGCAAGTATATCCTGGGATATTTATTAAGTTTGATGGTATATCACAGTTGAGCCAGCTCTCACTAAGACATTAAGGGCTCTATCTTCCCACTGGTGGTAATTTTGCATTAGCGCCTGTTTTGCACTGGAATAGCGCCGCGCAAAGCCCTAATTGTGGGCGTTTCGGCCGGCTGCGCTTCACGTCATCTCGGCGCACATGTCTGTATAGGCGTGTTTATGCCCAAAAGCATTGTGGAGGCATGGTGGTCATGCCCATAAAACCACAGCGTCACATCAGCAGCTTCCTCCTTCACTGAGAGGGACTAGAGTGAGAGAGAGAAAGAGGGGGAGAGAAAAGATAGCCTAGACGGGGAGATGGAGAGAGAGATGTGAGGCTGCGGTAATATACTGCATGCGTAATTACGCAGTGTACTGAGGGGGTCATCCCTATGTTCCCCGCTTTTCCCAAATAGGGTCCTCTATGTTCCCCGCTATGTTCCCTGGGAGAGGTTAGGTTTTGGGTTAGGGTCTGGGGGAGGTTAGGTTTAGGCGTGGGGGGTGGGAGAGGTTAGGTTTTGGGTTAGGGTCTGGGGGAGGTTAGGTTTAGGGTTAGTGAAAAACGGGGAATATAGAACCCGGGGAACATAGAACCCGGGGAACATAGACATGATCCCGTACTGAGAGCCGCGTGATGCTGCTCTATTTGAAGAAGTTGAATTTCGTTCCACCAGCACACATTTTATTAATCAGCTATTTTCTATTCGTTTCTATTAATATATATACATCGAATCCCACCAATTTAGTCTGTCATTTCCCCCTTGGCGCACATAAAGACACATCTGCTTCCGTCACTGTCTGCTTGATGGCGAGAGGGACTTCAGCTGCCATCCGCGCTGTGGAGAAGCTGGTCTTACATGCAATTGCAGGGAAATAGTTTACTGTACTGGCCGGACACAGGTGTTGTGCGAAAAAATTATGCGTTTTGAATTGGATTAGGGGAGCGAGGGTCTGGCGGGGCAGGAGTCTGTGTGCGCCGGGTGCTGGAGGGGGGTCTCCCCCGAGAAGGTGGGAGCTGGACGGGTATGCAGGCTTGGTGGTGGGGTGGGTGTGGGTCGGTGCCCTGGGTGTTTTGGGCCGGCCAGGGTGGGGAGAGGCAGCTTGGCACAACACCGTCACAACTTTCTCAAAAGCAATCTATTGTTACCTCACACCACAAACCTGTATGGTCGGGAATTATGTAGCCTAATAAAACCATGACGAACGAATTCTCATTTTTAAATCAAGGTGTATTTTGTAAATGGATCAGTATTTTGTATGACAGCCCCAGCTCCTCTGTTAAGACAAATGGTGTAATTTCAGATTATTTCCCACTATGCAAAGGGACTCGTCAAGGTTGCGGTCTTTCGCCATTTCTGTTCGATTTAGCCATAGAACCACTTGCTATTGCGATTAGAGATGAGGAGAGAATTAGGGGCATCACAAGGGGGGGAGTAACTCACAAGGTTTCATTATACGCGGATGACCTGCTCCTCTATGTAGCCGATCCAATACAGTCCATCCCGCACCTTTTACATCTGGTGCAGGAGTTTGGGAATTTCTCTGGTTACAAATTAAATTTAACTAAAAGCCTCCTTTTTCCTGTGAACAGTATCAGCAAAACACTAAAATATGACCAATTCCCCTTTAAAGTGGAACCTCAATCCTTTCAATACTTAGGGGTACAAATAACTGGCTCCTTTAAATCACTCACAGTGGCAAACTTTAATAAACTGTTAGACCGAACGAAGGCAGATCTAGAGCGGTGGTCAAGCCTCCCGATCTCATTAGCCGGACGTGTCAACACCATCAAAATGACAGTATTACCAAAATTCCTATATTTATTTCAAGTACTCCCTGTTTGGCTCCCCAAACAATTCTTTATTAAGCTGGGAAGATGTATTAATATCTTTGTGTGGAACAAGTCAACCCCTCGAATGAAAAAGATCTATATGGAGAGACCTAAACCCGAAGGAGGGCTGGGCCTCCCAATTTTTTTTAATTATTATTGGGCAGCGAATATCTCTAAGTTACCTTTTTGGGTTTTGGCATTCACGGGTGAAGACGGGCCCTCCTGGGCACCAATGGAACTTGCCTCACATTCATCAATCTCACCGATGTCATTGTTATCTGCTCCATTATCAGCATGTACTAAGACTAACATTTTTTCCAACCCAGTAGTGTCGAACTCTATTAAAATCTGGATACAATTTCGCAGACATTTTAATCTTGACCAGATAAGTGGGCTTTCTCCTGTGTCTCTGAACCATCTCTTTCGGCCCTCACAGATTGATTCAAGTTTTGCTGGTTGGCACAGACATGGGTTAGTCTTCTTTGAAGATCTATTTGACAGTGAATCGTTCTTGTCGTTTGAATATCTATGTAAAGATCACGATATACCAAAATCACACTTTTTCAGGTATCTCCAAGCTCGCAGCTTTGCGTCCAAACATTTCTCCAACTACCCTAAACCTCCAAGTAAGGATGTCACTCACCGATTGTTGAACTTGAATCCGTATGTGAGGGGCCTAATTTCCAGGGCGTATAACGTCATTCAGAATATAGACCCACCAACAACGACTAAACTAAGGCAGGCTTGGGAACATGACCTAGAAATGAAAATCTCGGAGGATGTCTGGGAAGACTGCATATCAACTATTCATACTTCTTCTATTTGTATTAGACATGGGTTAATTCAATTCAAGGTTTTCCACAGGATACACTATTCCAATGATAGACTTGCTAAAATATACCCATCTGTTAGTCCCACCTGTCCTAGATGCAGTAACCCAGTCTCCTTAGGTCACATGTTCTGGTCCTGTCCCTCGCTAATTAAGTTTTGGTCTGATGTGTTTGAATGCCTTTCTGTTCTATGCAATGCGTCTCTTGAACCCAACTCACTGACCGCCATTTTTGGTGTTATTCCATTGGAAACTTTTGTTACAAATTCAAAAAAGAAAGCAGTGGCATTCAGCAGCCTCATAGCACGCAGATTGATTCTAACAAATTGGAAATCCGACAAACACCCCCCTTTTAAGAGATGGATTCAGGAGGTGCTATCCTTGCTTCAACTTGAGGAAATACGACATACACTGAAGGGGTCGTATGAAAAGTTTCTCAGAGTGTGGTCTCCTTTCATTGTGCATGTAAAAGAATTACTCTGACCTGTCACCTGGACATCTAGCCTATTGCTACCACAACCTATGTCTGACACTGGATCTTTTTTGTTTTTGTTTTGTTTTGTTTGTTTTATGTTTGTTTTTGCTTTGTTTCTGTTGTCTTTCTGTTGATATGTGCTCTTGGTCTAAGGGGAGGTAGGGAGGGGAAAGGGGTGGGTAATATGTGGGTCTATGTTTGTAAGAGTCTATGTGATTGTGGTTGTTCAAAAAGACAAAAAGTCAAAAAGACAAGAACAGACTGCAAGGTGTTGTCAACCTTAGCTCTAAAATTATAGGCAAAACACAAAGATCCCTAGTACAGTTTAATAGTGCACAAGTGCTCAAGAAAGCGCACAAGATAATCAATGACTCCACACATGTCCTTCATGTCTGTTTTGATTTAATGCCATCAGGAAAGCGCTTTAGACAGCCTGCCTGCAAAACAAACAGAAGGAAGTTTGGTTTTGTTCCAGAGGCCATTCGACTGGTGAACAGCCACAGTACAAGAAATGGTCAGTTTATCTAGACTAAGTCTGCACCTTGACGATTTGATTTGAACCCTTGAACAAGTATAATATGCACTGGATTGTATTGACTGAATTTAATTTGTATTGATCTGACATCTATATTCCTTTGTGGTGTTGGATACATTGTAATCAGGGATCTTGCTTTATCAGTGCCATTTATTGTATTTATTGTCTTGTTTTTTGTATTGTTTTTGGATGTGTACAAAGTACAGCTTGTTTGCAGTATTCATGCCTTAAATTGCCCCTTGCGGGACTAATAAAGTTTTTTGAATTGAATTGAATTGAATTGAATTGTCTGAATAATTGCAAAACTGTAAATAAAGTTATAAAAAAAAAAAAAAAAAATGACACGTGAGACACATGATAGGCTACAGGCCCACCGACACGCCTGTGCCACGCGCCTACACCTGTGTCATCACAGCGCAAAACTGGACGGTGGAGGCAGACGATAGCTTAGACGCTGGGAAGATAGCAATAAGAGGTGTGCATACGCAGCGCAAAGGCAGCGCAAACGATTGCGCCGTACAACGATAGGGCCCAAAAAGTCCAGGTTAGAGTCCATAAGCAGATTTTCTATTTCGTCAATTTTAGGTAGTATGCTTCGGATATTTAGGTGACCACCAAATATGCCGTGTGGTTTATTATTAGAGTCCCAGACAACCTTTGCATGATTCACAGTTTGAAAGTACAGGTGTTGTTTTTGTTTTGCTGCTGTGCGGTTTCGTGTTCCATTGGGAACACTTGTAGCTCCCGCAGCTTGGCGAGTTTGACATTCTTTCCGAGTTGATTTAACATAGTTAATAGATGAGTTTGAATTACCAGTCACTGGCAGTCAGTGGAGTATCCCCTGGCCGTCCGCTTGTGTCGAATCGTACCGCACACACCCCCGGCTCTGGCAGTGAGGCAGTCCGCTTAGCCCGCTTCAGATCCCCGCTGGCACTGCGCTGTGTGACTCGCCCTACACCGGCAGCCAGGTCAGCGCCCACAGCCCCGGTAGAGCCGACAGGTGCACCAGCGATGTCAATGGGTCCCGGAGGGAGAAACTGAAGACTGAGACCAGCTGCGGGGAGCCTGGTGTTGGAGGCAGCGCTGTCTGCGCCAGAGAGGGATCCGTGTTGTTGTTCGTGATCAATTGTTGAGTCGGAGTTGGGCCAGGGTTGAGATGAATGTCTCCTGACAGGAGCAGTAAGAGGAGAACAGTCTTGACAGTTTTCCAGCTCGCCTGTTGCGCACCCTGTCCCGACCCAGACCCAGGTGCGGAGGCTCGGCCATTTTTCAGCAGGAAGGAAAAAATTGCTATGTATCCATGTCCATAAAGGTTGATCCTTGATTTTTCAGATAGTATGCTCATTGGATCTTCAATGAAGCATCAGACTTTGCAGCCAGGTTTGGTGCTCGGGCCCTCCGCAGTGTTGCAAGTGGACACCACGGGAAACAGCAGCAGTGGGCTACAGAGGAGGTACTGTATGTACAGACATTGCCGCCGTTTATGTTTGTTTTCGCAGTATAGTTTTGAATCAAGCTTTGAGTCCTTACTTAACTGATAGAGATATCTGATGAGTTGGTAGATGGGGATTAAAGTTGTTAAAATGGTACAGATAGCTAAGGTTTGGAGTTGAGTGGAGCCTGCCAAACCACTCACTCCTACCGCCATCTTTCCCCCAAACATTGAAAAAAAGTGCAGTCCAGGCTAACGTTAACGTTAAGTTAGATAATAGATAGCTTAGCTTCAGTGCTCTGTAGCAGAGAGTTCACTGTCACTACAAAAAAGGCCACAATAAATAACTAAGAAAACGGTACAATTGTCAAACTTGGCATGGGAACGCGTCAGGAGATTGACAAACCGTGTGGGTCTCCTCCGGGGGATGATGATGGACCGGGTGAAAGTAGGGAGCCAGCCACCTGGCTGAAGGCTAGCCAAGCTGGCCCCGGTTCTCCTCCGGGGAGACGACGATAAAGTTGATGAAGTCATCAGTGCAACTGTGCGCACAGTTGCACGATGGCGCCAGGTGGGTGGGTGGTGTCTGCCTGTCTGTGAGTCCAGAGTCTCCACCCTAGGAATTGAGCGCGTGTGAGATTTCTAGTGTATTATATATCGAGAGCAGGATATCACTATTTCAAGGGCACGTTTTGGCAATTTGTTTGCACATAAAGAGGAAATTGAGAGAATGGATTGTATCTCGTGTGCACGAAAAAAGAAAACGAGAGCTCGAATTGCACGTTACAGTAAATCGTGGACATGGGATAAATAATTTTTCTCCCAATGGCTGCTCCCGGGCTCCATAAACCAGAGATTGAAAAACACAGGTGTATTTTCATGTAACATACTGACTACGTTTACATGCACACAATATTCCACTATTATTCAGAAAATGACAATATTCTGAATTTGATAAGGGTCATGTAAACAGCATATTCCAGTTGCATTTTCCGAATTTGCCCTTTTTCCCAATTTAGCATTTTCCGATTAAGACATCTCCCAGCGAGCATTTTTAGGTTGAAAAGACGTTGAAAAAACGTTTAGCGTCAACGTTGAAAAAACGCGCAAGAAAGGTTCAAGAGTGAAAGTTTTTTCACCGACTATTTGCAGACGATTAAACGTTCACATTTAGACCATATTTCACCATGATCTTAAATTAAAAGTGCAGCACCACACACGGGATTCGAACTACATTCTCCCACGATGCTCTGACTGAGCTATACATTTACTTACTATGTGTAGCGAGCCGGGCACATATATACTCTATCTCGCACACAACTTGTAGACTACACGATTGTACGATACCACAGACTGAACGATCGGGAGGACAGGTTATTTTATGTGATGTGTACGAGACTATTATATTATGTAACAGACTAAAATTATGGGTAACGCTTTAGAATACAGCCCGCAAATAAGCAGGTAGTTATAGTATAACAACGGGGTTTAGGGCTGTAGTTATAGTCTAACTACGGGGTTTAAGGAGTGAATTATAAGATCTGTACTTATAGTCTAACTACGGGGTTTAAGGAGTGTAGTTATAGTATAACAACGGGGTTTAAGGAGTGTAGTTATGGTATAACAACGGGGTTTAAGGAGTGTAGTTATGGTATAACAACGGGGTTTAAGGAATGTAGTTATGGTATAACAACGGGGTTTAAGGAGTGTAGTTAGAGTATAACAACGGGGTTTAAGGAGTGTAGTTATAGTCTAACTACGGGGTTTAAGGAGTGAAAAAATACTTTAACTAGAGGGTAACAAGATCTGTACTTATAGTCTAACTACGGGGTCGCGGGCTGTATTATGAAGCAGGGGACAAATGTTTGTACTTATAGGCTAATTACGGGGTACCACACTGTACTTACAGGGTAACTACGGGGTTTAAGGAGTGTAGTTAGAGTATAACAACGGGGTTTAAGGAGTGTAGTTAGAGTATAACAACAGGGTTTAAGGAGTCTAGTTAGAGCATAACAACAGGGTTTAAGGAGTGTAGTTAGAGTATAACAACAGGGTTTACGGAGTGTAGTTAGAGTATAACAACGGGGTTTAAGGAGTGTAGTTAGAGTATAACAACGGGGTTTAAGGAGTGTAGTTAGAGTATAACAATGGGGTTTAAGGAGTGTAGTTAGAGTATAACAACGGGGTTTAAGGAGTGTAGTTATAGTCTAACAACGGGGTTTAAGGAGTGTAGTTATGGTATAACAACGGGGTTTAAGGAGTGTAGTTATGGTATAACAACGGGGTTTAAGGAGTGTAGTTATGGTATAACAACGGGGTTTAAGGAGTGTAGTTAGAGTATAACAACGGGGTTTAAGGAGTGTAGTTAGAGTATAACAACAGGGTTTAAGGAGTGTAGTTAGAGTATAACAACGGGGTTTAAGGAGTGTAGTTAGAGTATAACAACGGGGTTTAAGGAGTGTAGTTAGAGTATAACAACGGGGTTTAAGGAGTGTAGTTATAGTATAACAACACTCCTTAAACCCCGTTGTTATACTCTAACTACACTCCTTAAACCCTGTTGTTATACTCTAACTACACTCCTTAAACCCCGTTGTTATACTCTAACTACACTCCTTAAACCCCGTTGTTATACTCTAACTACACTCCTTAAACCCCGTTATTATACTCTAACTACACTCCTTAAACCCCGTTGTTATACTCTAACTACACTCCTTAAACCCCGTTGTTATACTCTAACTACACTCCTTAAACCCCGTTGTTATACTCTAACTACACTCCTTAAACCCCGTTGTTATACTCTAACTAGACTCCTTAAACCCCGTTGTTATACTCTAACTAGACTCATTAAACCCCGTTGTTATACTCGAACTACACTCCTTAAACCCCGTTGTTATACTCTAACTACACTCCTTAAACCCCGTTGTTATACTCTAACTACACTCCTTAAACCCCGTTGTTATACTCTAACTACACTCCTTAAACCCCGTAGTTACCCTGTAAGTACAGTACCCCGTAATTAGCCTATAAGTACAAACATTTGTCCCCTGCTTCATAATACAGCCCACGACCCCGTAGTTAGACTATAAGTACAGATCTTGTTACCCTCTAGTTAAAGTATTTTTTCACTCCTTAAACCCCATAGTTAGACTATAACTACACTCCTTAAACCCCGTTGTTATACTCTAACTACACTCCTTAAACCCCGTTGTTATACCATAACTACACTCCTGAAACCCCGTTGTTATACCATAACTACACTCCTTAAACCCCGTTGTTATACCATAACTACACTCCTTAAACCCCGTTGTTATACCATAACTACACTCCTTAAACCCCGTTGTTATACTACACTCCTTAAACCCCGTAGTTAGACTATAAGTACAGATCTTATAATTCACTCCTTAAACCCCGTAGTTAGACTATAACTACAGCCCTAAACCCCGTTGTTATACTATAACTACATGCTTATTTGCGGGCTGTATTCTAAAGCGTTACCAAATTATGTTGTGTGTGTGTGCGTCTAGTCTCTAGGCTGTATGGCTTCAGAGGTTAACTTCATTTAACACCAGCAACTCAGGGGGTACACAGAGCCTCGTATAGCGTGCCCAGAGCACCTCGTTCTGCACTTGGTGCAGACCGGTGCAGACTTGCTTTGGTCTAGTCAGTCACAGCTAGTAGCTAGCGACTAAGTACTTGCGCATGCGCATTGCTGCAGGAACTCAATTCATTATTTTATAGTATTGCGCTAGTCCTGGAAGCTTTTTGCTGGCACCACATAGCCAATATAGTCCCATATTTATGATATTTCATGTGACATAAAATGCGTTGAAATGTAGTTTTCGTGTAGACCAGATTTCAACTCTCAGTTACACAATAAATTGGACAAATGCCAATTCACACACTATCAATATTGTCTCTATTCCAAGCTACAACAAATGTTTTAACAATATGATTAACCAAATTGTGTTTTTTTACACGTTGACGTTGTAACCGCATTTTAGCCGGTTGAAAAGAGGGTGAAATTAGGTCTTAGACGTTCAAACCCAATATCACCCAGATTTAAACTAAAAATCAACGTTGAAAAACATTTTGTGCTCGCTGGGCTTGGTTATTCCAGTATTATTCGGGTTTTCGGAGGATTCTTTGATCATGTATACAGTGCATTCGGAATATGCGTCTCAATCCGGGTTTTTACCACAGTTTGCGACGCATGTTGCCTGTTTGTGGTCAACTGATGTGTGCTAGAAAGCGATAGAACAGGCGATATAATCATAATAATCCATCATCTCTGGCATGCAAAAAGAAAAGCCGACATTTCTGATCGGGAGGAGATGAGAAACATCGATTTAAAGGAGAATTTTGTTTTTTTACACCACGGTCCTCATTTCCAGCTTAAAATATGATGTTTTACTCACCCAAATACGTTTGGCTTCATTCGGATGCCCACGGAAGATTTTGAGCTCGGAGTAGTATCCTCAAACAGGCTATAACGGGCGCAAACGGGGCAAGGTGCATGCGCTCTGTAAATAACACATTTTCTGTCACATCGCGGTTCATTATGGTTGTAAATATAATTATGAGAACATGAAATAGATATCTATCTAACTAACCATCCTCTGCTGCCGACTGCCGAGTGCTCTGTTTGCTGTTCGGGTGCCCCGGATGTGCTTCAGAAGAAGCAGTGAGAAGCGCTTGGTTACAGAAGAAGAGAAAACACAGAAGAAGAACGTAAGCCCATCCGGGGCAGATCAGAGTTGACTCGCTCTCTGTTGTGTTATTGTTAGCTTAGCTTATAGCTTGGCATAATATAGATATCTGATGTCAAGATTATGGATGTTTCAATTCCATTACCGCTCGTGTGGAATCAGGCCACATATCGACAACAACAAACAGCAGCGGGAGATGTTATCTATGTGATGGACACCCGGACAGCAAACAGAGCACTCGGCAGTCGGCAGCAGAGGATGGTTAGTTAGATATATATTTCATGTTCTCATAATTATATTTACAACCATAATGAACCGCGATGTGACAGAAAATGTGTTATTTACAGAGCGCAGGCACCTTGCCCCGTTTGCCCCTGTTATAGCCTGTTTGAGGATACTACTCCGAGCTCAAAATCTTCCGTGGGCATCCGAATGAAGCCAAACGTATTTGGGTGAGTAGAATATCATATTTTAAGCTGGAAATGACGATGGTGTAAAAAACCGAAATTCTCCTTTAAAGAGAGAGAGTAGCCTATTCATAGCTTTCAAGGGGCGTTACGTGCTGCCGGGAACGCCCACCTGGCGGTCAAAAAACAAACTTGTTCATTCGCTGCCAGCCAAGTCGACTAGTTTCTCACGCAGTGTTTGTTCAGCCGTTTGTACACACGTCTTTGCCGCCAACATTTCCTCAAAGGTAAGCTCAAGTAACGTTACAATAATGATTAAAATACCCCGTTAACGTTACTTGAGCTTACCTTTGATGAAATGTTGGCCGCAAAGACGTGTGTACTTTGATGGTAGCCATTTGCCCTCCCCAGCGACTGAACCATGGCTAATCGCACAAATCCACAACCTCCTCCTGTCTGAGTTTTCTTTCTCCGACTGCATTCTGTAAAAGCACAAGCCAGGCGTGTCTCCTCGTCGGTTAGTGCAACCGATAGCACAACAGGTAATCGGCATTTTGGCTGAACAAACACAGCGTGAGAAACTAGTGACTCGGCGGCAGTGGAATGAACAAGTTTTTTTTTGACCGCCAGGTGGGCGTTCCCGGCAGCACGTAACGCCCCTTGAAAGCTATGAATAGTGCCCACGGAAGTCCACAATGCTTGCGAGCCTGCGAGGTAATAATGTAGGCTACTAGCCTACTTTCTATGAAAGACTTGGATGCGCAACACCAAACTTTTCAGCAGCAAGCTCCTGAAATGGACCAGTGATTCTAGTAAGAATAGTGCTGCTCTGTTTATTCTCAACAGAAAAACTCCGCGGCTCCGCCTACCTGCATCTCTCTCTCTCTCCCCCCCCCTCCCTCACGTGTCGGGGAGGGCGAGCTACGGCTGCATGTAAACGGGAATATTAGTGGATTATTAATTTAGTCTGAATATTGTCATTTACCGAATATGGGCAAAAAGCAGAATATTGTGTGCATGTAAACGTAGTCACTGTCCCTGTGAAACAGTGACACGTGAAACAAAGCGATGCCATACTTGACATCCATAGACAGCCATTTGTGCTTGACAACCTCCACAAGGATGAGCTATATATACTCACGCTCAGAGGTCCGCACGACACACGTATACGCAAGCAAACACCCACATAACCAACCACATACTCTACACAAGGACACACACACAATGCATTCACACACACCAAACAGTGGTGTTGTTACAGTGTGGGGTTGGTGGTCAGCCATCATAACGCAGACAACCATTGCATGTGAATCACTGGATCAACAGCCTATTGTTACTCTGTTCTCTATGTAATATGATAGAGAGCAGCTGGATGAATACTCCTTTATGATCCACTCTCTCATGATGAATCTGTTTGCTATGGGGTCATGTCATGGACTCTCAGCACAACTGTCATTTCTGTACCATTTCTATATTTAGTCATAGTTCTAATGTTTTTACATGTTAAAGGGATAGTTTTGATTTTTTTTTATGTGGGGTACTTGTCGACAGTCAGTGTAGGCTACTACATGCAGTAGAATGCAGCCGGCGCGAGACTGGCCGCGTCACGGCAGGCAAGTAGAGCTGTCTGCTGAGTGTGAACAGGGTTACAAGCAAAAACGTAAAAACAACAGGAAGAAAAACATAAAAAGCTTCCATACTGCTCACCTGGCATAATCCAAGTCTCCACAAGCCCTGAGATACTGAGTTGACGTGAAAATACGTCATTATTACACCCTGATTTAGCTGAAATCTGCACTGCAGCCAGGTGCGGCAAGAGATGGAAGAAGTGGGGCTGCTGCACCACTTGGCTCCAGTGCAGAATAATTTCACCACTGTTTCAGTCTTTGATCTTTGAGTGGCTGAATGAATAGAGGAATGGATAATAATATTCACTCAATTCAGAGTGTGAATTTGTTCAAAATTTAATGACTGAATGACTGACCTTAGTCACGGTAGGTGGACATCAATGGCCCATTTTCACCGCGGGTATTAGTGCGGCCCCGCCCAGCTCGACTCGCTTTTTTGTCTCATTCCACCGATCAAAAACCTGGACAGCCTGGGTTGAGTCGAGGAGGTTGCGTCGTGCTACTTTTGGTCCCTGCTTTGTTGAGGTTCCAGCCGGTACCATACGGTGACGTGAAAACACTGCAGACGACTGATTGGTCAGGCAGAATCGGGTCTACTGTGTCTGTCAATGCTGGATACCAGTTTATCATCACTTTATTTGTCAGACACAAGGTCCAATAAAAAACACACAATACATATAAAACAGGTAAACCTAACCCTAAACAACACAATAAGAGCAACTCAACAATTCTAAAATAAGGCACTGTAGGCTACCAGTGTTTCCAGATGGAAGACAGTTATCTAGTGTCACTGAGATTGGGTTGAGACAGCAACATAATCAGCATATTCTGAGACATATTCAGACGACAGATAAACGTATACATCAGGTTTCTCAGCAGGGCATGAAAGGTGCTTGCTCCTGCTCCACAAAACATTTCACTGGCGCTGCAACACCTTGGCTTCCTAAGAAGGATCCTCAGGCAGTCATTATAAGCAACCTGGAGCTTTTGGATGCTAGCCTGCTTAAACTTGACCCACAGGGGGGCAGTATAGAAAGGAGTACAGTAGGCTCTAAACAGGTTTACCTCAAGATTCAAGATTCAAGATTTTTATTGTCACTCCATGGTACAAGTATCACGTGTGAAATTCTTGTGTTGTGAACTCCGTTTACAACATAGTACAAATATAACAGGGCATTTGAGTGCAAAAACAACAAGAGACACAACAAGCAATAAGGCAGTATAGTGATAAGACAAGTCAGAGACAGTGGCATATTCACTGCACATAGGTGCACATGTCGTGTGCAGAGGCGTCATGCCCATTGTAACTGAGGGGGCAATTGCCCCCTCAGATTTTTGAGAGTTTTTTTTTTTTTTTTTTAATAAACATAGGCTATAATATTATAGGCTGTGTGTGGTAGTTGAAACATAGTTTCAAGTTGACGTTTATTTATGTTTGTAGTTAAAACAAAAACATAAATACTGTATAGGCTACATACAGTACAACACAAAAGGCTGTTATTTACCCTTTGTTGCCACCTGGTGAGTAAATATATTAACTAAAACCATTAAAATTGACAACCGGTCCGCAACTTTTTTCCCCCATGTATCTACCAGTCCTTGGCACAAAAATGGTTGGGAACCCCTGCTCTAGAGGACACTAGATGAGACTAATGGAAGAGAAAAGATGTCTACCTTCTGAAAAGGCAATACCAGCCAAAATAAACATTGTGTTACATTGCTTTGAAACGTGTGGTCTCCCTTTTTTGTCAAGTCCATTGAGCCTGGGCAGTGGCAATGTACTTAGTCTGGTGATTATGGATCTTTCCAGGAGGCTGAGAGCAGTTTGGAAAATAGCCTTATGGTTACACCTGCTCAGTCTGTTAATTTAAAATGAGATATTCCTCTAAATCTGGCTTCCAACCCCCCAAAAGAAAAAGCGCCAGAGTTCGCCCCCTCAGATTTTTGGCTTGCATGACGCCCCTGGTCGTGTGCATACTTTAAACGTGCTTAAACATTTTAAATTCTGCATATTTGACATACAGGTGCCAATAGCATATTCCTGTATGTCAAATACGCCGAATTTAAAATGTATGTATGGTATGTATGTATGTACCTTTACATCATCTGAGCAAAAATAAAACTTCTTCCTCAGCATGTTAGCTTGAGCATACTGTACATGCCTCTGTCTGTACATGTCATCATCATCACTCATTTGATCAGTTATAATATGACCCAAATATTTAGTTCTACAGCAAACTGCCAGCACCTGCCCAGACAGATAAAAAGAAGGAAAGGAAAGATCCTTATCGCCTCTTGTTCTGCAGATCATAGTGACACTCTTTTTAGCATTGTATTTCACATCAAAACGACCTCCATAGTCAGAACAGATATTCAGCAACTGTTGGAAACCAGTACTGCTTGGAGACAGGATGACCAAATCATCGGCATACATAAAGTGATTTACAGTGGTGTTACCAATCACATATCCCATTCGGCAGCTGCTGAGCTGTACAGAGAGTTCATTCATATAGAGATTGAACAGGGCGGGAGAAAGAAGCCCCCCCCTGATGGACGCCATTCCCGACACCAATAGGAGCAGAGACCATATTACCCCACCATACCTGCATGGTCTGGTTAGCATACCAGAATGCCAAGATTCTAATAATGCTATCAGGCACGCCCCTCTCCCTCAGCTTTAAAAATAGTTTCTGATGGTTGACTCGGTCGAATGCCATAGAGCAGTGGTGACCAATTTTTTTTTATTTTTTTTATCCAGAATGCAACTCGGGCAAGTTATCAGATATCTGCACTGATTGCAAAGGGTGGACGAGCTTTTTCATGTGGTGACTTTGTGAAACAGTGTCTGAATGTGGCTGCGGATACTGTGCTCACTCCTGAGATTGCATCCCTGCAAATTGTCTACAAAAGATGGACAATAAAGCTGATTTTCAAAGTACCTTGAGGATTTTTCAAGTTGTGAATTAAGTAAAATTTCTCTCTTGATTACAAAGGCGGAAAATACAACTGTTTTTAACTGGGTCTTTACTGATTAAATGTTTAAGCTCCCCACAAATGCAGATGTTTTTTTTTATATATATAACCAATTGCAAATTATTACAATTACCAAACAGATAAAAAGTAGATTATTATATTGAAATGTTATTTTAGATTTAGAATGTTAATTTTCTATAAAACACAATACATTTTAATGTAATTCCACGTTTATTTTTGGCCCTCGGCCCTCCACCCAGATTGAGTTTTGGCCCTTCATGGGAAAGAGTTTGGGCACCCCTGCCTTAGAGGCATCAATAAACCCCACTAAAACAGAGGAATTCTTACCTTTATACATATCAATAACCTCTTTCAATGCATAGACACAAAGGTCAGTAGTACCATGCTTGGCTTTGAATCCAAACTGATTGTCAGACGTGAATAAAAAGTTTAATGGGACTTACCTTCTCTTTTGTTATTTCCATCAGTCTTTTGTGTTGCTGCGTTCGGCTCTGGTGAAATAAAATCGATCTCCTTGCTCAGCTTTAACATGACGGTGGTTTTCAATTGTTTTGAGAGAGAAAAAGTCCACTGCTCGGTAAGCCCTTGTAGTTGTGTGCTACGTCGGCTCCGCTAGGCCGGAGGCGGGGGTTTAGCGAAGCCGCGGTCTTGCCTGGTGAGTGGCCGCCGGGGTAGTGGCTTCCCTTCTCCCCGTAGCGTAAACCCCCGTCCCCCGCGCAGCGCATGCATGTAAATAACAACTAATTGATATCCATTCTCCTGGCTGATGGTCACATTTGCCCATGTAGGTCATTTAGAGGCACCAGTATTTCATAACCAGTTTAAAAGTTCTGTGTATGGATTTAATTTTAACGTTATACGTTATAGCCTACTTGGGCTATGGGCGGTGGGCAGATATGCGGTCGCTATGACGACCAGGTGTGGGCAGAGGCGAGTAAACTTGCTGTGGAAGCAAAGTCTATATCAAGTAGAGACGAGTAAGGCTAGGTAGAGTAGACCCGTACTGTGCTGTCATATGTGGTGGAAATTAGCCATAAGTAGGCTAAGGGCAACCACAGTCAGATACAGCTGGCACATTATCTGACAACTCAACTCAACTAGGCTACTATTCACAAATAGACAAAAGCCTCTGCTAAATGACATAATGTAATGTAATGTAATCCAACATTCAGGTTGAATGAATCAATCCCATATTGAAAGCAAATCTCACATTACAATAGGCTCTTATGTCCAATGAATCAGGAAACTGCTGAGAACAACTCTATTGTCATCATGGGACCTGCTGCTTTTAATAGTGAGTTTAAAGTGAATGGGCCCAGGCAGTCCACCTGGTATGGATTGACTAGGCCTAGGATGTGATCCGATAACATCAGATCTATATGATCAGATATCAGACATGTAGTGGGGAACACTGAACAGGGGTTAACCGTGTCTGCAAACAACCTTTGATGCCACTGGAAGATTAGAGGGCAATTTGCTCAAACAAGAACAGAGGACCCAGAATATGAACCGTTCTGGCCTCAAACTGACTGCCGCTGGCTTTCTGTTTGTTATGTTTGAAGAAACTGTGGACCACGACATGCTGTCAACGTTTTCTTCTCATGCGGTTACAGGCACCATCATACACCAACACGCATCCACCACGACACTCGCTTGTGGTCCCGGTTGGGACGGCGAATCTGGACCCAGTCCAATACTGTGAAGGGAGGTGTTCTCCCCCTCCATCTCTTGTCGAACCGCCGCTTCCTCCAACGCGGAGCATTTGCGACCCTGGTGCTCTGGCAGGGTGCTGCTGCTGGTAGTTGAGTGTGGTGTTGCGCGGTTTATTGTTTATTTAGATCCCCATTAGCTGCCACACATGGAAGCAGCTATTCTTCCTGGGGTCCACAACATAAAAGTAAAAAAAAAAAAAAGATTTTTACAAATTACATTTGATGGATACAATTATTCAAATACAGTTTGTATACCTTAAATCATGAAAAAAATGAGGTAATGCTATGTAAGCTTTCTTAAAATATAACCATAACCCAACTATGGTTGCTTTTGATTAAAACAGTTTACAGATCAACATAAAAGAAAATAAAAAATTAACGAACACCAACAACAAATTCAGAATCACATAAATCAATGTTCAATCAACAGACTTTTTAATATCTTTTTTGAACAGACTTAAAGACTGGGTGTGTCTCATACTAGATTCAAGATTCAAGATTTTTATTGTCACTCCATGGTACAAGTATCACGTGTGAAATTCTTGTGCTGTGGACTCCGTTTACGACATAGTACATAGTACATAGTACTATCAGACAGCTTGTTCCATAATGCAGTGGCTCTATACATAACAGATTTTTGAGTAGATATTACATTTGTGGAAGGCAATACTAGTAATCTCCTAGACACTTGTCTTGTTGAATAATCATGAATATCTTCAATATGACAGATCCTAGAGTATAAAGATGTAGGCTTGGCCTGTATACACATTTTATGAAAAAAGGAGAGAAGATTATCAGAAAGCCTATCCCCAACCTTTAACCGCTGAAGCTTACTATACATAACATTAACATTTGCTTTGTAATGGAATTTCAGAACAAGGCGAGCAGCTCTGTTTTGAAAAATTTGTAACTTATGAATGTCTTCCTTAGTTGCACAGTAGTCTAAGTGAGATAGCACCAATGCCTGAATTACCTGTGCTCTAGAGTGATCATTCAATAAGTAGGCACATCTCTTGATAACAGATACAGCTCTCCCCATTTTTGCTACTATATTGTCGACATGAGCAGACCAGGACAGCTTTTCATCAAGGGTTAGACCCAGTAATTTCACATAGGAGACTTGTTCCAGAGCAACCTTCTTCATCTCAAGGGATAATTTAAACGCTTTACTTAATGTATGGCTAGAACCAAAAACTATACATTTTGTTTTAGCTACATTAAGTACTAATTTATTGTGTTCCACCCATTTAGATACAAGATCAAGTTCACTTTGCAAAACACTGTTTAGTTCTTCAATGTTATTAGAGGCTGTGTAAAGGGTGGAATCATCAGCATACATGGTCATTGATGCTTTTTTCAGTGCTAATGGAAGATCATTGGTAAATATAGAATACAATAGTGGACCTAAGCAGCTCCCTGGTGGGACCCCACATTCTAATTTACTAGTGGTGGAAAAACTACCATTGAAATAGACATTCTGTTTTCTATGTGTTCGATAATTTTCAAACCGGTAGTGCAGCAGAACACTGAATGGATGGTCATCGGCGCAGGTGGGTCAGGCAAACGCGGCGGTGGGCTGTCAGCTGCAGGAGGAGAGCGGCGCAGACCCGGGCAAAATGGTTCGACTTGCCACAGCGTCGACACCACTGCCCCCTGGCAGGGCAGTCTGGGGTTCGGCTGGGATGCGATAAGGAGCCACAACCACCACAGGCCCAGCATGCTGTGGGCGCCGCCGCTGTCTGAGTCAATAGCACGGGCCTGGAGGAGAAAGGACTGGAGGGTGCTAGCTGTGATGCCAAACGAACTGCTGACTCATGTTGAAAAGCGATATCCACAGCCTTTGCCAAAGTCAGCTCGTCTGGAGACATTAGTAGCAACTTGTCTCTGAGCTTCGGATCATTTGTGTGCTCAGCCAGCTGATCCCGTATTAATTCCTCTTCTAGCGCTCCAAACTCACAGAGGCTGGCCAGTCCCTTCAGATCGGCTACATAATGGTGCACAGACTCACCAACATGCTGCCGACGTTGATGGAACACAATCCACGAAAGCATACTGTAACATTCTGTGGTGCAGCAAAATGTCCAGACAGCAGTGTGACACAGTCCATGTATGTAGTAGCGGGTCCCAGAGTCCAGAAAATCCGCTGTTGTCCCTCGTTGCCCAGACTGTGTACAAGCAGGGCTCTCCTCCTTTCATCATTAGCCTAATGGCTCATTTATACGGCTCATTTTCATACGTAAATAGATGCGTCCGTTTCAAACGTTATTATCGTCACTGCCCACATACTTCCATGCGTCTTTCACGTTGGTATCATGTTAAGCAATACATTCACCAGTGGGCAGTAGAGAGTCAAATGTATGAGTGTGTATGTGGTTTTGCTCTGTTTCATGCGTATCCATAAGCTTTCAGATGACGGACAGAAAACACACGAAATGAACGCAGAGTACGGACAGAAGGCTCTGTCCGTCTCCGTCTTTAACGTAGAGTATAATTGGGCCTTTAGACAGCGCGAGGACCACTAGGAATGTATCAAAGGTTTATGCCAGCAAACCCACGGAATCGGTGGCTCGCCAGGCAGATCGAGGAACGGGGAGAGAGGTGGGAGCCGAGAGTCCATTATTCTCATCGCCAATGTTATGTTTGAAGAAACCTCGGACCACGACGGGCTGTCAATGTTTTATTCTCATGCAGCTACAGGCACCATCATACAACACGCATCCACCACGACACTCTCACTCACTGACGCTTTCCGGCAGCTGTTGTAAAGCTGCTCAGCTTCTCTTGAAGGTACAGCTACAATGGTGTATCCACATACAGTACACAACACTGTCACTGCAACAAAAACATTTACATATTTCTGCTATATGGTCTAGCAGGCAGTCAGGGGTGAAAGTGGATTGGATTTCTTGCAGGTACTATACTACCCTGACCTCCATCAATATTAGATGTAGACTGTTTAACACGTTCACTGCCATTGACGAGATATCTCGTCTTACAAAATCCAATGGTTGACTGCCAATGACGAGATATCTCGTCTTTAAAAAAAAAAAAAAAAATTTGACGGTGGGACGTGGATCAACGCCCCCCACGTCTCCTATAAAAATATTGCAGCCACCGAACGTGTACAACCCATTCCACCGACCTACTAAGTGGCGACAGTGCTCTCCAGACTAGAAAAAGCCGAGCCAAAACTGCAGGGGAACGCGCGAGGAAACCATTCTCTCATACTGTAAAATGGATTGGCGAAAACGCTTTCGCTTTCGCGCATTATCGCGCTGGGAGCTGGCGGTGGGGGATTGCAAATTTGCATAATAGATTATGGGTGAAACACACTTTGAAACACCAGCAGAAAGCGCAGAATCGCACGCAGCTTCATTCCAGCTGAGCTCAACCGAAAACCCAGAAACGAACGAGCCTCATTCTCATACTGTAGGCGAAAACGCTTTCACGCTGGTGCACACGGGCGCACAACGGTGGGGGGTTCCAAAAATAGACTGGGTGGAAAACACACTTTGAAACACGCAGCATAAAGCCTAGAATCACACAAAGCTTCATCAAAGCTCTCAAACCCAAGAAACGAGTGAGCCCCATCCACACTCGCCGACGAGGGGGCCGCCAGGGAGGGAGGCTGCTCACTGCTCAGACAGGCAGTAGAAACTCGCTTGTGACAAACGCTGCTGAAAGCCACCAGACACGCCCACGGAGGGAGGAGTTTGAAGGAGAGGGCGTTCAGAACTATATTGTTTAGATGTCTGATCTCTCACTGATGCCAAAAATAAATGGTTAAAGTGACTGTTCTGCCTGTTTGATTGAATTTCACAAAACTGCGATTATCTCAGCTTTCAGTCTCAGACGCTGAAACCATGCTGTACTCAACGGCTAATATCTACATAACTACTAACTCTACAAACTAACTCTTTTAGACAGAGAAAGCACACATTCTATTAGTACTTTTGTGAACTTTGTGTTCACAAAGTCCAAGCAGAAAATAATCCTCGGCTCTTGTAAAATGAGCCAGAATCCTCAAAAAAACCCTCTGGCAGAAGCTACCTACAGTAAAAAAAAAAACGGCTGGCAGTGAATGTGTTAATAACAATCGAAAATATTGGTCGTAGTTGCTTAAAATTAAAAAAGTTAGTGATTTGTCGGTTTGGGAAACTCAGACAGAGTGAGAGTTCTTCCCACTGCGCAATCTTTGGTCGCTGCACAATCTTGGGTTTTGGAATCTGCGGCAGAGTGAGAGGTCTGTCTGCTCTCCACTCCTGTTCTGTGAGATCTTTGGCTGCTTCCAGTCTAGCTGCGTCACATAGCGTTAAAGCACGGATTAAAAACACACAGGTCTAAAACACTGCACTGAAACAATTTGGAAGCAATTTATGAGAGAGAGTACTGTTGTTTATGTTGACCTAACGACATAACGTCAGCAGATGTGTTTCCTTATTGCAAATGCGATCGTGACTGGCCCTCTTCCCGGGACTGCGTTCAGGTACCAGATCTTTTAATGGTATACGTACCACCCCATTCCAGTCTACTTTAACCAATGGGCTTGATCCTTTAGTGGCATCAGACATGCACAGTTGCACACACATAGGGTTGTTTTATATTGAACTGAATGGAATGAGCCTTATCCACCTTATTTCTAGCTGCCATGATGCCTGATGGGTGCTTCTTCCGCTTCCGGTGTAATAGACTGTTTTACAGTCTATGGTTTTAACTTGCCAAAAAAAACATCTATGAGGATTTTACAGCAGAGCCATTCTGCTCTACAGCCATGTCGTTCGGGTGCTGGGATAACGTAATGCATTGTGGGTAGTCGGCTACTGTGGCTAATGCTAGCAGCTAGCGTAAAGCTGTGTTCACACCGAGATATTTATTTTTCGCTCTGTCGCTTGATTCAACCCTTTGGAATCGCTCTGTCACTCTGTTTAAATCGCTCATCAACAGGCACAATAATTGACGGACATGTGGGGGCTATAACGTTATGCAATGTCATGATGTTTGTCCACTACGAGCCACCGTAGATGTTTACAAGCTAAGCCTATCAGCGTGCTCCTAACGCGAGGTCCATACCGGTAGTACAGACTTCACTTCATGTCAGCTGTCAGCCTGTCAATGCGGTTTGTTGCCACACAATAAACCAGCGGTTTGTTCCAAGCCAGTGTGATCCTTGACTCGCTCTCACACGGCAGCCAATCAGCGTTGAACAGCGAGCGACTGATTCCAGCGTATTTTGGCTCGAGTTGGGATATTTCATCTGGGGCGACGAGCGTATTTTCTCCGTATCGCTCTGTCTCTGTCGCTCGGACGCCCAGCGATTTTTCTCCCGGGCGAATATATGCTGAATCGCTCGTTTGCATTGACTTTGTATGTAAACTCGATGCCAGCGGAAAACTTTAATAGGTCGGTGTGAACGCAGCTTAATAGTTACTTTACATGGCAGTAAAACGCCACTGAATGACCAAATTGATTTAACTTTTAACCATTTCGAGTAACACTGTTTCCATATGGACCCCCAGCGTTGGTTAGTTGTTTATAACGTGACTATATTTATAACTTTTATAACGTACTCCAGTTTCCGGTTTATAATTCGGGTCTGCAGCTGAGTATAACAAAGGAAATGGCAAGCTGCAACAATAAGTCACGTTAAACCAGACCTTGTACCCACGATTATTTTTTACAGTGGGGCATTCAAAAATAAGGTGGATTGGCTCTTTTCACAACAACTTTTTGAGGTGGTAAAGCAGGTGTAACCAATAACATTAACAACGGCCAGGAACACCTAAACAGAATGGAACCATAATTAATGGTATTGGTTACACTTTCCTTCCTGGTTTTAACACCTCAAAATGGTTGCTGTGAAATAGATCCATTGTAACTCTTATCCACCATCTAACACAGTGGTCCCCAACCACCGGGCCGTGGACCGGTACCGGGCCGCAACGCATTTGGTACCGGGCCGCGAGCCGGTCCCAATTTTCTTTTTATATATAAACATAGGCTATAATATTATAGGCTGTGTGTGGTAGTTGAAACATAGTTTCAAGTTGATGTTTATTTATGTTTGTAGTTCAAACAAAAACATAATACTGTATAGGCTACATACAGTACAACACAAAAGGCTGTTATTTACCCATTGTCGCCACCTGGTGAGTAAATATATATGTAACTAAAACCATTAAAATTGACAACCGGTCCGTGACTTTTTTTTCCATGTATCTGGTCCTTGGCACAAGGAAAAGGTTGGGAACCCCTGATCTCACACACTGTTAAACCCTGCAACCAATGATCTATTTTCAAAGTGACACTGATTTTCTCCCCAATTGGTCAATTTCCCCCTGCTGCCCCGGTCGCTGCTCCACCCTCTGCCGATCTCGGGAGAGCCGAGACTAACACCATGCTTCCTCCAACACATGCACAGTTGCCAGCTGCTTCTTTTCACCTGACAGGGGGTGCTGCAGCGGCAGGATGTAACACGTGGGAGGATCACACTATTCACACCAGTTCCCATCCACCCGACCAGGCGCCCCGACCGAACAGAGGAGGCGCTAGTGCACGACCAGGACACATACCCCAAATCCGGCTTCCCACCTGCAGACACCAGCCAATCGTGCCTGTATGGATGCCCGACCAAGCCGGAGGTAGTCTCAATGCCAGACCCATGAAAGTTATACGCTGATGATACACTACGTTACAGCATTTTGCAGACACTCCCCTCAGCCAGCTTGTGTAGGAAGCGAACCGTTCACTTGGCCAGTGATTGGCCAGTGGTGGATTCAGCCTTCACCAATGAGTAACGATTTTGCGATCAGTGACGGCATGGGAGGCGCAGCCCATTTTTCAAATCACTCTCTCATTGGTGCTACGACCTGTCACTCATTCAATTTCAATGCCCCCTAGACCCGCCCTCAAATACCAGCTGTGGCTGTGAAGCGGCACAGACTCATTTATGTAGTATGCCGAGCGCAGCGATTCAATGTAATATTTGAGTCTGGGGAGAGACTAAGCTGGAGGTAACACGGGGGTGCGAACCTGTGACCCTTGAGTTGGTAGGCAGGGAATCTACCGCTACTACCCGGACGCCCCCACACGACAACACTGTTAAGCTCGGCAACCGATGAGATTTTCAAAGTGACAACTGACCGAAACCGTGTTGACACGAGGATGAAAGTACAGGAACACATGCATATAATGAGAGAAAGAGAATGAGAGAAAAAGCAAGAGAGGGAGGATTTCCTGTCCTAATCCTGAGGACTTCAAGCACACAGTGGAAGGCTCTGATTGGTCACACAGTGGCAGATTCTGATTGGTCACATGGATGATAGAGACGGTGGAGATGGTTTAATTGGAGACACTATCTGGAGTCTGTCATTGTCAAACACACACACACACAAACCAACCAACACACACACAGACACACACACACACACACACACACACAGTTAGAGTGCTGTGTTGTTGACCTTGTCTGTCTTTGTGTCTGATGGACTGATGGTCCCTCTGAAGTAGCAGTGAGACTTACCCCTCGGGAAGGGGAAGGCCAAAGATAGCGCTTCTGGATTTCAAATATTTTGGGTACAATTGTTGTTTTGCTCAAATCCTCCCAAACCAATTAGCCGTTTACTGGTTTAGCGGAGACAAACAGAGAGCAGGAGGGAGGGAGGGAGGGAGACAGGTAGACTTAAAGTGAGAGACAAAAAGAGGGAGAAACTGGATAGAGACATAGACAGAATTAGTGCCTTCAAGTATATTGGAAGTTAAAATACTCTTTGGAATAGAAATACATCGAGAGAAAAAAACTGTGAATTTTGTTAGTACCCCACGGGCATATAGATTTTTCAAGCAAATCAATAAAACAGACAGAAACAGAATACTTTGCACACATTACATGGGCATAAATGGATCCTGGGGATAAAATGACAAGTGCTGAGGGTGTAGAGTGTGTAGAGCAAGTCAAACGACATACACATCAGCTAAGGGGAACTTTCAATTAAGTTAGGGTTAGTGTATTGTAGCGGCAACTGTGGACAAAAGCGGTATTGTTCACCCGGAATGAAACCTGGGCTGCGTTCCAATACCCATACTTGTACTTCTTTCTTGTAGTATGTACTGCCGCTGCCCTCACAAAGTATGGATTGTAGTGTGTAGCATGCATGCAAAATGCATACTATTGGGACACACTACATCTGTCGTCACATGAGCTTCCTGAACTCCGACCTCTTGCTCACTTCCGCCGACGTCCGCAGCGCCACATATATATATATATATATATATTTTTTTTTTTTCAATAAACAAAGTCTGGCAATAACAAGCAGTACATTATACAAAAAATTCAGACTAAGCATTTACAAAATTGGAACAGACAATCAAATAAACAAATTGCTGTTATATTGTAATGTATGTTGTTGTTTCTAATAAACTGATGTGATGATACTTACATGCAGTCTCATTCTTAACAGTATAATAACGTGCATATTTCTGTCAGTGTTTTTATCATAGTTATTGACGTGTTCACGGCGTCATGGAGGTGAGTGTGGATTATACACGCAGCTCAGTCAGTGCGACGTAACTCCAGTAGGTGGCGGTAATGCACAAAAAGTTGTTTGCCAACCGCCATAAAACATTAGAAGAAGAAGAACTTCCGCTGCGCAAAGGATTGTGGGGAAGATTGGCTGGCGCAGCATGCATCGATGCATACTCCGAAATAGGAGCTGATGTAGTACAACATCCTGGTACTCTTGGCATACTGCATCTGACATACTATGTATTGGGACATACTAAATCTTTTTTTGCCTACTAAATAGTATGGAAGTATGGGTATTGGAACGGGGCCCTGTAGTTCCTGAACACCGAATCTCCTCCCACTGTCTCCACGGGTTTTCTGAGCCTTGGCAGCTAATCTGTAACCTTGCTTGCAAGATGGATAACCTTGCGAGATCAAAAGAGATTCTCTCGACGTAATCCATCTTGTCATGCACAGGCAGTTAAGATGATTGGCCGAACCATGCCGGCTCGACGAATCAGCGGCAGCCTAGGCGGGTTTAGGCTCGTCTGGGCAAGTAGTGGGTACATGGTCTTTGTAGTTCTTTTCACTCGTCAACATGGCTGCCGCCGCGGAAGTGACAGGCAGTCTGAATGAAATTGAATGTAACGTTCCCAATTCTATGTATTAAATTCAAAAAAACGACCCTCAACATTTGGGAAGGCTAAGTCACACAACTAGTTCATTATAATCTAACGTCATGCTTTGAAGGCGACTTTACGACGATGAGGACGGTGAGGACTCAATCAATGATAGACTACCACGGAGATCAGGCACAGGCACCTTCCTCCGGTCGCAAATGTGACGTCAGAGGCAAGGCGATCTGATTGGTTGAAGTTAACACGCACCAGCGGTGATAGACAGATGGGTCATCCAATCACCTGCCAAGTAGCTTGGAAAAAGTGCCCGCCTCCGTCAGCGGGTCGGGTTACTGCATTCCCAGATCGACTGCCTTAGTGAAACATAATGTGGAGCTAAACTGTCCATCTGGCAGCGTCAGGTTAGCTAATCTGAGCCTGAGGCCAAAAGCTTTGGCATCTGGTCATCCGTAAAAAAGTGGAAAGGGTCATTGCAGATCTGGCGGATACGGAACTTTTCTGTGCTCCAAAAAACAAATTTGCTCTGAAAACAGGGCGTCATAGTAACATAAATAAATGTGATGCGAGTTATCAAGCTATGTAGCTACAAAAATAAAATGATCCAACATGATATAAAACCAGCTTTCTGGGGGAACGAAAATACACAAAACTGAAACACCACTGGAAACACCGGCGGATCTGGGCCGGGTCTTAGAGAGGAAGAGCGAGCCGATTATCAACCCACTTTGTTTCATTATAATGTCGTATAAGCAGATGGACAGTGTTTACCTTCGCTATATGTTTTCCACACGGAGAGCTCCCATTTCCTCCTCTGGCAAAACGATTCGCTGTGATGCGTTTTACGTCACAACGTGTCACAACGGAAGCTCTGCTGGAGACGCGGAGTCTGCTCCGAGGGCTGTTGATTCGGCTTCCAGGGTGGCTGTTATTGTTTATTTTTATTTTTTAAGTATGCGCACATCCACGGAGAATCGCATTGAGAGCCTTAATGAGCCTTAATGACTTGCAGCTGGCGGGACGGAGTTTCTTCAAGCGGGAGCAGGAAGGATATGTCTCTGTGTGGAAAACATATAGCGAAGGTAAACACTGCCCATCTGCTTATATTAACGACATTATAATGATACAAAGTGGCTTGATCCTTTAAGATGCTTTACATAGAAACAATAACATAAAGAAAGAGACAAGAGAGAACAATCACATCACAGGTCTTAAAGTGTTAGCGGTTAGACCACAATCTCTGTGTGCGTGTGCACGCTCGCGTGTAATAGCAGAGACTGATCAGAAAAAAGAACTAGTGACTACACACCTGTAAAGTTTCGTGACTGCATCGTGCACGGTTTTGATGCTATCACGTTCACAAAATGTGTCCACAGACAGACAAACACCTGTCAAAGTATGGCTTCTGTGGTAGTTCACGCTACAATAGGTGTCTCCAGGACCACATTTGGCCTTGATCACTCTCACACACACACACACACACACACACACACCTACACACACACACACACACACACAGACTTACAAGGTGAAAACAATACCAACCCCGCTTTCGCAGCTGGTAACAAAGGTAAAGGATGGGCTTGGCATGGTGGGAGTGAAGCTCATAGAGATACTGTTGAATAAGGCTGTGTGATTTCTACGGTGAAGCTGGACTGCAACAACATGCAAATGGGACTTAGATAGAGACAGCGTCTGATTTGCATTTGAATATTGGGAAACATATTGGAAATGTTCAAGTTCAAGTAAAAACAAAACAAAACAAAAAACAGACAGTACATTCCAATGCAATGAAATGCATGTCCTGACTTCTCCAGAGATAGCAGTGCAGTACACACATGAACAAAGTGGTCAGTGCATTCTGGAATACAATACACAGTAAAAACAATAAAAGAAATAAAAATCATAGCAAACATGAAAGCATGGCAATCCTCATTGTGTGTGTACAGTATGTGTGTGACGTCAATGTGTGGAATGCTTTACGCACATTGCACTGCACGGTGTATGTGTGTGATGTGCAGTGTGCGTAATGCTTTGCTTTACTGTAATAGTAAGAATGTGTGATGGGGACCTCCGGCATGGTCGGGGTGTCCATACAGGCACGATTGGCTGATGACTGTGGGAGGGAAGCCGGATTGAGGGTATTTGTCCTGGTCGCTGCACTAGCGCCTCCTCTGGTCGGTGCAGAAGGGAACTGATGGGAATAGTGTGGTCCTCCCACGTGCTACGTCCTGCTGGTGAAGCTTCCATTGTCCAGTGAAAAGAAGCGGCTGGCTACTGCGCATGTCTCGGAGGAAGCATGGTGCTAGGCTACAGCTGAGGGTGGAGCAGCAACCGGGGCAGCAGAGGGAGAAATTGGCCAAGTACAATTGGGTAGAAAATGCGGGGAAATTGGAAAAACATAATAAAAAAAGAAGAAAAGAATGTGTGATGGGCTGCTGAATGGCTAATGTCCACAATAATGCACCGTGCTTTCTTCCTGTAGAGAGTGGTGTAAATATTAACGAGCTCTGGTATTCGTGTATATAATGTTGTTGTTTTTTCAGATTTTTCTCCCTGCTTCCTTTTTCTGCTGTCCAGGGCCACAAAGTGTTAAAAATCAAATTTCTCTGTGTCTGTTTAGAGGCAGTGGTATTAAATTTCCCTTGGCGGAATTTAAGAAAGCAGCTTATTAAACTCAGAGCAGAGCTTTAATCCATGTCAATGAAAACAGAGCTTATAGTGCTGGATATGTTCTTTCAAATCCAGAATATAATACAGAATACAAATAATGAGTTTATCCTAACTGAGGCCTTACATGAGTGATTGGTATCAAAACTTTGAGAGTGTGCAGGCCAATTATAAAGTCCAATTAAAACCTCATAGATTGCAAGATGAAATAATAGTGTAATGATTCTATGGCAGATGAAGTGGGGACTGCTGTGACTATAGATCACAAGCTGGATTCAAACCTATGATGATTATTTTACTCACTATGTGCCATTGAGGCCCAACAAGCTACAGGATCCATTCCAAGCAAACACAAACACAACAGGAGCTGATCTCACTAATAAGCCCCCTCAGTCTAATGAGAACCACTCGGCACCAGGGCAGCATCAAAAATGTACTTCCTAATGTTTTAATTCCCGGACAGTTTTAGACCCACACATTGATTAGTGCTGTAGTGTATTGTCTCTGTGGGGATAATCCATTTAAAGCAGCTTATTAAACTAGGAGCAACATAATCCTTGTCTGTGGAACCATCCCTAATTAAACTATGCTGGATCTATTCTTTCAGATCCATACCATGAGACTGAAAACAACACAACTGTAAAATCTTGAAAATCTGTGGCTTTACATAATGAATCAGAAAAATCAATGAACATCGATCTTCACAGCAGCAAATGGAAGCTTCGGCAGCTGTGAAAGTGACTGGCAAAACGAGGCGTGAGGATATTTAAAAAAAATATATTAATATTTTATCCCTTATTTCAGCAGGAACATTGAGTTGGAACATATACAGAAATAGCCTGGGGTAATATACTGTAGGAAGAGACATGCCTAAGCTGCTTAGTACAACCGCCTTATGCACTGGGCAGCTGAGGAACTTCAGGATAATTGGGGATCTGCTCTGCTCAACTTTTGGGGGAAATTGTCATCCATCAATCATGTTCCATCAATCATGTTGTTCCATCAATCATGTTCCATCAATCATGTTGTTCCATCAATCATGTTGTTCCATCAATCATGTTGTTCCATCAATCATGTTCCATCAATCATGTTGTTCCATCAATCATGTTCCATCAATCATGTTGTTCCATCAATCATGTTGTTCCATCAATCATGTTGTTCCATCAATCATGTTGTTCCATCAATCATGTTGTTCCATCAATCATGTTGTTCCATCAATCATGTTCCATCAATCATGTTGTTCCATCAATCATGTTCCATCAATCATGTTGTTCCATCAATCATGTTCCATCAATCATGTTGTTCCATCAATCATGTTGTTCCATCAATCATGTTCCATCAATCATGTTGTTCCATCAATCATGTTGTTCCATCAATCATGTTCCATCAATCATGTTGTTCCATCAATCATGTTGTTCCATCAATCATGTTGTTCCATCAATCATGTTCCATCAATCATGTTGTTCCATCAATCATGTTGTTCCATCAATCATGTTGTTCCATCAATCATGTTGTTCCATCAATCATGTTGTTCCATCAATCATGTTGTTCCATCAATCATGTTCCATCAATCATGTTGTTCCATCAATCATGTTGTTCCATCAATCATGTTGTTCCATCAATCATGTTGTTCCATCAATCATGTTGTTCCATCAATCATGTTGTTCCATCAATCATGTTGTTCCATCAATCATGTTGTTCCATCAATCATGTTCCATCAATCATGTTGTTCCATCAATCATGTTGTTCCATCAATCATGTTGTTCCATCAATCATGTTCCATCAATCATGTTGTTCCATCAATCATGTTGTTCCATCAATCATGTTCCATCAATCATGTTGTTCCATCAATCATGTTCCATCAATCATGTTGTTCCATCAATCATGTTCCATCAATCATGTTGTTCCATCAATCATGTTGTTCCATCAATCATGTTCCATCAATCATGTTGTTCCATCAATCATGTTCCATCAATCATGTTGTTCCATCAATCATGTTCCATCAATCATGTTGTTCCATCAATCATGTTGTTCCATCAATCATGTTGTTCCATCAATCATGTTGTTCCATCAATCATGTTGTTCCATCAATCATGTTGTTCCATCAATCATGTTGTTCCATCAATCATGTTGTTCCATCAATCATGTTGTTCCATCAATCATGTTGTTCCATCAATCATGTTGTTCCATCAATCATGTTGTTCCATCAATCATGTTGTTCCATCAATCATGTTGTTCCATCAATCATGTTGTTCCATCAATCATGTTCCATCAATCATGTTGTTCCATCAATCATGTTGTTCCATCAATCATGTTGTTCCATCAATCATGTTGTTCCATCAATCATGTTCCATCAAGCATGTTGTTCCATCAATCATGTTGTTCCATCAATCATGTTGTTCCATCAATCATGTTGTTCCATCAATCATGTTGTTCCATCAATCATGTTGTTCCATCAATCATGTTGTTCCATCAATCATGTTGTTCCATCAATCATGTTCCATCAATCATGTTGTTCCATCAATCATGTTGTTCCATCAATCATGTTCCATCAATCATGTTGTTCCATCAATCATGTTGTTCCATCAATCATGTTGTTCCATCAATCATGTTCCATCAATCATGTTGTTCCATCAATCATGTTGTTCCATCAATCATGTTGTTCCATCAATCATGTTGTTCCATCAATCATGTTGTTCCATCAATCATGTTGTTCCATCAATCATGTTCCATCAATCATGTTGTTCCATCAATCATGTTGTTCCATCAATCATGTTGTTCCATCAATCATGTTGTTCCATCAATCATGTTGTTCCATCAATCATGTTGTTCCATCAATCATGTTGTTCCATCAATCATGTTGTTCCATCAATCATGTTCCATCAATCATGTTGTTCCATCAATCATGTTGTTCCATCAATCATGTTGTTCCATCAATCATGTTGTTCCATCAATCATGTTCCATCAAGCATGTTGTTCCATCAATCATGTTCCATCAATCATGTTCCATCAATCATGTTGTTCCATCAATCATGTTGTTCCATCAATCATGTTGTTCCATCAATCATGTTGTTCCATCAATCATGTTGTTCCATCAATCATGTTGTTCCATCAATCATGTTCCATCAATCATGTTGTTCCATCAATCATGTTGTTCCATCAATCATGTTCCATCAATCATGTTATTCCATCAATCATGTTGTTCCATCAATCATGTTGTTCCATCAATCATGTTGTTCCATCAATCATGTTGTTCCATCAATCATGTTCCATCAATCATGTTGTTCCATCAATCATGTTGTTCCATCAATCATGTTGTTCCATCAATCATGTTGTTCCATCAATCATGTTGTTCCATCAATCATGTTGTTCCATCAATCATGTTGTTCCATCAATCATGTTGTTCCATCAATCATGTTGTTCCATCAATCATGTTCCATCAAGCATGTTGTTCCATCAATCATGTTCCATCAATCATGTTCCATCAATCATGTTGTTCCATCAATCATGTTGTTCCATCAATCATGTTGTTCCATCAATCATGTTGTTCCATCAATCATGTTGTTCCATCAATCATGTTGTTCCATCAATCATGTTGTTCCATCAATCATGTTCCATCAATCATGTTGTTCCATCAATCATGTTGTTCCATCAATCATGTTGTTCCATCAATCATGTTCCATCAAGCATGTTGTTCCATCAATCATGTTGTTCCATCAATCATGTTCCATCAATCATGTTGTTCCATCAATCATGTTGTTCCATCAATCATGTTGTTCCATCAATCATGTTCCATCAATCATGTTGTTCCATCAATCATGTTGTTCCATCAATCATGTTCCATCAAGCATGTTGTTCCATCAATCATGTTGTTCCATCAATCATGTTCCATACATTTATGTTGTTCCATCAATCATGTTCCATCAATCATGTTCCATCAAGCATGTTGTTCCATCAATCATGTTGTTCCATCAATCATGTTCCATACATTTATGTTGTTCCATCAATCATGTTGTTCCATCAATCATGTTGTTCCATCAATCATGTTGTTCCATCAATCATGTTGTTCCATCAATCATGTTGTTCCATCAATCATGTTCCATACATTTATGTTGTTCCATCAATCATGTTCCATCAAGCATGTTGTTCCATCAATCATGTTGTTCCATCAATCATGTTCCATACATTTATGTTGTTCCATCAATCATGTTCCATCAATCATGTTGTTCCATCAATCATGTTGTTCCATCAATCATGTTCCATCAATCATGTTCCATCAATCATGTTGTTCCATCAATCATGTTGTTCCATCAATCATGTTCCATCAAGCATGTTGTTCCATCAATCATGTTGTTCCATCAATCATGTTGTTCCATCAATCATGTTCCATCAATCATGTTGTTCCATCAATCATGTTGTTCCATCAATCATGTTGTTCCATCAATCATGTTGTTCCATCAATCATGTTGTTCCATCAATCATGTTGTTCCATCAATCATGTTCCATCAATCATGTTGTTCCATCAATCATGTTGTTCCATCAATCATGTTCCATCAATCATGTTGTTCCATCATTTATGTTGTTCCATCAATCATGTTCCATCAATCATGTTGTTCCATCAATCATGTTGTTCCATCAATCATGTTGTTCCATCAATCATGTTCCATCAATCATGTTGTTTCATCAATCATGTTGTTCCATCAATCATGTTGTTCCATCAATCATGTTGTTCCATCAATCATGTTGTTCCATCAATCATGTTCCATCAATCATGTTGTTCCATCAATCATGTTCCATCAATCATGTTGTTCCATCAATCATGTATTTGTTTTGCCACATATCCCATCACTCACCGAAAAACACACATTAGTTTGCGAGGTAGCGTGTAGCTAACTGAAGCATTAGAGATTAGATACATTACAATACAATACACTGAATACAGAGTTTAAAAGACAGACAGTGTCAAAATGTAAATTGCTCTATTCCATGTCCAGTTGTTTGGTTGAACTGTTCACTACTCTGCTATAGAGCCTGTCTGGGGGGTTGTGAGGAGGCATCGATTGTAATTATTAATGCTGAAAAGGCCAGAAAGCCAGTGGCAACAGTGCAAAATATGGCCTTAAAGGTAAATAGACGTACAATAATGGGTCCATTGTGATTGAACCAATGGCCTTCAAGAACGAATCTGACCTCACCTCAAAGCCAACCATAACTCTTCTGACACAAGTACACACAGACAGAGACACACACTTGCACGCATGAACGCGCACTCGCACACACACCTTGCTTTTCCACAAATGGTAGGCTATATCAATGGCACATTGGCACTTCATTCACCAGCTGGTTTATTTCCAATACTAGCTTGTCCAATGTCTAACTAGACAATGTAATAATTGATCAGATCATCAGAGTGATTTGATATCAGCAACAGGACTCCAACATCCCTGTTCAATCGACTATTAGAGGACAGCAAATTAAGGAAAGCGTGGCATGTGAAACATCAAATAGTAATCAATATCTCTCTTCTGTTGGTCAGCAAATACAGCCAGGAGTCTCTTATCTGCCTGGCTCCAACAGACACACACACACTGACACACATATGAAAACAGATTACACAATGAATAATTACTGACAATTTATTTCCATTAGTCACAAAAAGCAATATGTCTGTCTGTCTGTCTGTCTGTCTGTCTGTCTGAGAAGTGTGTCTGATATAACAATGTCCTGTGATTTAAAGGTCTGTTAAGAGTAAAGTGTAGGTTACCTTTCCAGCTTTCGCCGCTCCAAACCGTAGTTGGGAAGCCTCTGGTGTTGTGCTAGTCTATAACCTGCCCGTAGCTGCTAACAAGCTTTTTACTAAGAGTCTGGAGCAACTCTGCGGTGAACTGGCACTTTATTTCAGTACAGCAGTGAACATAATGCACAGCCTCTGTGGTGTTACTCTGCAGTGAACTGGCACTTTATTTCAGCACAGTAGTGAACATAATGCACTGCCTCTGTGACATTACAGTGAACTGGCACTTTATTTCAGCACAGTAGTGAACATAATGCACGGCCTCTGTGACGTTACAGTGAACTGGCACTTTATTTCAGCACAGTAGTGAACATAATGCACTGCCTCTGTGGTGTTACTCTGCAGTGAACTGGCACTTTATTTCAGCACAGTAGTGAACATAATGCACGGCCTCTGAGACGTTACTCTGCAGTGAACTGGCACTTTATTTCAGCACAGTAGTGAACATAATGCACTGCCTCTGTGACGTTACTCTGTAGTGAACTGGCACTTTATTTCAGCACAGTAGTGAACATAATGCACGGCCTCTGTGACGTTACTCTGCAGTGAACTGGCACTTTATTTCAGCACAGTAGTGAACATAATGCACTGTCTCTGTGACGTTACTCTGCAGTGAACTGGCACTTTATTTCAGTACAGCAGTGAACATAATGCACTGTCTCTGTGACGTTACTCTGCAGTGAACTGGCACTTTATTTCAGTAAAGTAGTGAACATAATGCACTGCCTCTGTGACGTTACTCTGCAGTGAACTGGCACTTTATTTCAGTACAGTAGTGAACATAATGCACTGCCTCTGTGACGTTACAGTGAACTGGCACTTTATTTCAGTACAGTAGTGAACATAATGCACTGCCTCTGTGACGTTACTCTGCAGTGAACTGGCACTTTATTTCAGTACAGCAGTGAACATAATGCACTGCCTCTGTGACGTTACTCTGCAGTGAACTGGCACTTTATTTCAGTACAGTAGTGAACATAATGCACTGCCTCTGTGACGTTACTCTGCAGTGAACTGGCACTTTATTTCAGTACAGTAGTGAACATAATGCACTGCCTCTGTGACGTTACTCTGCAGTGAACTGGCACTTTATTTCAGTACAGTAGTGAACATAATGCACTGCCTCTGTGACGTTACTCTGCAGTGAACTGGCACTTTATTTCAGTACAGTAGTGAACATAATGCACTGCCTCTGTGGTGTTACTCTGCAGTGAACTGGCACTTTATTTCAGTACAGTAGTGAACATAATGCACTGCCTCTGTGACGTTACTCTGCAGTGAACTGGCACTTTATTTCAGTACAGTAGTGAACATAATGCACTGCCTCTGTGGTGTTACTCTGCAGTGAACTGGCACTTTATTTCAGCACAGTAGTGAACATAATGCACTGCCTCTGTGACGTTACTCTGCAGTGAACTGGCACTTTATTTCAGTACAGTAGTGAACATAATGCACTGCCTCTGTGACGTTACTCTGCAGTGAACTGGCACTTTATTTCAGCACAGTAGTGAACATAATGCACGGCCTCTGTGACGTTACTCTGCAGTGAACTGGCACTTTATTTCAGTACAGTAGTGAACATAATGCACTGCCTCTGTGACGTTACTCTGCAGTGAACTGGCACTTTATTTCAGTACAGTAGTGAACATACAATGCACGGCCTCTGTGACGTTACTCTGCAGTGAACTGGCACTTTATTTCAGTACAGTAGTGAACATAATGCACTGCCTCTGTGACGTTACTCTGCAGTGAACTGGCACTTTATTTCAGTACAGTAGTGAACATAATGCACTGCCTCTGTGACGTTACTCTGCAGTGAACTGGCACTTTATTTCAGTACAGTAGTGAACATAATGCACTGCCTCTGTGACGTTACTCTGCAGTGAACTGGCACTTTATTTCAGTACAGTAGTGAACATAATGCACTGCCTCTGTGGTGTTACTCTGCAGTGAACTGGCACTTTATTTCAGTACAGTAGTGAACATAATGCACTGCCTCTGTGACGTTACTCTGCAGTGAACTGGCACTTTATTTCAGTACAGTAGTGAACATAATGCACTGCCTCTGTGGTGTTACTCTGCAGTGAACTGGCACTTTATTTCAGCACAGTAGTGAACATAATGCACTGCCTCTGTGACGTTACTCTGCAGTGAACTGGCACTTTATTTCAGTACAGTAGTGAACATAATGCACTGCCTCTGTGACGTTACTCTGCAGTGAACTGGCACTTTATTTCAGCACAGTAGTGAACATAATGCACGGCCTCTGTGACGTTACTCTGCAGTGAACTGGCACTTTATTTCAGTACAGTAGTGAACATAATGCACTGCCTCTGTGACGTTACTCTGCAGTGAACTGGCACTTTATTTCAGTACAGTAGTGAACATACAATGCACGGCCTCTGTGACGTTACTCTGCAGTGAACTGGCACTTTATTTCAGTACAGTAGTGAACATAATGCACTGCCTCTGTGACGTTACTCTGCAGTGAACTGGCACTTTATTTCAGTACAGTAGTGAACATAATGCACTGCCTCTGTGGTGTTACTCTGCAGTGAACTGGCACTTTATTTCAGCACAGTAGTGAACATAATGCACTGCCTCTGTGACGTTACTCTGCAGTGAACTGGCACTTTATTTCAGTACAGTAGTGAACATAATGCACTGCCTCTGTGACGTTACTCTGCAGTGAACTGGCACTTTATTTCAGCACAGTAGTGAACATAATGCACGGCCTCTGTGACGTTACTCTGCAGTGAACTGGCACTTTATTTCAGTACAGTAGTGAACATACAATGCACGGCCTCTGTGACGTTACTCTGCAGTGAACTGGCACTTTATTTCAGTACAGTAGTGAACATAATGCACTGCCTCTGTGACGTTACTCTGCAGTGAACTGGCACTTTATTTCAGTACAGTAGTGAACATACAATGCACGGCCTCTGTGACGTTACTCTGCAGTGAACTGGCACTTTATTTCAGTACAGTAGTGAACATAATGCACTGCCTCTGTGACGTTACTCTGCAGTGAACTGGCACTTTATTTCAGTACAGTAGTGAACATAATGCACTGCCTCTGTGACGTTACTCTGCAGTGAACTGGCACTTTATTTCAGTACAGTAGTGAACATAATGCACGGCCTCTGTGGTGTTACTCTGCAGTGAACTGGCACTTTATTTCAGCACAGTAGTGAACATAATGCACGGCCTCTGTGCACGTTCTAAGCTCTTTTCCCGCTAACTATGCTAACTTTAGTCACTTAGCATCATGCAACTCACTCTGGCTGCAGACAAACCAAACAAAAAATGTTAAGTTGACGCAAAGGCACAGCTGGACTAACCTCATATCAGACTGAATTGTCAACTCGTTACACAGGTCATTTTTAGTCTGACAGCCTCTTCTCTTGGTCTTCTTCCCTGTAGGCTCCTAGTGGAGCATAGATACAGTCAGTCTGTGTGGGAAAGCCCACAAAATGTTACTACAGCTGGTGCGCGAGACTAGACGGTGGGGGGAAACCCCCATATATCTCAATGGGCTGACTCAAAGGACGGTGCTGCGGCTCTACTCTACAGGATTGGAGATTCAAAACCAGGTACATAGACGTCTGTTCAGATGTGCGTTTACTGCATTGGTTGATTCCCCGATCCTGCCGGCTGGGCTAGCAGCTAAATGCTAACTATGCTGAATGGGGATACACCACACAGCGCTAACGGGCTCTGCGATTGCAGTTTCTGTAGCAAGTGAGTTTCTACAGGGTGGGGTTGCTAGCCCCACGCGGCACACCCCCTCAGTCTGAAATTGCCTCTACTCTAACCGATTTCCATAGGGGAAATCCCAGAGGGGTATTTGATTCTCCCTAACCAATCACTGAGACCAACAACATTCACCTGAATGTTATCTAGTGGGGAGAACGGAGAAAAAAGAAGAGACCCCCTTTGAATAAATGCATTCAAAGCATAGTGCTCGGATTTCAAAGTAAGATGGAGGCTCCTTTTAATCGATTTAAAACAGCCTCGATAGCAGTGTCTACCTCGTCTATAGTGGTCGCCATTGTTGTTATTACCCCTCCGCGGAAATTGATGTTGCCTGTGACAATGCCAGACCAGAAGCACACATGCAGCCCACGCTGTAGAGTGGGCGGATTCGAAGGTCTGGACCCAGGCAACAACTGGACTGGACAACAGAATCAGAACACGGAAACGACATGGTGGAAAATGGTCTATAATTAGAAGATAATAAGATTAATTAGATGACAAGGAAAATGCAACAAAATAAAAATAGCCCTGATAGCGTGTGCGTGTGCATGAGTGTGTGTGTGTGTGTGTGTGTGTGTGTAAATGGTAAAATGGTAAATGGCCTGCATTTATATAGCGCTTTTATCCAAAGCGCTTTACAATCAGTAGGTAGTCTACATTCACCCATTCATACACCGATGGCGGCAGGCTGCCACGCAGGGTGCCTACACACCATCGGGAGCAAGGAGGGTTAAGTGTCTTGCCCAAGGACACAACGACAGCAGCTGGGAGGGAGCGGGGATCGAACCGCCAACCCTTGCGTCATTGGCCGACCCGCTCTACCTCCTGAGCTAAAGCACGTGCGCGTGCGCGTCCTGAGCTAAAGCACGTGCACGTGCGCGCCTGCGTGCGCACGTGCAGAGGTACACGAGGAGGAGGACAGAGAATTTGCAGGTTGAGTCCCTGGAACAATGCTTCAATGCAATTGGTTCCTCAGTCAGATGATGATCCTGAGTCTCTATTTGAAATTGCTGAGAAATATTGATTGGTTGACAGTGAGAATAACTAATGCAGAGTTGAGAATGATCTTTTATGAGAACAAAAAAATAATAGTTTTATGGAGAACTGATGGTGAGGTGCAGGTTGGTTACGTTTGGTGTTATCAATGAGAATGTTTTAATTCAAACAACAGTCAATTTTGAGTGGCAAGGACAGGAATTTCTGGTTGACTGATGTATTTGGAGGTTCTATTTCATATGCATGAGGTGAGTGACTTCTTGGGTGGGGACTCTTGCCACCCTACACAGAAGCCCTATATCACTACACCAATCTTTGATTGGGTCGGCGACTCAAATCCCTCCGCCTGGCAAGGGGGCAAGGCCCCCTATATACCTGTATACAGGTGCTGAAGGGAGAGACATCTTTTTCATTCTTCTGTCCGCAGAAGAGCACCTTATCTCCCTGTTGCTTCGCTGGCTTAACTGTTCACAGTGGAATACAAACTGCACCGAGTGCTAGTAAGGCTACAGTGCCTATACGCCTTCTTTTCTTCTCACAAAGTCGAGACAGCACGCCCACTATCATCACTGGATGCTCATACGGTCCACCACCAGCTAACATAACTGCCAGTTAGTGCCACTGGAAAGCAGGTTTATTGACCACATAAACCTTCGTCTCATGTTATCAGGCGGATTTCACATGACATGGCTAGTGAACGTGGTGGCTGCCCACCATCTAGTCACTCCGGCCGGGCTCCGCGGGCCCGGAGCAAGCACCGGGTGGAGCTTCGGAGCCTGCCCATGTGGAATGGCGAAGATCTCCCCGAGGGACCCTCACACGGTCTATCTCCGGTGTCTGAGGTGGTATCACCTCAACCTAGCGGTGAACTTCCCTGGTTCATATGGGCACTGCTCCTTATTCAAGCCAGCACTGCTCTGTAGATGGCGGTTCAAACCTATACTCCTTGCCGTATGCACCGAGGGCTACGCCGCAGCTGGCGTGCAGCTCGCGGAAAATGTGATTTGCTGCAGCTGACATGAACATCGCAAGTATAATATAAGGTAGATGGGAAGATAACAGGAGAGAGTGAAAGCTATTACCAAGTACTGTATATAAACTTAGCACAAAAAGTTCGGAAATTTGTGTTTGATCGACCAAACTCAAATTTAAGAACTTTTTGTGCTAAAAAAGTTGGATATATTTTTTCTCCTTGGGCTAACTTCTAGTCATTGAAATCCTAGTGAAATCACACAATTTATTCATTGCTGGGGATTCCCCTGCGACCCCCTTGTCACGCTGACAATGACATGATTCGAGTATATATATACGGTAGGTCTAGCTGCCGTTGGCAATGCTCCAAGTCGAGTTTCCAGCTTTACAAGGCTTTAAGCTGTCTGTCGCTTTGTCTGTATGTCTGCCCCCTTGCCTCTGTGTGTGTGTATCTTTGCCCTTTAGATGTACGTACATATCAATAATGAGCCCCATTCATAATCCCAAGTACTGCTCTGTTGACAGAAACAGACCTGTGCGTCGATGGGAGCACTCACTCATTCACGCACTTGCACACACGCACGCGCGCGCGCGCACACACATGCACACACACACACACACACACACACACACACACACTCTCTCTCACACACACACAGACACACACGCACACACCCCCCACTGTCCACACCACTACCTGCCATCCCTACGATTATTACCATAATGGCTTCCTGTAACAATGGTGGGATCATAAATCATGTACTGTGCTGAACTTTTCATTAATGATAACCACAACAGAAGAATCAATACCAGACTTATGAAACATACTATAAATCTAACCACAAGTAACTGAAACAGGATAAGAGGTTTTACAAAATGTTTAAAAACACAATAAACATATTTGTGTGTATGTATATACACTGTATATATATATATATATGTGTGTGTGTGTGTGTGTGTGTGTGTGTGTATGTGTGTGTGTGTGTGTGTGTTTATATATATGTGTGTGTTTATATATGTGTGTGTGTGTGTGTGTGTGTGTGTGTGTGTGTGTGTGTGTGTGTGTGTGTGTGTGTGTGTGTGTGTGTGTGTGTGTGTGTGTATATATATACATATATACAGTAGTTTATGAAATTATATGTGGATGCAAACTGTCAGAGGAAAGGGTTTGAATAGCAGTTTATTATACCTTTCTGAGGTTGACAATTTGCTTGACCTAATCTGAATTTCCCCAATGCATCCTCTAAATTAGAGGGGTAGGATTATAGGCTCTAACATAACCCCCAAGTGAGAATGTGCACCAAGCAGGACAAAACAGCCATTAACAATTCCCTGTGACATTTGCAGCTCATTTGAGTTGTGTAGAAAAGGGCCCATAATGGCCCACCGTCCAGCCTGTTCTTGGGGCAGTCGATGCCCACCAGCCGGCGCGCCACGACGTAATGATGATGACATCATCAACAATGGCACCGATGATGTCATAGCATAGAGCTCACCTGTGAGGTCATCGGCAATGTCAGACATAACACTGATGATGTCATAACTCCCTAGAACGTTGTGACATCACCAATGCCGTGATGTCATACACCAAAACGCGGGCATATAAGCCAGGTGTCCTGTGATGCTATGCTTGACTAACCTCATCCAAGAGATTCCAGCTTGACTAACCTCATCCAAGAGATTCCAGCTTGACTAACCTCATCCAAGAGATTCCACCAGCAAACCCTCATCCAAGAGATTCCAGCTTGATTCACCACATTCGAGAGATCTGCTTGATTCTTCCGAGATTCCCCTTTCCTTCACGATGTCAACCATTAGCACAACTAAATCCGGACCCGAACTGAATCCTGGCCATCTTCCAACCGGCCAGGCCCTGGCGCCTGATTGCCTTACACCCAGTCATCCCAGTGGTATTTCAACCGCGTCCCAGGACCGACATGTCGGTCCCTATCTCCATCTCCGTGATTCTGACCGATCAGAGCGCGTGAGCCCTCATCCACGATCCAGCACACTTCACGAGGCAAGCCCAAACGCTTCGCCTCCAGCAAGCCAACAAGCTTCGCTACAAGTTGGTTTTGGCTTTGTCAGGTGGAAAACATCTTCATCACATTCACATGGAGCTCTCTGTAAATCAGTACAGCGCTAGTAAGCCTTTCATTAGAAATTGAGCCAGTATGCCTACAGCAAAATCAATACAAAATGTCTACCTACCGACTAGATGATGAAAATGTTGTATATCTATCACCATGTGTGCTTCATGAGTAAGCACACATTTATGCAGGAACAAGTGCACTATAAATCAGTTAGTCATTGCAATATTAATGTTTGAAATATAATGCTAATGATACCTAGTACAGAGCCAAATCAATATCAGACTGTTTGTCTTGGACTGGATAATAAGATATGTGTGATATATCCCCTAGCTAAGAGTAATATCCCCATGCAAATGCAGGGCCAAATTAGTCATATACAGTATATCTCAGTAAAATAAATAATTAAATTGATTAATAATAATATGAGTAAATACATAAAAAAGTATGTAATTGATGACTGAATATATATTTTTTATTTAAAAATGTATAAATAAGATTCTAGACAATCAGATCAACTATAGGCATTGGCATAAGGCATAAGTCTACACAACCTGTTTCCTGACCTCCAGTGTCTCTCTTGGGTGTTTTGTCAATGACTCTTACAGCAGCCAAATAAATGAAGATTTAATGTTACTGTCTCAATGGGACAAATGCACTGTCAAATGCCGTACATGTAGAACATCTTATTCATGAAAGCTGTACAGCAAAATCAATATTTGGCTGACGTGTGCATCCCTCTATCTACCTGTTGCTGAACATTTTCAGGATCAAATCAGAAAAACCACAGATTTTTCAATATCTGACTTTTGAAAAAAGAAAAAGAAAACATGAATCCAACCCTATAGGGTGTATGGATGTAATCAATGAGGCATGTGTTACAGGTGCCCGGGTTGGGCACCAGGGTAACAGTTAAGTTGTCTGTATTAAACAGTAGAAAGGAGGAGAGACAGGAGACGTTATGTATCGTTTCTTCAGGCAGGCTTTCCTCTGTTTTATTAAACAGCATGTTTTCATTTAACTCTGGTTTTCTCTTATTTCTTATTTTCTTCAAAAATCATCTTAAACAACCATACAATACAAAATACCATATTCTCATATTTCCATATTCACATATTTCCATATTTTCATATTCACATATTTATATGCTCAAGATTCAGTAATCTGAATTAGTAATCTCTAGTTACTATGAATCTACAATGTATCACTACTAAAAGTGCATCAGTTTCACCCAAGAGCTGGTGTAAGGTCATTGTGGTACTGTAACCCACATTTAGCAATTACCCTGTTTAGGCATAGAAGTAATCAAACATCTGATGTATAATTGAAAGCCTACTGGTACGAAACAAAACTACACAGCTAAATTAACATTACATTCACATTACATTATCACCTTTAAACCTTACATTTCCCAAGTGCATGTAGAACTCAAACATAACAATTTCAGTCAAAATACAAGGTGTCAAGGAGTCTTCCATTTTAGTCTTTCCTTAAAATAAAGTGTCAGAGAGCTGTAGAGTGACAATGTAACACACTGGCGGCACGAACGCCATTTTATCACGGCCGACCCGCACGCACGCCAAGACCAGTGCGCCCGGACATGTTGAATGAGGAAATACCCCACGTTTACTAAATCACCAAACATGCATTTCTAACATCCAACTCAACAACAAACGTCATGCTCATGAAGTCAGACATATTATCTTTACATTCTGTGCATTGTATAGCGACAACACCACCACTAACCTGTATTAAACAGTAGAAAGGAGGAGAGACAGGAGACGTTATGTATCGTTTCTTCAGGCAGGCTTTCCTCTGAAGGACGGAAGCCGGCTTGCACTACAACTAGCGCTCCCGAAACGGAATCTCCCCCTGCTGGCGTAACTCGGAAGTATACTTGACAGGCATAGAGCACACTATGAAATTTGGTTCACCCAAACAAAATATCTATAGGTTCAAACGCAAAATGTGACCATAATACATCACTAAATCTAAACACAAATTGTGACCATACTTTGTGTGTGTCACACACTCCCCAACAAAAAATAAAGTGTCTCCTGACATTTGTAAATCTTGACCATCAAATCCTTTGACATAAAAATAAACAAAAACTTCTGATTCTCTTCTCTCAATTCAATAAACGGGCGTAGCGTATGCCGTGAGAGTGGATGGCGGTGCGTATGGCATACATGTCGGTAGTGTGCCAGGTGGGATGTATGTGTATGGCATATACACGGGTGATGTGTAAGGCGAGAATAATGCTTGGACATGGTGAGGCATACTCAGTACAGGTAAGTGAGATGAAGGCGTGGCATATGTGTTGATTGTATTAATTGAGGGATGTGGATGTAAAGAAGGCTGACCAAGTGTCTCGTATGTTAACATTTGTCTTGGTCTCCTCTCTCTCACCGACCGTCTGAACTCTGTGTGTGGGTCTATTACAGGGGGGGTCATGGGCCTCTCTTCCTGCTCCGGCTCAGAATGTCTTTCCAGTTCAGTCTCTTCCTCTGACTGTTGTTGTTGATCATCTTCGTGATCATCTTCGTCTTGCCAGTGTCTTTGTGTTTCTCTGTCTTGTTCCATGACCGGGATTTCGGCTGTATCATGTAAGTATTGACTCACAGACTGATGGTATTCTCTTTCAGGTGCTTGGACCGGTCCAGGTGAGTATTGTGACACGGGCCGTTCTCTTTCTCTTCCAGGTGCTTGGGCAGGACCAGGTGAGTATTGTGACACGGGCCGTTCTCTTTCTCTTTCAGGTATTTGGACATGACCAGGTAAGTAGTCTCTCTGGACCAACTTATGTCTCTGTGTTGTCTGAAATTGCTCTCTCTGGGACAAGGCAGGTTTGCTGGGGGTTTGAGTTGTGTTTCTTTTCTCTGACCTGTTTGCAGATGTCCTCAGCCAATACCCTCCTGTCCATTCATCATCCGAATTTGATGAGTCACTGTTATGTGCTGATTCTTCCAGGTCTCTGACTCTTGGCTGTTGCTGCCTCTGCTGACGTGTCTTTCCCGATGCTGGTTGGACTGGGTGCGGTGGCGTTTCAACTGGTAGATTATTTACGAGTAGTAGGAGGTTCCGATGGAGAGTCCTTGTCTTGTTTGTGTCGCCCCCTTCTGGGTACACCACGTACACCGGGTTGTCTCCAATCTGTCCCTTCACAATATATATCTGTTTCTCCCAGTATGAACGTAGCTTTCCAGGGCCGCCTCGCTCACTCAGATTCCTAACCAGCACTCTGTCGCCGGGTTGCAGCATTACTCCCCTCGCCTTCTGGTCATAGTAGGATTTGCCTCTGGCACTTGACTGTTGGCTATTTTTGTTTGCGATGCGATATGCTTCCATCATTCTCTGAGACCACTTTTCCACATATCTTTTGTGTGTGACAGGGTCTGAATCTTCAAACAGCCCAAACAACAGGTCCACAGGGAGACGAGGATGATGGCCGTACAGCAGATAATACGGTGAGTATCCAGTGGACTCGTGTCGAGTACAGTTGTAGGCATGGATTATTTGTGGGAGATGTTCCTTCCATCGTTCTTTTTCTTTGTCGGTCAGTGTTCGAAGCATCTGTAATAAGGAGCGGTTGAATCTCTCGGCAGGATTGCCTTGGGGGTGATAAGGAGAGGTCCGGGAATGACCAACTCCTGACAGCTGTCGCAGCGTTCGGAACAGCTCGTTCTCAAACTCGCGCCCTTGGTCATGATGCAGTTTTGCCGGGTATCCAAACCGGGGGATGAAATCATTAAATATTCGTTCTGCCGCCGTTCTTCCTGATTTGTTTCTTGTCGGGTAAGCTTGAGCAAACCTGGTGAAATGGTCAAGAACCACCAGGATGTACTCATAGCCCCCGACACTCTTTTCCAGGTGCAGATAATCGATGCAGACAAGCTCGAGGGGTGAGCTAGATGTTAAGCTGCTCATGGGAGCCCGCACGTGCATGGCAGGTTTCTTTCTCTGGATACATGGACATTTCTTTGTTATGTAATCTTCAATATCCCTTTTCATATTCAGCCAATAGAATCTTTCTCTTGCCAGATGGAGTACTCTCTCGGTGCCCACGTGCCCCATCTCATCATGAAGGTGTTTCAAGGTGAGTGCATGGTATTTCTGAGGGAGGACGAGCTGTCGCCTCTCTGCTGTTCGCCTATACAGAAGGCCATTCTCCAAGTGCAGCTGTCCCCACTTATGGAGGAGTTTGCTGGCGATCCCTTTAACTGACCTCTTGGTTTCATCAGTGAGAGTGTTGCTTTTCTCCTTGAGCCTTAGTATTTCTCCTATTGCTGGGTCCTCTCTTTGTGCTCTGGCGAGCTCCTCTTGGCTGATCTCAGGAATGAGTGCCAGTGTTTGAGGACTGTCATCAAGGGTGGAAATATGGAGCGCAGCTATCCAGGCTACATCATGTCTTTGAGCTGCGTGGCTCCCTTCCCAAGTTGCTCGAACCACATCATGTGACAGCTCTTCTGTGCATTCTGCCACATAGTCGTTAATATCCAAGGGGAGGCGTGACAGCGTGTCGGCATCAATATTTAATTTTCCCGGCCTATACTTGATGTTAAATCGGAAATCGGACAGCTCCCCCACCCAGCGGTGGCCGACCGCATTCAGCTTCGCTGTGCTCATGATGTAGGTGAGCGGGTTATTGTCCGTATATATAGTGAAGTGGGGCGCATAGAAGAGGTAGTCCCTAAATTTCTCGCACACTGCCCACTTCAAGGCAAGGAACTCAAGTTTACCACTGTGTAAATTGTAGTTCCTCTCTGCCGGCGTCAATGTCCTTGATCCATATCCGATGACTCTCAACCTGTCGTCCTGCTGCTGGTAAAGGACCGCCCCTAGGCCCAGCCCTGATGCGTCAGTGTGCAGTATGAAGGGTGAGTCGAAATTTGGATATGCGAGGACTGGAGGGTTTACAAGCATATCCACAAGTCTCTCAAGTGAGCTCTGATGTTCATTTCTCCATTCTACAGGGGTCTTGGAGGGGAGCTGTGGGCCCTTGGTTTTGTTCCTCTGGGGCTGGATGCGTGGTGTTTCAGGTTTGACTTGGAGCAGCTCATACATTGGTTTGGCTATCCTCGAGAAGTCTTGAATATAAGACCGATAGTAACTGAGGAAGCCAAGGACCCTCCTGAGGTCACCCACTGTCTGTGGTGTCTTGGTTTTTAGCAATAGCACGGCCTCCAGATCTTTAGGGTCAATCCGAACCCCTTCGGCTGACACTAGGCGCCCCACATAGCGTACCTCCCGGCGGAACAGCTCGCATTTCTCAGGCCGGAGTTTCACCCCATGGTGTTGGAGAGCCTTGAGAACCTTTCGAATTCCTTCCACGTGTTCATCAAATGTTTTAGCATAACAAAGGACGTCATCTAGATAGGGAATACAGCATTCATCCCTAAGAGAAACTAACATCTCTTCCATGCTTCTCTGGAATGCTGCAGGGGCGTTAGAGAGTCCAAATGGTATTCTCACTAGGGATGCACCGATGTATCGGTCGCACATCGGCATTGGCCGATATGGGCCTTGTTGACTGCAATCGGCCATCGGTGAAAAAGGCCCATGTTCACCGATTGCAGTGGCCGATGTTTAGAACATCAGTTTTGTCAGGTTGCGCCACCTAATTTCTGCCTGGCTACCCTACAGCAGCCACTGATTGACACAACCCACATATCAAACACTCTGGTTCACTTGAAGAAGTAGGCGGTGCCATTTGCCCCAGTGTGTGGTTTTCAAAGAGAAACAAAATGTCCTGCGTCTGGCAGTTTTTCCAGATCTCAGATAAAGACCCGCGTTTTGCAGTTTGTAGGACCTGTGGCCTTGACATTTCCAGAGGAGGGACTAGTGTCAAGAATTTCAACACAACAAATCTCAGCGGACATTTAAAAAATAGACATGTTGACGAGTATAATGCATACCTCGCAGCTGACAGAAAAAGGAGAGCTGAACTCGACGCAAGGAAACAAGCCACCAGCACCAGCGGCAGCAATGCTGGGTCGACACAGACAATAGCCGCAGCTTTTGAGAAGGGGAAACAATACCCCGCGGACAGCACCAAAGCAAAGGGGATCACTAAGAAAGTGATGGAGTTCATCGCGTTAGATGATCAACCTTTCTCCGTTGTGGCAGACGTGGGTTTCCGAAGCTTAATGGACCACCTGGAGCCTCGTTACACACTGCCCAGTCGGCGCCATTTCGCAGACGTGTGTCTCCCTGAACTCTACAACGTTGTTGCAAAACACATTCATGAGCTGCTGGCTGGTGACATACCTGCAATCAGTTTTACGACTGATATATGGAGTTCGGATGCTAGCCCTGTGAGCATGCTTAGCCTCACGGCACAGTGGATTGACAAGGACTTTAACTTGGTGAAAGCCGTGTTACACTCCCAAGAATTCTCCGGGTCCCATAACGCACCTGCTATCTCGAGTGCGTTTGACAGCATGTTTGAAACGTGGAATATCGACAAATCCAAAGTGCATGTTGTCGTAAGAGACAACGCCAGAAACATGGATAAAGCTATGCGAGACAGTAGGCTGGCCAGCTTTGGCTGCATGGCACACACGCTGCAGCTGGCTGTGCATGACGGCGTCCTGAGCCAGCGGAGCATCGCGGATGTGGTGAAGATTGGCCGAAAAATAGTTGGACACTTTAAACATTCACCCCTTGCCTACTCACGCCTGCAGGATGCGCAGAGCCAGCTTCAGATGAAACACAAACGGCTGCAGCAAGATGTTTCCACTCGCTGGAACAGCACATTTTATATGCTGGAGAGCCTTTTGGAGCAAAAGCGCGCAATTGCACAATATGCCGCAGAATACGAGCTCCCTGCAACTCTCACTGTCCATCAGTGGGGATTAATGGAAAACGTTGTCACACTTCTCTCCCCGTTTGAAGTACTGACAAGAGAAATCAGCAGTGCAGAGGCATCGGCGGCTGACGTTATCCCCTCGGTGAGAGCCCTGAGACGTCTATTAAGCAAGGAGGTTGACACAGATCATGGTGTTAAAACTACCAAAACCACCTTATTAGAGGCTATAGATACACGCTTCAGCCGAATCGAGTATGAGCCCCTGTACTGCATCGCAACGTCACTCGATCCCAGATACAAGGACCGCTACTTTGATGACAAGCAGCGCGTACGAGCCACACTTGACGCGCTCCTGGAGACGCCTGACGCTGGAGATGTGCCCAGGACGCACGGTGGAGAGAGAGCGGGTGTCGGAGAGAGAGATGGTGATGATCGACAGAGCAAGAGGGCACGAGCTGATGGGGAACAGTCCACTCTGCATGACATGTTTGATGAGATTCTGGAGGAAGAGCGACCAGAAACAGAAACGCCAAGACGCAGGGCAGCATCACAGCAACTGGACGTTTTCTTTGTAGAGGCCCCCATTCCCAGAAAAGAGAATGCACTCGGATATTGGAGAGAGAATCACCTGCGTTTTCCCGCACTGGCACAAATGGCACGCAAATACCTGTGTGCTCCGTGCGCCTCCACCGACAGTGAGCGGCTGTTCAGCTGTGCCTCTCACATCTTGGATGAGAAGAGAAATAGACTGAACTGTGACAAGGTGGAGATGCTCATGTTTGTCAAGAAGAACATGCATCTCACTAAGAAGTAGCCTAATGAGGTAGGCCTACCCGGCCATATCCGTGGTTTAATTTTAGGCTATAGTAAAAGGACACTTTTTGTTTCATGAAAAATAATTAATCACACAGGCCTCTTCTTTGTGATTATATTTATTTTATTGTATTATTTATGCTGCTATTAGGCCTACTATAAGCTAGAAGGCTTTTCCTAAAAGAGGGAAACTTTTTGTTTCATAAGAAGAGGCCTGTGTGATTAGATTTATTTTATTATTTATGCTGCAGTGCTATTCCGCCCACTATAAGCTATATACCAGGAAGGCTTTTGAGTTTTCATAGTAAAGGAAGTGTTTTTGTTTCATAAAGAAGAGGCCTGTGAGACTTGATTTTCTTATTTATTTAATTTTAATATTCAGCCATACTATATGCAGGGAAGGTTTTTATTTTGTTTTCAAATTTATTTTATTAAGAAGGCCTACTATGTAATCCATTTGCACTATATATGAGGTCCACTAAGGCTTTTCTAGTTTTCTTAGTAAGAGGCATTTGTTTGTTTTATAAAGAAGAACAGGCCTGTGAACAGATGTGATTTTATTTATTTTTCAATTTATTTCATCTTTGATATTGAGAAGAGGAGGCCCGCAGGGTGGTTTTCCTACTAAAAGCCTCAATGTGTTTACGCAAGATGCCCCATTCAAGTCCAGCTTGTTCCACAAGAGGGCAGTCTCGCTCTGGAGTATGGACAGAAAGTAAATTAATTACTGTTGTAGCAAATTACATCTTGATTGTTCCGATCATAATGTATAAAGTTGAGGTATTGATGTATCTCTGTCTGTCTGTCTGTCTGTCTGTCTGTCTGTCTGTCTGTGTCTGTCTGTCTGTCTGTCTGTCTGTCTGTCTCTCTGTCTGTCTGTCTGTCTGTCTGTCTGTCTGTCTCTCTGTCTGCCTGTCTGTCTGTCTGCCTGTCTGTGTGTCTGTCTGTCTGTCTGTCTGTCTGTCTGTCTGTCTGTCTGTCTGTCTGTGTCTGTCTCTCTGTCTTTTGTTAAATATTATTCCCATGTTCAGTTCAGCATCTATTGAGTCAAATGGAGATAAGTATTGTTTTGAATTGAAGACTCAGTCAGAAATCTTTTTATTTTTTATTTTTTTTATTTTTCAAAAAATAAGTGTCAACAATCAATCACCCATTGAATAGGTTCATGAACTTCATGGCACTAGTCAAGTTTTGACAAAAGAAAAAGGTAATACCACCAAGGTCACGTTCTGTGTGGAAAAATCAAATGTTTAAGGCAGCAAAATATTTTTTGTTGGGCTTAAAGTACTACACAGTACTGTTAGATGTTGCACTGTAAGATGTTAACATCTTTAAGGTTAATGTAAAAAAAACTCATGTGACAGCAAGGTTATATTAAAGATTGGTTGTTTCATAATTACATTTGTATGATTGATTTTGTGTTCAAAGTCAAAGATATTGTGTGAAACTGGACTGAAAGACTTCAAAACAGTTGAGTTACTTATTTCTCATTTAATATAATGAAGATTTCTTGGCTTCCCTGTCAAACAATCGATATCGGTATATATCGGTATCGGACAGATTGTTTATTTCAAATATCGGTATCGGTATCGGCCCAGAATTTTGATATCGGTGCATCCCTAATTCTCACCCATTCATAAAGGCCCCATGGAGTGATGAAAGCCGTGAGATGTCGGGAGCCCTCCGCCATGAACCCCTGATGATATGCTTTCCCCTGGTCGAGGATGCTGAACCAGGAATATCCTCCCAAGGTGTCTGTCAGATCCTGGATTCTGGGCAGTGGATGTCTGTCAGGGACTGTTTTCTGGTTTAGCAGGCGGTAGTCGATGCAGAGACGCAGTGTCCCGTCCTTTTTTCGCACACAGACAACAGGGGCAGAGTACGGAGACTTGGACTTGACTACCCATCCTTTCACAAGGAGATCCTCAATATACTCTTTGACCTCTTTGAACAGTGGCTTAGGGATGGAGGAGTATGCTCTCTGCACTGGGATGTCGTCCCTCACGTTTATCGTCATTTGCAGGCTTGGGATATTGCCGATGTCATTGCCATCACGTGCAAAGGCTGCAGATTCCTCATATAACATCTGTTTGACTGTTTCTTGTTGTTTGTCATTTAGGTGGCTAATATCCACGGGTGGGTGCCACTCTACAGGGGAGATGGTGGCACTGTCCACCTTTACAGTAGACTTGGGTTTGGCAGGTGAGTCTGTGTCAACAATTTTATCAACTTGTTGGAGAATGCCCAGGGCTGTCTTTCGTGGCAGAGTTATGTCATGCTTGGTATTGTTGCCTATTGGCACAGCAACATGTGGTCTCTTGGGGTTTTGAATCTCCAACATACCTGCGCCCACATCTAGTTGGTCCAGTTGTGTACAACTGCATTCATCTGGCTCAAACAGGACTAGCGAGTCAGATGGGTCCATGTTTGTCGGGAGTCTGCACTTTACCCATGCCACTTGGCCTGCAGGGATGACTACATCTTGTACACCAATTCTGAGACGTCCTGACGGTGTTTGGAGCTTTGTCGTCTGCATACAGTAGAGAATGGCTTCGGCTTTGTCACGTGGCACAGAGATAGCGCTGCAGAGTAAGTTAATGAGGATGGGTGCAAGGCGTTCTGGTTGCCCTTGGAACAGTACTTCGAGCACATTAAACCCCAGCAGTGGTCTCTCCATCTGAGTACTGGTCACTAGAAAAGGGACACTGATGGATAGGCCTGGATTCTCATTTCCAGGGAGATTTACTGATATTGAGACCCAGCCTTCAAATGGGATGAGATCTCCATTCACTGCATACACTGCAAGATCCTCACACTCTTCAATCAGTTCAGCTACGGGTCGAATTTCAAGGTCAGGTAGGTATTGATCTTTCCATACATTGTCTATCATGCTTACTTGTGCCCCTGTATCAAACAAAGCGGTTACTGCGAGGCCATTGAAGTTACACTGGGTTAAAGCTTTTTTTCCAATGAGCTTTGCCACCATTTCTCTCTTAGAAGCTGGTGGATTAGGTGAGGGCTGAACAGCTGTCTTTTCCTGTACATGTTCTTTTTGTATGCTCGCTGCATCTGATGTGATGCAATTCACATTGTCTGTATTTCTGCTGTCGTCTGAGTCTGAACTTGTCCTCTCAGTATTTGCAGGTGGGGACCTCCACTGAGCCCCGGTCACTGGCCGTCCCCCTGCAGCGACCGGTTTGAGTTTCCCTGGCGTTTTGGCTTCTTTAGGCAGCCCATCGCCCTGTGACCTTCCTCGCCACAGAAGAAACAATGGCTACAGTTGGGAAATCCCTGCTCAATACAATTTGGACATCCATATGGTTTCTCTCTTTTTGACCTGGTCATTTTACTCTGAGGATATTGGTACCTGTGGTCTGCTTGTTGTGCCTGTATCATGGACTCCATCATGCGAGTCAATCCATCCACTTTGGCAGAGAGTTCTTTGATGGTTTCAGGCTTGGTTTTGCCCTCAGATGTCTCTGGCCTGTTGCTGTGGTCTTTGGCTGCATCTGACTCAAGCTGGGCACCATGTGCGTTGGTGGATGTGTTACGCCGTGGTGGGCCCAGCCTGCGTTGCCTTTCACTCTCTTCACTTGTGATTCTCATTATATGTCGCAGCAGTGTCTCATCATTCACCTCACTGTCTGTCAAGAGGGGTTTTAGTTCCCGGCGGATATCTGTGTGTTTGTGGCCCAGTCCCTGATATACTGAATGTAGGAAGACATCTTGTACTGTGGCAGGAGTGTATTTGATGCCTGCCTCTGGTAGCTTGGACGTGAAGAGTATGCGCTGCTTCAGCCCTATCAGGCGGTAGAGGAACTGTTGTGGCGTTTCATTTTCCTCCTGCTTTGCACACATTAGCTCTTGAAATAACTCAGTACTGTTCTTCTCCCTGAGGTGAGCCTGTAGGAACCCCTTGAGCTCTGTCACTTTCATATCGTCTTTGTTTATTAGCATGTCCTTGAAGTTTCCCGGTTTTATTATCCTGAGCACTCCTCTGACGATCTCGGTGTCACTGAGGCCATCTTTGACAGCTTCTTCTATCTGCTTGCAGATGTTGTTGTAGCTTATGTCTGACGTGTGGTCGCCTATTTGACCCCCCTGTATTTTGAACTCTCTTTTTTGCAGGTAAGGAAGGTCTCTTAAGGAGACTAACTGTTCACGTGGTAAGTATGTGGCGGAGTCACGTTGTGCATTTCTATATGGTGTGTCAGTACCCCGTCCCATAGCCCGCGGTGGAGATGGTGGTGTGGATGCTGGCGGTGTGGCCGTAAGTGTCATGTTTTGAAGGAGTCTCTTAGTGACTTCTTCATAATTAGCTAACATTTTCAGTAAATCAGCAGTATTAGCATTGTTAGCCGTAGCCGTGGTGGCTAAGTTAGTAGCTGTGGTGGTTACTGGGCTGTCTGTGGCGGTGTAAGTAGCCATGCTGTTACCTGGTATTGTTAAATCTAGCGTGGCTGCGGTGACGCTAAGGCTAGGTGCTTCACCAGTTTGGTTAGAGAGGACGCGATTGTCCACGTGATCACTATCATGAGACTCAACATTAACACTCTTATCACGGTGCTGGATGATAGTGTCAACCACGTCTTTTAACTCTAATAATTTTACCATTCCTGTATCCTCTAACTCGAGCAGGTTCTTACTGTACATAAAGGCATTGATGTACTCGTAGCAGCTTTCACTGTCCCCGTCCTCCAGCGCTGACTGGTCTTGTCCTGGCTCTTGACCCACGGTTTGGCCAACTTGGAAAAGTTCATCTGCTGACAGGTTGAGCAAGCACTTTCTGATGTCCCACACCAGTTGCTTCCTCCCACTGTCGGCCATCGCAACCTTTTCCTCTTCCTCGCACGTAGTCGCACAGTCCAAGATCACGAACCAGTCTCTGCTCTTGTATGGAAACGCTTATGTTGCTGCTCACGTCACGTAAGGTGGTCTAGACAGTCTCCGTTCTCATGGGGTCAAACGGTCTCTGTTCTTCCTCAGGTGTTGACGACGGTGACAACAGCCTCTGTCGTCCAGTGGTGTCACGGATGAAAGCGGCTGCTTCTGCGTGGTCCCGGATGTCATAATCTTAGGATCGGCTTCCTCCAGTAGGTGGCGCCAATCCCGGACGAGCCCCCATGTTCTGTTACAGGTGCCCGGGTTGGGCACCAGGGTAACAGTTAAGTTGTCTGTATTAAACAGTAGAAAGGAGGAGAGACAGGAGACGTTATGTATCGTTTCTTCAGGCAGGCTTTCCTCTGTTTTATTAAACAGCATGTTTTCATTTAACTCTGGTTTTCTCTTATTTCTTATTTTCTTCAAAAATCATCTTAAACAACCATACAATACAAAATACCATATTCTCATATTTCCATATTCACATATTTCCATATTTTCATATTCACATATTTATATGCTCAAGATTCAGTAATCTGAATTAGTAATCTCTAGTTACTATGAATCTACAATGTATCACTACTAAAAGTGCATCAGTTTCACCCAAGAGCTGGTGTAAGGTCATTGTGGTACTGTAACCCACATTTAGCAATTACCCTGTTTAGGCATAGAAGTAATCAAACATCTGATGTATAATTGAAAGCCTACTGGTACGAAACAAAACTACACAGCTAAATTAACATTACATTCACATTACATTATCACCTTTAAACCTTACATTTCCCAAGTGCATGTAGAACTCAAACATAACAATTTCAGTCAAAATACAAGGTGTCAAGGAGTCTTCCATTTTAGTCTTTCCTTAAAATAAAGTGTCAGAGAGCTGTAGAGTGACAATGTAACACACTGGCGGCACGAACGCCATTTTATCACGGCCGACCCGCACGCACGCCAAGACCAGTGCGCCCGGACATGTTGAATGAGGAAATACCCCACGTTTACTAAATCACCAAACATGCATTTCTAACATCCAACTCAACAACAAACGTCATGCTCATGAAGTCAGACATATTATCTTTACATTCTGTGCATTGTATAGCGACAACACCACCACTAACCTGTATTAAACAGTAGAAAGGAGGAGAGACAGGAGACGTTATGTATCGTTTCTTCAGGCAGGCTTTCCTCTGAAGGACGGAAGCCGGCTTGCACTACAACTAGCGCTCCCGAAACGGAATCTCCCCCTGCTGGCGTAACTCGGAAGTATACTTGACAGGCATAGAGCACACTATGAAATTTGGTTCACCCAAACAAAATATCTATAGGTTCAAACGCAAAATGTGACCATAATACATCACTAAATCTAAACACAAATTGTGACCATACTTTGTGTGTGTCACACATGCACCAAAACAAAGACTAATTACTGTACCATCCCTGCTTGTTGTATGAGACAGGTTTTGAGCCTTAAATCTACAATATCTGAAACTAAACTAAATACATACATATCCAATAATTAAATCATGGCCAGTCTGACGTCAGGTAGGCTTACCTCCTTAGGGAAACAGCATTTTGATGATTTGCTTCTGTAATTTGACATGCTATATTTCCAATTTAAACATGATGTCAGTGTGGAGAGGGACTGTTCAAAACTGGATCATAACAAGCACAAACCTTTTAGACCACAGCGCCACTTTTCCCTTGTGCCCCATACCCCCCCCCCCCCAAACACCACCCATATATAGGGAAAGTAGCATCACGCTATTCCCCCCAGTTCCTTTAGTGTAAAGATGAGGCCTACAGGTAAATTTTAAGAACATCTACTTCTCAGTGCAATTTTCACACTTTGCAAAGTCATCCTGTGGGCCGGATTGGACCCTTTGGCAGGCCGGTTCTGGCCCCCGGGCCGTATGTTTAACACCCCTGCCCTAGGGCCTAGGCACTAATCCTACTCACCCCTCGAATCCCGACTCTCTAGCACCTTCCTATCCCTATGGCCCCTCCCCCCCCAACAACCATATCCCCCTAACCACTATAAAAAAACGCTCAAATCCGGACTCTACCACCTTCCTATGCTGAGCTACAACCCTTTAACCACTAAACGTCCATGACTGAGTGACTGACTGACTGAGTGACCTGACTTTTCCAACTTATGACCCCGGTGGGGCCTCTGGCCCAGTGACTTATGACCCCGGTGTGGCCTCTGGCCCAGTGACTTATGACCCCGGTGTGGCCTCTGGCCTAGTGACTTATGACCCCGGTGGGGCCTCTGGCCTAGTGACTTATGACCCCGGTGGGGCCTCTGGCCCAGTGACTTATGACCCCGGTGGGGCCTCTGGCCCAGTGACTTATGACCCCGGTGGGGCCTCTGGCCCAGTGACTTATGACCCCGGTGGGGCCTCTGGCCCAGTGACTTATGACCCCGGTGGGGCCTCTGGCCCAGTGACGTATGACCCCGGTGGGGCCTCTGGTCCAGTGACGTATGACCCCGGTGGGGCCTCTGGCCCAGTGACGTATGACCCCGGTGGGGCCTCTGGCCCAGTGACTTATGACCTCGGTGGGGCCTCTGGCCCAGTGACTTATGACCCTGGTGGGGCCTCTGGCCCAGTGACTTATGACCCTGGTGGGGCCTCTGGCCCAGTGACTTATGACCCTGGTGGGGCCTCTGGCCCAGCGCTGCGGTGAAAAGGAAATGGAAAGGCTGTGAAGGCCATTGCATAATCAGTATACGCTCCGAACCGTTTAATGCAGAGTTCAGACTAGACGCTCTGACTCCTCAGTAACAGATTTTGGAGCTTGGCGGCTCTTAGTGCCCCCACACTGGAAATACCAGAAGCAGTTATGCTGCCATGACAGTCTCCCCGCATCTCCAAAACGGTAGTTTAGAAGCTACAATAAATATCAACAACTATAGCCAACATATATCAAAGTTGGTGGGCTTTATGGAAAAAGCGTGACTCGACTCGAACTGGTGAACAGTTATTTGGCGGCAGTTTTGAGCCTGGTGAACACTTCATAACAAACATAGCTAATGGCTAACAGCTAGCTAACTATTTACTAAAATTTTACTGTAGCCTACATAATGTATTATATGTCTATCGTACGTCAGTCGTCAGACCATTATAATGTCTGATGTCATAACCCGTTTTTACCAACAGATTATGTTTTGGACTTTGAGCATACACTGTAAAATAATGTTATTTGTCAACAAATACAGTGGTGAACACTGAACAGTGTGGCTAATCAACAGACCAGGGCAGGACTCAGCAACATATAAAATATCTTAAAAATGACAAAATATACTGGAGGGGGGCTTTAATTATCCAATCTTAGATATTTACTAAGATCATTCTATTATTGAAACCCCGAAATAATATTTGAGATGGCATTACATTTAATAACTCTGACTTAATAAATCTGACTTTGAACCAATTGTGTAGAATGACCAATATATACTATGTTGTGCAAGCGTGTGTGTTTGAAGCCGTAAGCAGACCTAGCGTGAGACTCGTAATATCTTGTGTGATCGCCTGCTCAGTCATATAGTGTGAAAACCAAAAGTGTGTCCATCCCAGCCAGGTATCAGCTGCAGGCCTTCCAGTGGTTCTCATAGTGAAAGTCAGAGGCAGCTTTGGACTGCTTGCATGATGAGTCCTGGCACCATGATTACCAGCTGCAGCATACAGTACTCAGCTGTAATGTGAAATGGCATTCTAATGAGAAACATCAGCAGGGCCACTATAGAGGAATATGAAGCCAATATCCTGCCTGCCCTCAACATCAAGCCTCATACTGAGGGAAATATTTCTCTCCCTGGCAAGCATTTTAAACATAACAACAAAACAAACAATAATGCCATGCAACCATTTAGGAAAACAGATTGAACTAAAAAAAATACACTGCAACCATATATATATATATATATATATATATACAGTATATATATATATAGTTACGATCAGTAGGCGGTATTCCCCTCAACTCAATTATGATAATGTTATAATGTTTACCTATGTATTTCTGATCGTTGATTAATGCTGAATTCTTTGATGGACATATGATCCTGTACCTTTAAGAGGCCTCTTGCTTCCACTCCAAGTGGTTCCGGTGTGAGACGGACAGTAATCGTGCATTCCTTTATAACTGGGAACACTGCAGTGTTTGTATGCGCAAAATGCCTTGTATCAACTAGGGATGCACACAATTAATCAAAACTCGATTACTTGCTCGTTAAGGATTTACTCGAGCAAAGAAAAATTACTCGATCAAAACAAAACATAAAAGCAACGTGCATTAGATGGTGTTTTCAAATCATTTTTCAATGATCCTCCAGAGGGCGCAATGATATCACTGTAACACACTGTTACAGTGATGGCTCTGTGTTTGGGCCCTCGAGAGCTGCCGTAGAATAAGAAGTGGGACTTTGTTGTTGACAGAGAGGGGTCATCCCTATGTTCCCCGGGTCCTATGTTCCCCGGGTCCTATGTTCCCCGTTTTTCCCAAATGGTGTCCACCCGCTATGCCGACCACCCGCAATGCTGACCTTAGGTTTAGGCGTGGGGGTGGGAGAGGTTAGGTTTTGGGTTAGGGTCTGGGGGAGGTTAGGTTTAGGCATGGGGGGAGGTTAGGTTTGGCGTGGGGGCTGGGAGAGGTTAGTGAAAAACGGGGAATATAGAACCCGGGGAACATAGAACCCGGGGAACATAGACATGATCCCGACAGAGACAGAGCCGGTGTTGACTCGTAGTGTGCTTAGTGCTAACGCTAGGCGCTAACTGAGAATAAATGTGGAAACGTGTTATAACGTTACAGCCTGACTCTCGTTTATTGTTTTATTAACAAAGTGTAAGTAATAGGCGGACCCGGACACTCGGCTACATCACTATAGCCCTTTTCAGGCAAGTCATAAGATGCTCTACAGTGTTCATTCGGATGAATTGGCTCGCTCCTCTTCCTCAAACCTGGAGCAACGCGGCCACCATCAGCGAGGAAGAGGAAGAGTTGCGGCGCATGTACAACAATCACTTGAACAATGTTCATTCGGATCCTAGTCTCACCTGGACTGGAGCTGCGCAACTCGGCATCAGCGTTTAAGAGCTGCGACGCACTAAAGCAGAAAAAGTAAACAATCTGCGTGGGTAAGTGAGCCCAAAAAGTTATGCCTCTACGGCCCCTATTCTCCCACAGGCCTTCGGCGCCTGCCTCGGGAAGATATCAACAGGGCTTTAGGCTGCCAAATGCGCTTTATATCGGCCTAATGATATCTTCCGACCTGGCGTTAATTTAGCGCTTTGCGCTTTTGAAAACCAGGCCTATTCAGTGCGCTGGTTGCGCGGAGCGCTCCTCTGGCTCTTCTCTGTCACCCTTCTCTGTGTCACTCTCTCTCTCTTGATCAGTCTGACAGGCACAATACGACTCTCTCTCTCTCTGACTCCCTCGCTCAGACAGACACAACACACGTCCCATAGAAAAAAGAAGTTGTAAGTTCACTGCCTGGCTTGTGAAATCTCCCACCTGTCACCTATGCAAACGAGCGATTGAGCGTATATTCGCCCGGGAGAAAAATCGCTGGGCGTCCGAGCGACAGAGACAGAGCGATAGTAGACTCAGCCCTCAGTCTTAATCCGTTTCACTCCTGTAAGACTGAGAATATTACTATTTAAATCTTTGCATAACTTTATGTGATAGTAGGGCCGCCCTGCCAACTCAACTGGTGTGGAGGTGCCCCTGTCAATTAACTGGTGAGGAGGGAGTCATGGAGCTGTGCGCAGCTACCACCTGTGACTAATGAGTAATCAGTCCACCTGTGTTTTCTATATAACCCGTGGGGACCTATTGTTCAGTCCCTGCCACTTGCTTGACTCTTCTGAGCTTTCTCCTCCAGTCCCTCCTTGTTTGGGTTACAGGTATGTCATTGCATCTCGAGTCCTACTTAATGCTGTACATATTAGTGTCCGCTAAAACCTTGTATTCCATTGTTCATAGGTATTTGTAGGCTGGTGGCCATTACACATTGCTGGTTCTCACCGCCGAGGTACAGGTTGCTGTTGTATTGTAGGTAATCGATTCATGCAACTGACAAAGGTAATAGGATTACAAAATTCCCCCTAAATACACATGTCTAGCATTTCATTATGTTTGTTTCATTCATGGGTTGTGTGTATTTTGCCTGTAGGTTGGCTGTCAGAACACTGCGCACAGGTATTTGTAGGCTGGTGGCCGTTAACATTGCTGGTTCCCACCGGCGAGGTACAGTTGCGGATGCAATGCAGGATATTTGATGCATGCCACTGACAAAGGTAATGGGGATTATGAAATCCCCCCCACATACACCATGTCTTAATGCTTGTAGCATTTCATTGTAATGTTCATTTATGGATTGTGTATTCTGCCCATAGGTCGGCTGTCAGAGCACTAGCTGCTGTTTTGCCTTCGGCAAAACCTGTTGTTTGCCATAAAAGAACTGTTTGCCTCTGTATAGTGTTTTGCTTGGTTCTGTCTCCCGCCATCGCTTGTCTGCGGCTGCGGGATTGCCACTAGAAATTTTAATTGTTTGTTTGTGTGATAAACCAACTGGTCCGGTTATTAATCTGGTCTTACCTGTGGGGTTCTAGCTACTTACCTGGGCAAGGTGCCAGGCTGGCGGGTGGGGTTAGTCGGGCATAGGCTACCACCACTATTTGCATGCGTGTGATATAATTGCAGTGATCACCTTTTTCTATGCATGTTAAGCTTGCCGTGTTTTCTTCCACTGTGATCATCCGTTTTTCTGCACTCTTAAGCTTGCTGTGTGGTTGTGCACCTGGGTGGATAGCCGGATACGTGAGTATACCTCCCCCCAGTTGGCCCTTAGCTCAGCCCCTAGAGAAAACGACTTAAATAGGTAAACCAGCAGTACTGGGATCAGTGTGTTGGAAGTGTCTTTTTGTACAGTCTATAGCATTTTTACTTAGAATATTAAATTGTATAATAGAATATTAAATTGTATAATAAAGTATCATTGGCTGACCTTGGTAGCCTAATTCTTCACAGCTTCCTGTTAGTAACCATTGATTGCTTTTTTTTCCATAGATGCTTCCAGCTATACCTTTCTAGATATTCAAATAAATTGAACCTTTGATTTTGAATCACGTCTCTGTCTTCATTACACTAAAAAGAACCTAAGGGGCCCCGTACATTGTAACCATTAAGGTGTTTGTTATACCCCCTTGAATTATTTCCTTGGGTGCAATTCCCAAGGTGGCGTTGTCTGGCTAGTTGCTTGCTCACATACGCACCCTAGTGTTACATTTTGGCGTTGTCGGCAGGATTTGTAAAAGCAGAGACGTGTATTCTTTTTCTTTGATTTGTACCAGTTGGTTTATCCTGTGGAGTGTTTATAGTGGCATTTTCTATCTAATGAAGTGTTTTCTTGTTGTGAGAATTTCTTTTTTAGTTTAGAGGCAAAACAGCAGCTGGTGTGTGGAGGACCCAGGAGAGCTTCACCCTTCAAGCCACGGTGGTGTGGACCTGAGAACATCACCACGCATCTATTTTGTCTCCTCTTTTCCCAGTTAACTTGGTCAGTATGGCCGAAGAGCTAGATGAGTTGAGGGAGATGGTTAAGCAGCTAAAAGCAGACAATCAACGTTTGCAGGAACAAGTTACTTCTGAAGCTAGCTCTAGGGCATCATCGCCGTCTGTAGTAGGTGAGCCATCTCGCTCTGATGTAAACCCTCAGGTTTCCAGACCCCCCTCTAGTATTAATGTCCCAGTAACAGAGCGACTTGTTTATGTCCCCAGAGAAAGGAAGTGTCCTTCGTTTAGAGGTAAAACGGGCATACATATAACTGAGTGGGAAGAGGAGGTCCAGTCCAACATGCGTGCACGCCACCTATCTAGTATTGACCAAGCGTTTTTTATTTATGACCATCTAGAAGGAGAGGCAAAAGAGGAGATAAAGTACCGGTCGACGGCAGAGAGGCAGAGCCCCGAGCAGATCTTGGCCATACTTAAAGAACTGTATGGGTGTTCTCAATCGTACATTTCCTTACAGGAGAACTTTTTCTCGAGAAAGCAGCAGGAGGGGGAGACTTTACAGGAATTTTCCCATGCCCTGTTGTGTCTCATGGAAAAGGTAGTGACCAGGGCCCCTAATGGCATGCCTAACTCTGAGGTTCTGCTGCGTGATCAGTTCGTCGAATATGTTCATGATTGTGCCCTTCGTAGGGAGCTGAAGCAGTTAGTTCGCCGGCACCCAACTTACACCTTGTTAGACATTCGTGGAGCGGCTATTAGGTGGGAGCGGGAGGGTATGCCGGGAGGTGGGCGAGAGAGAAGCCATTCTGTCCCTTCTGCTTTTGGAACCCAGTATGGGGTCCAGGGGACACCTCAAGCCCGGTTAGGTCAAGTGGTTGCAGGGTCTGAGTTGGCTGAGCTAAAAGAGATGATGCAAAAACAACAAGAGCAACTTCATCAGCTTACTCAAAGTTTTTCTCTTCTCCAGAACCCACCCAGGCATACACCATTCAACCGTGATGGTCCTATCATTTGCAGGAGGTGTCAACGACCAGGTCATTTTGCTAGAGAATGTGATAATGAACGAGTCACTTTCCAGGCCCAGTCCTCTCATCCCCAGGTCCAGCCCTCTCGTCCCCAGTCCTCTCATCCCCAGGCCTCTCAGTTTCAGACATGTACGTCCCAAGCCTCCAGTCAGCCGTCGGAAAACTGACCCCCTCTGACCTGAGGAGCCACAGTTCAGAAGGGGGCCTTGCTGGCTCAAGTACTACCTCTGTGGTGAGTCAAAACACCACAACCAGTCTGTTAAGTGCATGTCCTTATGTGACAGTTGAAATGGGAGGGGTTGGGGTCTCATGTTTGTTAGACACAGGGTCTATGGTGTCAACTATTACCGAAAGCTTCTTTTTGAAAAACTTTGAGCCATGGGGTCACGAGAAACTTAAGTCCTGCCAGTGGTTGCAGCTCCGGGCTGCTAATGGCCTCGACATCCCTTATGTAGGTTACCTCGAACTTGACATTGAGGTCCTTGGCAAGATACTTCCAAGCCGTGGGGTGCTGGTGGTTAGAGACCCCCCCAACGGTGCACAAAAGCCAGGGGCCCCGGGCGTTATGGGTATGAATATCATTAAGGAATATTACCACGAGTTATTTGGACAACATGGTACTGCTCTTTTTGATTTGGCCCCAGTCAACCAGGCTTCTAACTCCTGGAAACAAGCTTTGCAACAGTGCCACCAGGCCCAAATCCTAACTCCCCCAGGTTATTCTGGTGGGGTAAGGGCGAGGGGCGGGAGGGTCTCTCGCATTCCTGCGGGTACTTTGAAGATGGTAGCCACCACATGTTCTCAGCGCCATTTTGAGTCCTGTGACACTGTGTTTTTCGAGCCCCCTAGTAATGGTTTGCCAGCTGGTTTGTTGGCATATCCTGCGGTGGTTAAGGTGACTCAAGGCACAGCTTATATCCCAATAGTCAACGTAGGGGTTACTGAGGCTTTGCTTTACCCAGGTGTTTTTCTTGGCACCTTAAGTCAGGCACACCTTGTGAGTCTACCGCCAGGCATTTGTGAGGTCAGTGAAGGTGTCCCTGCTACGGTTTCTTCTCAGACTGCCAGTAGCCCAAGTGAAGACCATATTGAGGCTATTGATCTATCTGCACTCACAGCTCACGAACAGGGGAAAGTAAGGTCCTTGTTGCAGAAATACAAGTCAGTATTTTCAGCCCATGAAGGTGACCTAGGGTGTACCAACCTTATAGCACACCACATTCCCCTAGTGGATGATGCACCAGTGCGACAGAGGTATAGGCGTATACCCCCCTCTGAATATGAGTCGGTAAAAGCCCATATACACCAGTTGTTGGAGACCCAGGTTATCCGGGAGAGTAGTAGCCCCTATGCCTCTCCGATTGTCTTGGTGAAGAAAAAAGATGGTAGCCTTCGCCTATGTGTAGACTACCGGCACTTGAACCAAAGGACCCGTAAGGATGCATTCCCGTTGCCTCGCATTGAGGAATCCTTAGATGCACTGTCCGGAGCCCAATGGTTCTCCACCATGGACCTCGCCAGCGGGTACAACCAGGTGCCAGTAGCCGAGGAGGATAAATCAAAGACCGCCTTCTGCACCCCCTTTGGCCTGTTCGAATGGAATCGAATGCCCTTTGGGCTGTGCAATGCTCCAAGTACATTCCAGAGGCTAATGGAGCGGATGTTCGGGGCTCAACACTGCAACTCTTTGTTATTGTACTTGGACGATGTTGTTGTGTTCTCTTCCACTGTAGATGAGCAGGTGGAGCGCCTTGATGCTGTCCTGGGGCGACTGAAGCAGGAAGGCCTCAAAGTCAAGCTGGAGAAGTGTGCCTTCTTCAAAAAGGAGGTAAAGTACCTGGGCCATGTAATCTCCAGCGCCGGGGTGTCGACTGACCCGGACAAAATTGAGGCTGTCGCCAACTGGCAACGGCCAAAACATGTCTCTGAACTGAGGTCATTTCTCGGTTTTGCCAGTTATTATAGGCGTTTTGTAGAGGGGTTTGCCAAGCTGGCTGCTCCTCTACACAAACTCGTGGCCATGCTGATTGGAACAAAAACCAAAAGGGGATCGGGGAGGCGACTGCAGGAGGTATGGACCGAAGAATGTGAACAGAGCTTTGAAGGCATCAAAGGCAGGTTAGTGTCAGCCCCAGTGTTGGCTTATGCCAACTTCTCCCTTCCCTTTATTCTCGAGGTGGACGCTAGCTACGGTGGGTTGGGGGCAGTTCTTTCCCAGGAGCAGGAGGGGAAGATTAGGCCCATAGCCTACGCCAGCCGAGGTCTTAAGCCCACTGAACGCAATATGACCAACTACAGCTCCATGAAGTTGGAGTTTGTGGCGTTAAAATGGGCTATGACTGAAAAGTTTAGAGAGTATTTGCTTGGCCAGAAATGTATGGTATATACAGATAACAACCCTCTCAGCCATCTTAACACGGCCAAGCTGGGGGCCACGGAGCAGCGATGGGCATCCGAGCTCGCTGCCTTCGACTACATTATCAAATACCGGTCGGGCCGAAGTAATGGGAACGCCGATGCGCTGTCAAGGCAATATCTACCTGAACATGCCACGTCAACCCTGGGAGGACTAGTTCCCGGTACCCCTTTACCAGAGCTATTACAACAGGCGCATCTCCCAGAACAGGGTCCTCCAGTAACTCAGGCTGCCATCTCTGCCCTACCCTCGCATTCTTTCACTGACCTCCGTATTTTGCAGGAAGCTGACTCCATTCTCAGTGAGTTCCGGAGATTCTGGCGGCGGGAGAAGGGCCCCACTGCCGAGGAACGACATCTAATCCCCAAACCTGTTCTCAGGCTCCTCCAGCAACGGGATCGTGTCCTGGAGAAGGATGGGGTGCTTTATCGTCAGACATTCCGGTCTGATGGGGGAGAGGAGGTTCTCCAGCTGCTCCTCCCCAACACTCTGAAGACTGAGGTACTGCGGCAACTGCACCACGAACACGGACATCAAGGCATTGACCGGACCATGGAGCTGGTACGGCAGAGGTGCTACTGGCCCAGCATGTCTCAAGATGTCAGACAATGGTGTCAGGAGTGCGAGCGGTGCATGGTAGCCAAGGACACCCAGCCTCAAGCACGGACGTTCATGGGCCACTTACTGGCCTCCAAGCCGAACCAAATCCTTGCCATCGATTTCACCTTGCTTGAGCCCTCTCAGGATGGGAGGGAGCATGTCTTGGTGATGACGGATGTCTTTTCCAAGTACACCCAAGCAGTCCCCTGCAGGGACCAACGGGCTTCCACAGTAGCCAAGGTCCTGGTCCAAGAATGGTTTTATAAGTTTGGTGTACCAGGAAGGCTACACTCTGACCAGGGGAGAAACTTCGAAAGTGGTCTCATCCAACAACTGTGCAGCCTTTATGGCATTCAGAAAACGCGCACCACTCCCTACCACCCTGCTGGGAATGGCCAGTGTGAGCGCTTCAACCGGACTTTACACAACCTCCTGCGTACCCTGCCGCTGACCAGGAAGAGAGACTGGACATCCTACCTACCACAAGTGGTCTTCTCCTACAACACAGCAGCCCACCAATCCACCGGTGAGTCCCCCTTTTATCTGATGTTTGGCCAAGACCCCATATTGCCAATTGACTTTCTGTTGGGCAGAGTGGAGGAACCCACAGAGGGTCGAGTCCATGACTGGGTGATGGAACATCAGACACGACTCCAGGTGGCGTTTGATGGAGCCAGAGGACGCTTGAGAGCCGCTGCGGATCGACGCAAGGAACGGCATGACCAGAAGGTACGGGACGCCCCAATTCCAGAAGGTCAGCGGGTCTATCTGAGGGATCACAGTGTGAGAGGCCGCAACAAAATTCAAGATTTGTGGAGCTCTGTGTTGTATCAGGTCCTGAAGGCACCCAAGGATGGAGGATCTGTCTACACCATCGCACCCCTCGACGACTTGGACAAGGTAAAACATGTTAACCGAACATTGCTAAAAGTTCACCATGGAGGTCTGCCCCTTGATCACTCTTTTAGAGCCCACCCTGTGGATGCAAGTGAACAATCGCCTGAGATGGAGCCAGAAGAGGACAACTCTGCCGAAGAAGGTGAGCTGTGGGTCGTCCGGCCTGAATCGCAGGGTGCCCCATCACCATCTGTGCACTCATGTCCACCAGTACAGGCGGGCCCCCTATCCACCACCCCGGTGGCGGAGGACCAGCCAAGTACCACCACCCCGGTGGTGGAGGACCAGCCAAGTACCAGTGACATGGCCATGCGAAGAACCACCCGGGCCACTGCAGGAAGACATCGTAATGTGCACCACCTGCCTGAGTCAATGGGGATTAGGGTAGGAGGGGCTACGAACTCCCGGGTACCTGGGTCTGCTAATGCTGTTTCTGTTGTCTTTAGGCCTTGGATGTAAGTGCACCGTCGGGCCGACGACGAAAAAGCTGGGGGTAGATTGTGATAGTAGGGCCGCCCTGCCAACTCAACTGGTGTGGAGGTGCCCCTGTCAATTAACTGGTGAGGAGGGAGTCATGGAGCTGTGCGCAGCTACCACCTGTGACTAATGAGTAATCAGTCCACCTGTGTTTTCTATATAACCCGTGGGGACCTATTGTTCAGTCCCTGCCACTTGCTTGACTCTTCTGAGCTTTCTCCTCCAGTCCCTCCTTGTTTGGGTTACAGGTATGTCATTGCATCTCGAGTCCTACTTAATGCTGTACATATTAGTGTCCGCTAAAACCTTGTATTCCATTGTTCATAGGTATTTGTAGGCTGGTGGCCATTACACATTGCTGGTTCTCACCGCCGAGGTACAGGTTGCTGTTGTATTGTAGGTAATCGATTCATGCAACTGACAAAGGTAATAGGATTACAAAATTCCCCCTAAATACACATGTCTAGCATTTCATTATGTTTGTTTCATTCATGGGTTGTGTGTATTTTGCCTGTAGGTTGGCTGTCAGAACACTGCGCACAGGTATTTGTAGGCTGGTGGCCGTTAACATTGCTGGTTCCCACCGCCGAGGTACAGTTGCGGATGCAATGCAGGATATTTGATGCATGCCACTGACAAAGGTAATGGGGATTATGAAATCCCCCCCACATACACCATGTCTTAATGCTTGTAGCATTTCATTGTAATGTTCATTTATGGATTGTGTATTCTGCCCATAGGTCGGCTGTCAGAGCACTAGCTGCTGTTTTGCCTTCGGCAAAACCTGTTGTTTGCCATAAAAGAACTGTTTGCCTCTGTATAGTGTTTTGCTTGGTTCTGTCTCCCGCCATCGCTTGTCTGCGGCTGCGGGATTGCCACTAGAAATTTTAATTGTTTGTTTGTGTGATAAACCAACTGGTCCGGTTATTAATCTGGTCTTAGCTGTGGGGTTCTAGCTACTTACCTGGGCAAGGTGCCAGGCTGGCGGGTGGGGTTAGTCGGGCATAGGCTACCACCACTATTTGCATGCGTGTGATATAATTGCAGTGATCACCTTTTTCTATGCATGTTAAGCTTGCCGTGTTTTCTTCCACTGTGATCATCCGTTTTTCTGCACTCTTAAGCTTGCTGTGTGGTTGTGCACCTGGGTGGATAGCCGGATACGTGAGTATACCTCCCCCCAGTTGGCCCTTAGCTCAGCCCCTAGAGAAAACGACTTAAATAGGTAAACCAGCAGTACTGGGATCAGTGTGTTGGAAGTGTCTTTTTGTACAGTCTATAGCATTTTTACTTAGAATATTAAATTGTATAATAGAATATTAAATTGTATAATAAAGTATCATTGGCTGACCTTGGTAGCCTAATTCTTCACAGCTTCCTGTTAGTAACCATTGATTGCTTTTTTTTCCATAGATGCTTCCAGCTATACCTTTCTAGATATTCAAATAAATTGAACCTTTGATTTTGAATCACGTCTCTGTCTTCATTACACTAAAAAGAACCTAAGGGGCCCGTACATTGTAACCATTAAGGTGTTTGTTATACCCCCTTGAATTATTTCCTTGGGTGCAATTCCCAAGGTGGCGTTGTCTGGCTAGTTGCTTGCTCACATACGCACCCTAGTGTTACATTTAGGTGGCGCTGTTGGAAGCCTTGCATCGGAGAACCAATCATGAGTGTTGTGGGCGGGCCTGCTTTCTGGAGGCAGTGACGCTCATGCAGAACCAGTGTCTCGCAAAACATCGCCGCGTTTGCGGAGAAACATATTAATCACTTAGAAACAAACATAACCTGTTAATAGGGCGTGTTTCATCCGGCCCCGGCGGCTAGAGGTCTTTTCCCCAGCGATAAGCCCGACTCCCGAGGCTAACGTTACAGAGCCTGCTGATGACTCACAGTAGCAAGCGGACCACTTCCGGGTAGGAAAAATTATTGTAAAATAAACAACAGGTATAAACTCTCTTTGCAGCACATCGGTGTCTTGCTCTATATTGGAACTATGATAAATGGCATTGCCGCTACCAAATAAAATTCTAATAATAAATGTAGGCGTGTCTGCTGCCGACAGTTTCTGACAGTGAAATTCCCAGACGTTTGGTGGCGCAGCTCACCAAACGTCTGGGAGCCGAGACTAGAGCGATAGAGCAAAAATACGCTCGTCGCCCGAGATGAAATATCCCAACTCGAGCGAAATTACGCTGGCATCAGTCGCTCGCTGTTCAACGCTGATTGGCTGCCGCCGTGTGAGAGTGAGTCAAGGATCACACAGGCTTGGAACAAACCGCTGGTTTATTGTGTGGCAACAAACCGCATTGACAGCTGATTGACAGGCTGACAGCTGACATGAAGTGAAGTCTGTACTACCGGTATGGAGCTCGCGTTAGGAGCACGCTGATAGGCTTAGCTTGTAAACAACTACGGTGGCTCGTAGTGGACAAACATTATGACATTGCGTAACGTTATAGCCCCCAGATGTCCGTCAATTCGTGTGCCTGTTGACGAGCGATTTAAACACAGCGACAGAGCGATTCCAAAGGGTTGAATCAAGCGACAGAGCGAAAAATAAATATCTCGGTGTGAACACAGCTAAGAGGTCCTTTTCAAAGCTCTTAGTGCAAAGTAATTGCGCGCTGCTGACGATAGGATAATGCCATCTATCCCCACATTTTAGCACTGAAATGCCTGCTTTGGCATGTGGCAGCCTATGCCCAGTACAATTATCACAGGCATGCATTTGTGTCCGCCCCCAATTTGCAATGCGCACGGCGTTAAACAAGCGCAAACGCTAAATTAGCGCTTTTGGGAAGATAGGGCCCCTAATGCTTTTGGAGCAATTTAAACGTATAGCGTCTCCAAATTTGAGCTGGAGGTATATTTAAATGAGCATCAGGTAGGGAGCCCACGGCATGAAGGAGAGCTGGCTGACGCTATGAAGTGGCTCACGACGGGAGGTCGAGTGTACCCCCCTATAGGAAGCGCTGTTGAAGGGGGGAGCAGAGCATCTAGTCTGAACTCTGCATTAAACTGTTGCTGACCAGGCAGAGCGTCTCGTCTGAACTCTGCATTAAAGGCACACTGTGCCGATTTCCCACCTTGAAATAGCACAATCTCATCCAAAAATGATCATTACTCGTCCCATTTGTGTGTGTGTGTGTGTGTGTGTGTGTGTGTGTGTCTGTCTGTCTGGATTTGGTTCAGCACTCACACACAGTGGGCTCTATCTTCCCCCTGGCCTTAAATTAGCGTTTAAGGCAGTGCTATTAGTGGGCGTGGTCAGGCGCATTCCCTAATTTCCCCTGGGCGCTAAAGCCGGCACTAACCATTTAACCACGCCTTTTAAGCATAGAATTACTCACAACTGTGGCCATTGCCAATCTGCAGTAAACAAATCACACTCTTCCCTTTCAAGCTCCGATTCCATGGAGCGATCCAGTCCAGTCAGAAAAGCCCGACCAAAGCGCTCTGAGCTCCCCCTCCCTCTTTCATCCCCGTCTGTGTCCATAATGCTCCTCAAACAAATCTCACTGCAGTTTAAATACAGCAAGCATGTAAATACGCTACACTATAGCAAGAGCAAACTGAGAACAATGTTCTAAACGCATCGGCTAGAAAAATACAGCCTATCCCTGGATGTCATGATGAGATTAGATTGGTGAAAGTTTGGACAGAATCATTGCATCGTTTTCTCTCGCTGCCTTTTTCTTCTTCCCCTCTGCATGGCAGACAGGTAGGATGATGCAACAGCCTCTGAATGACAGGGGCTTAAAACTACGGTATAACAACTTTTTTTTTCATCGGTCATTGTGCCTGCCTAGTGCCTATAAATTAGTACTGTGGACATTCCCCCAAAATAGTGATGGTTCTGTCATTCTGTGGTGTAGCCTACATTTCAGATCTGATGCTTGCAGTGCGCTATAGGGGCAGAAATTAAGGCGTGAGAGAGAGGGAGAGAGGGAGTGAGAGAGAGAGAGAGAGAGGGGGGAGAGAGAGTGAGATAGCGGCAGAAAGAGTGATTGAATAAGGCCGTGGGTGCATCCCTGGGACCGGCGCACTGAATAAGGCCTGGTTTTGAAAAGCGCTAACCGCAAAATTAACGCCAGTTGGGAAGATAGCTTTAGGCTGGTATTTAAGGCCGAAACGCCCATTCTGGCCTATTCTGGCACTGCGCCACGCCTCTTCAGTGTAAAGCGCATTTCGGCGCCTAAAAACATGATGCTATCTTCCTGAGTCACGGGTAAGCAGGCGCAAAGCATGTTTTTTTGCGCTTAACGCCAGTTTAGCGCCTAAGGCCAGGGGGGAGATAGAGCCCATTATCTTCAATAGACGTCTTTCTTCTCCTGTCCATCCCTGTCCCTCTATTCCTCTCGTCTCCCTTCCATTTGTCTCTCATCTCTTTTCCTCTCTTTTCTTCTCCACTTATCTCCCCTTCTTCCCTCTACTCTAATGTTGACCATTACAACCATAAAGACATTAGAGATACAACCACAGGAGGAGATAGGAGCCATAAAACACACACACACACACACACACACACACACACACACACACACACACACACACACACACACACACACACAGGAAGATGTGGCCCTAATGTGGTATCATAAAGAGGACAAATCACCAGAATCCAGCTGATATCCAAATGGCTAGAAAGGGGTAAAGATAAGAAGGCCATGCAAGTAAGTGTGTGTGTGTGTGTGTGTGTGTGTGTGTGTGTGTGTGTGTGCACATGCTAGTGTGACGGTAGTGTGACGCCACCTGAACCTGTACCTGAACGCAACATGCAAGATACCCGCTGAATAAGTGTCCAAATGTTCATGTCATTCTGGCCAATATTCCACTTCTGTTATAGCATTTCAGTCTGTAATATGGAATATCTTTCAATAATCTATGATTTAGCTATTAAATTGTCAAATACCGCCATCTGCTCGCTACCCAGGCACTTATGTATGTACTTAACCTAACTAACTTAACCTAACTAACTATCCGGTGTGCACAACATTGTCAGACTAAACTCCGGCTGACACCCCAAAAACCTACAATCCGCTACAAAAAAATGTATATCACGAAAGTGGCCCCCGTGCAAAGGAAGTTGAGTATCACCAGTCCACCAAGTAATTGGATTATGTTGACTAATCAAATTTCAATCATGAGAGGCCAGTTGGTAGGATTTAACCAGTGTTGGGGGTAACTCATTACAAAAGTAACATATTACATGTAATATATTACTTTTAGCAGTAACTCAGTAATATAACTTATTACTTATAGGATTTCAGTAATATTATACCAGTTACTTTGTCAAGTAACTCAAGTTACAAATTGAGTTACATTTTATTAAATCAAAGCACATATTTAAAAAAGATATAATCATTTCCTATTCAAACGGTGTGTTTTTATGCAAATAACCACTATAGATGACAATAACAAAGAAAAAGAATAACATTTAGAATTTTGGATTGTTTACACTGACTTCAAGGCGGTTGAAATAATTTTTTGGGATGGTTCCGGGGCGGCAATGTCATTCTGCTGCTGCTGTTGTTTTGGTAAAAGTAATGTAAAAGTAGTGTAATAAGTAACGAGTTACTCTACACAGAAAGTAATATTGTAAAGTAACTTATTACTTTCAAATGAAAGTAACTAGTAATATGTAGTATATTAAATTTTGAAAGTAACTTGCCCAACACTGGATCTAACAAACTTTATTTAGCAAACGGCATGCATGGCAATTACTTTGACGTATGACTCTATTGAACGGTGGCGCTCCTCTTGAGGTGAGAGGAGGGCATCTGTATAGGCTAGGATAGAGATTCCCCCCGTGGGGAATTCTTCAGGAGTCAAGACTCGTTGGTGGCAGACTGGGGAGGTGGGTGGGGCGAAACGACGCTTCAGAGGACAGCTTCAGAGGAGATGGACTGCCGTGAAGCCAGCTGCTGCTATAATCTGCCAGGGAGAGGTAACGTAGAACCCTTGCTATATGTAGAATAGACTGACGTCATAACTGACGTCATAGCGGACGTCATACTTGGACTTGACTGACGACAACATAGCTGACGTCATACTTGAACTTGACTGACGTCACGGGCTGATCAGGTTATGCACATATGGCCTTCTGCTTGAAATTTGGTCTGGAAACCTCACATCATCTTCCACATGATAATTGTTCTGAAACTGAATGCAGCATGCAGAATATTATTGTGATATTGCTCTGATGTGGTTTTAATTCTTCCTGCAAACCTAATAGGAAATGAACAAGATAAACATGAAAACTGACTATAGTAGATAGAACACAAATATTTAGTTACATAAAAATGCGTAATCCTACAAAACATAGAATATTGCATCTATCGTCTCGATAAAAAGAAAAAGTTGTTGGGGGCGTCTGGGTAGTTTAGAGGTAAAAACACTCGTCTACCACCGCCGGGTTCAATTCCCGGCAGCAGTACTTCTGGTTTGGTCAGACGTTCCTACAGTGTAGGAAGGAACCTGTGTTGAATCCTCAATCATGTTGATTTTGCTGCATGGAATTCTTGCTTGTTTTTACGCACACACTCGTCACCAGGCTATTTTCTATAGCCTATCTCTGATGATGTCCATTTTATTGCACGCACACCCGATAACATGGTTTGGACATAAACACATGATGATGACTGATGAATGACTAAAATCAGACTCATCTGCTTATTAATAACAGCCAGTGTGTCATTACGCACATCACAGCATTACGCAATGCTGTATGGCCACATGGAGAGAGGCAGAATCCATTCATTTTTAATCTTTCTGAGGTCAAGTTACCTGTGCCTACATTCACCCATTCACACACCGAAGGCAGCCAGCTGCCACGCAGGGTGCTGGCACAGCCATCGGGAGCAATTTGGGGTTCAGTGTCTTGCCCAAGGACACTTCGACATGCGGACTGGAGGAGCTGTAAATTAAATTACTGAGAAAAGGTTTGGTTGAATTGGACCTGTTCTTTGACGTATGGAGGGATCTACATCCATCAGACAAATCCTTTACTTTTCGGCCCCCCATGCAACATACTCAAGAATAGATTATTTGTTTATGTTTGAAATGATAGACATAGAATTGAGAATTGTGACATAGGAAATAGGGACATCTCAGACCACTCACAGATTTATTTGTTGTTATATTTGGATAGTAGACCTAAGAAAACAATTTGGAGACTGAATACAAGCCTGCTTAACTCATTCACCGCCAATGACGTGTTTGACGTGTTTTTGTTTTTATTCGTGCAGCGCTTAGTTCAAACACTTTCCCAGCCTGTGACACAGACACAGGTCCCTAACCTCAAAGTCAAGCCGACAGCACGTTATCAAACACATACCGCAGCTGTTGTTTGAAACGAGGAAGGAGGAAAGGAGGAAAAACAGAGAAACGCGCTTCCTTGTAGAGAGGAAAAAACGCCATTGAAACGCCGCTCGGCGCGCTGCACTGCTGCCTTGCTGCAGGGCGAACCTGGATTGCCTAGTCAAACCCGTGACGAACATGATCGATCCGGTTCCAGCAGCGCCTGGTCCCAAAGCCAAGCCGGACCCGTTCCTGTGTCGTGTCACAGCATTCGTCCCAGCCCGAACGAGAGGAGGAAAACGAGCAGAGGCAGAGGAGGCAAAACGCTGATGGGGAAGGAGGGGGAAGGAGGTGCGGGGGAAGGAGGTGCGATCTAGCAGCAGCTGTGGACAGAACTCTCTCTCTCTGTGTGTGTGTGTGTGTGTGTGTGTGTGTGTGTGTCTGTGTCTGTGTGTGTGTGTCTGTCTGTCTGTCTGTCTGTCTGTGTGTCTGTCTGTCTGTCTGCACACTCACTCACACTGAGCAAACTGTATTGTTGAATGTAAAAAAAGCACTTCATATATATATATATATATATTTTTTTTTGTCATTTGTGTCATAATGAATAATATTTACATGTCTGATGTCAATACAGTTCAAAATAAAAGAATTGAGAGCGAGTTCTGCCTGAGATTGTGTGCTGTACATAAATGCCATTTTCTGCTATTTCTTTTCTCAGAGAGACCTTTTGGGTGAAAACAGGGTGTATATAAATGGCTATAAGTAGAGTACAGAACATGCTAAAAGCTCACTTTTTTTTCCTGGTGAACCCAGAGACGTACATCTTCATTTTGAGGTATTGCAAATCACTTTGGTGCTAATAGATAATTTACTGTGGGTCTTGAAAGATGACCAACAATTATGAAAATCTTTGGCCTGTGCTAAATATTGGCAGTCCTAAACTGGCCATGAATGAGTTAACAAGAAATCAGTTGTACAGCAAATAAAATCTGAAATCAAAACCTTCCTTGAACTGAATGACAATGGAGCAGTGAACCCAAATATTCTATGGGACACTTTGAAAGTGGTACGTGGAACATTTATTTCCCTCAGTACAGCAATCAAGAAGGCAAAGGAATGTAATCTTTAACGGCTTGAAAATAAGTTAAAAGAATTGGAAAAGGAACATAGAATCAGAACCCCCAAACGATGAATACAATTACAGAAACTAGAAATAAAATTTCAAACATTTATAAAGAAGAATTTGAGAAATATACATTTCTAAAACAATCATATTATGAAGTAGGTCCCCAAAGCCACAAAGTTGTTAGCAAGGAGATTATGGAAAAAAACAGTCCTCACAGTCAATAAATAAAATACAGGACCCTAGAACAGGGAAAATATATAATAATTTGGATGAAATAGATACTGCATTTCAAACATATTACAAAACTCTCTACTCTCAACCAAAACAAGAGAGTAAAGAGAAGATAAAAACCTTTTTGGACTCCCTGGACTTGCCCTCAATTGGAGGAGCTGGAGAATACATTGGGCAAACTAAAAAACAATCAAACAACAGGAAGCGATGGGCTACCAGCTGAATGGTACAAGATATTCAAAGAAGAGCTAACTCCAGCACTCTTAAGGTCCTTTAACTGGACACTTGAAGAGATGTCGATTCCACCTTCTTGGAATGAAGTGATAATTTCTGTTATCCTAAAGGACGGCAAGAATAAGATCTTACATGTATCTTACATGTATGTAAGATGTATGTAGGACTATAAACTGTATGCGGCTATTTTGTCTAAGAGGTTGGACTCCTTCATCGGCGAGGCTTCGCCTGTTAGTCTAGCCTCGCCTGGACAGGGTGAGTTTGTTCGTTAGCTTACTACGGTTCGCTAGCGGGTTGTGCTAGGTTGCTAGCTTGACGAGGTTTGCCTTTTAGCCTTCCCCCCTCAGACGAGGTGTGTGTGAGTTACGATAGCTCGCTATGGTTCGCTAGCTAACTGCTGTTAGGCTGCTAGTTCTAGCTCGGCGAGGTTCGCCTCTTAGCCTTTCCCCGCTTGGACAAGGTGTGTGTGAGTTACGCTAGCTTGCTACGGTTCGCTAGCTAGCTGTTGTTAGGCTGCTATTTCTGACTTAGGCGAGGTTCGCCTTTTCTTCCTAGTTTTCCCTGTGAATAGCGTGTGGGTGTTACAATAGCTTAACAACTGTACGCTAGGTACTATTTTGCTAGGTTTCCAGCTGCTGCTTAGGCACCATTGGTTGGCTTGCTTAGCTGCATGCCTTGCTCGCTCCCCGGCTGGGTTACGCAAGCTTCCCTCTGTCAAATGGCTGCGTCTAAGACCCGCCGTTCAGACATGGAGGATGATGGACCGTTTACAAAATGCGCTCGTTGTGGGGCAGAGTCAGGGATGTTATCCGCCGGACGTGCTGCTTCGCTGCTTGCTTGCTTATAGCAAGTTTTCCCTGCCGCTAGTTAGGCTGTGTGTAAACCCGCCTTCGTCACTTCGCTAGGTTGCTATCCGGTGCGCATGCACGGTTAGTCGGCTCACTACAGGGACGAGCTATTTGGTGGTACACTCGGTGTGAGCAGCGCCGCCAGGCAGCAGCGCGGCCCGCGCCAGCAGCAATGTAAGACCCCCTGCCAGTGGGAGCTGCTCGGCAGTGGAGAGAGCCCGCCGTCGTCTGTGCCCAAATGCCCAACTTCGGTTTGGAGCCCCCAAGAGGATTTACGCTTAGAGTGCCCCCTGCCAGCGGGAGCCACTCGGTAGGGGAGCGGGCCCACCGTCGTCAGTGCCCGACTTCAGTGCAGAACAAGTTTTCACCTTAGTGTGGCCCCGCCCGGCGAAAGTCGCCCGGGGAGGGGACGAGCCCGCCGCAGTCTGTGCCCGGTGCCGACTCCGGTCTGGAGCCCTAAAGAGGCCTTTGCCTTTGCCGTGTCTGTCACAGCCTGGGTCATGCAGCGTGCGAGCATCACTTCACTCACTCTTCTCCCCCCACCTTCTCTCCCGCCTTTTCCCCCCGCCCGGGCATCAGGCCACATCCTGACAACCCCCCAGCCGGCCACCTATGGCCCTGGCACGGGTACCGTACCGTCTTGCGGCATGAGACCGTCATTATCCAGCAGGCTCCCTGCTTGTCTGGGGACCATTTTACCTCAGTGGACCTGAAAGATGCCTTCTTTCATGTCCCCGTAGTGGAGTGGCACAGGAAGTACCTCAGGTTTGCCTTTCAGGGGGCGGCCTACGAGTTCTGCGTCTTGCCGTTCGGTCTGTCCTTGAGTCCGCGAACGTTCACCGCCTGTGTGGACAGAGCGCAAGCCCCCCTCCGTGCGAAGGGGATAAGCGCCTACCTCGACGATGCGCTCATAGCTTCGGACTCAGAAGACCTTGACATCGCGCATACCAGGGCTGTGACGGACCATCTGCAGACCCTGGGCAGGGCCGCTGGAAGTCATTTTAAGCAGGGGGTGCTGGGAGGAAGGGACTTGAAATTGGACGTTTAAAAAAAAAAAAAATTGCCATATTTAGAGGAATATCTCATTTTAAATTAACATTAGGATACTGTTGTGATGTAATTATTCAGTATTTTCTCCTTTTCTCACTCATTCAGAGCAAAGAGGGAGATATATAGCATGATGATAATGTTCTATATCTCCCTATTTGCTCTGAATACACCAGTTAACATGACACAGACTTAACATGATAGAAATATTATCAGCAAACTTAATGACTAGACTAATTATTCTGATCTGAATGGCATATATCAATAAACATTGACTCCTCTCTTTGCTGTATAGTGGGAGGTGCATTTTTGAGTAGGCTATTAAAATAGCATGTCAAGTTCACATTTCTTTATTGCCAGATTAAACAATTCGTATTGGTTGTTGGTTGGTTCAACACAACATGTGCGTGCATGCGCGCTTCTTCTTCTTCTCTAGCCTACAAGCATGTAACTTCCTTGATTGTTATTGTTGATAATTCTATTTAAATAGGCTACATTTTCATTTCCCGAAACATTCTTAAACAAGAAAGGAACATAGTGCACTGCAAAAATATTTTTAATTACATTTGTAAAAAAAAAAAAAATTTTTTTTTTTTTTTTTTAAATCTAGGGGGTGCTGCAGCACCTGCAGCACCCCTACTTCCCGCGGCGCTGACCCTGGGGTTTGTAATAAACTGGCAGAAGAGTTGCCTCGCCCCGTCGTAGGTGACCACCTTCCTGGGGCTGGAGTTGAACTCGCTCGCCATGACAGCGCGACTCTCTGCGGAGAGGCGGAAGTGCATCGCTCGGACAGCCAGGGCCCTTCGCTCGGTGCATCAGTGCACGGTTTTGTTGGGGCATACAGCTGCAGCGGTTGCCGTGCTCCCCCTGGGGCGGCTACATATGCGTCCGTTCCAGATCTGGTTCCTTGTCACTGCCTGGACCCGGCCAAGGACCGCCATTGCAGATTGGCTTTGTCGAGTCTACCCTGTTGGGTGCTGGATGTTTGGTCGTGAGAGTGGGGCCAGTCCCGCTCAGGCGCGTCATCCGCACCGACGCCTCACGATGGGCGTCCACGACGTCCCACGACGTATGCAATGGCCTCCCGGTAAACGGCCAGTGGGAAGCCGAGGAGCTTCGCCACATAAACGTGCTAGAGCTAGAGGTGGTGCGCCTGGCTCTATGCCACTTCCTGTACCCGATATGCGGTCACCACATCCTGATTCGTTCGGACAACAGGGCCATGGTCGCCTACTTGAACATGCAGGGCGGTGTACTGTCGAGGGCGTTGAACCAGTTGGCGACGGTGATACACTGATGGGCGCACACCCGCCTGCTCTCCCTGGCGGCGGCATACTTGCCAGGCTGGCTGAACAGATTTATTGTCGCGGGGCAACCCCCAGCAGACAGAATGGCGGCTGCACCCCCAGGTAGTGGGGCAGATTTGGGCCAGATTCGGCCGTGCCCGCGTCGATCTCTTCGCATCGCGGGGCACAACACGTTGCCCCATTACATTACATTACATCATTTGGCAGACGCTTTTATCCAAAGCGACTTACAATAACACATTTTTGTCAGCAATAGAGCAATCAACTATGCAACACAGTCTATGACAACTACAACTTCTGAAGGAACAGTGGTACAAGTTTAGTTCAGTTTTTTTTTTTTTTTAGAGAGAAAGAAGTTAGTTCAAGAAGGGCCCAGATGGAGCCTGAAAAGGTGTGTCTTTAGACTTTTCCGAAAGATCGGCAGTGATTCGGCCGTCCTGACCGAAGGTGGAAGCTCATTCCACCATTGAGGTGCCAGGGACGAGAAGAGTTGCGAACGGGATGAGCAACTTTTGAGACCCCGTAGTGGAGGAGGGGCGAGGCGTCCTGCACTGGTGGAGGAGCGGAGGGAACGGTGAGAGATTTGGAGCCTGACTGATGGAGAATTAAATTCCAGAGCCAAAAGGTAAACAGTGAACCACTTGAAGGAAAACCAGTTGTAATGAAATGATGGAGCCAGGAGTCAGAAGAAGTCGTCTGATATGATGTATTGAACATAGATCTTGGCCAAGAGATGCACTCTTGTATATTCACGGATGGATACACAGGCTTACATACATTGAACAGAAAGTCAAAGACACTTATAGGACACACATCAGATAACATGTCTTGACGCACATCAGATTGTCTTGACGCACACTGGAAGGCCATTCAGTAGACTCAATCTATCTGTTATTCTGGCCCTGCAAAGAGAGCACTGTGGCAAGGTGACAGGACACAGTGCAGGGCACAGTGTGCGATCGAGAGGAGCTGCAAATGTATGGTACAAGTTATCTAAATATGACGTCTATCTGTGTATGTACACAGGTCATCTAACTATGAAATATGTCTGTGTCATAACTATATGTAACTAAAATGGAAATGTATATGAATATATTAATAACTAGTGATTGTCCAAATAAAGGCTAATGTGATGTAAATTTTCTCCATCAGTCCCTCCTATTGTTACTGTTTCAATTGTAACAACAACATTGAAAATTTAAATACAATTATAGTTATCTAAAATCATGGCCTTCCATAGCAATGTGACTGATTTCTATATAAACATTCTGTGGATAAAACACATTAAAAATGGGGGGTTTGGGAGAGAGAGAGAGAGAGGGGAACATCTCAAAATCAAATGCACTATTTCAAAATCACACAAATCAACGGTAGTAGTCTATATTAAGAGAACTATTTAAGAGAACAAATCAACTGTAATATTCTATATTAAGAGAACTATTTAAGAGAACAAATCAACTGTAATATTCTATATTAAGAGAACTATTTAAGAGAACTATTTAAGAGAACAAATCAACTGTAATATTCTATATTAAGAGAACTACTTAAGAGAACAAATCAACTGTAATATTTGCTGAATGGAAACATCCTGGAGCCCCAGAATGCACGTGGCTGCGCACGCAGTCAGATGTCGGTGCTTTGAAGATCCTCCTCGGAGTCGGTGTCTTCCATGAAGTATGGGGACCAGGCCAGGTCATAGGGCGTGACTGGGGCTGAGTCGGATAGGGGCTGTACATATTGGACTGTGCATTGGCGTACCGGTTTTCGCATTAAATACAGAATAAGAGAGATGGCACAGCGAACGACAACGATCATACTGACGAGAACGACAAAAGTAACCAATACTGGTTGTAAAATAGCCCACAGCTTGGCACCTAACGTGCGTTTGAGCCAATCAAATATGTCCCACCCCTCGGAGGCGGCCGAATCATGTGACCCCATGTCTTTGAGTAGGTTGTTCAAGTGCTGCCCCACGTGCGTAACATTATCGGATGCGTCCGGAATGTAGGTGCAACATTCCTGACCAATAAGATGGCACACGCCACCTGTCGAGGCCAGGACATAATCTAGTGCCACTCTATTCTGTATGGTTACCAAACGGTTTGCTTTCTGTTCCTCATTGAGGGCCGCAAATCCGGCCTCTGCCAATGCGGTCAGATTCTCGAGGTCCGCGGCCAGGCGATCAATTTCATGCGCATTTTGAACAGTCCCGTACCAAGGCAGAAGGCCTGAAATGAATTTGGTGCTCGCGCTTATTCTTTTGTTGCGTTTCACTCGGTGGGGATAGTAAGCATGCTTGTGGATTAGTGTATTGTTAATATACATGTGGGGGAAGAGATGAGCAATGTAACATGAACCGGTCCAATTTGTTGGAAGAAAAGCATAGGCTTTATTGCCACAGATAAATACTGTGGATGTTAGTGTGTTTGCACCGTCGCTGCTAGGAATCCATAACCCACGCGTGACAAAAACTGCGGGTGTCGAGGTGTCCTGTTTTAAGGTTGAGTTTATCAGTACATTTTGCAAAAATGGCTGGGACATTCCAGGACACCATTTTGGTCTGTTTTCATACATACCACAGCTAGACGGAAGGTAGTGCTCGCATGTGCTGTTCCCGAGGAAAAACTGTGATGGTATACCTGGTCTATAACGAATGAAACAGTATTTGCCAATAGGAACGTATGAAGGGTTTATAGTTAACACCGGTCGATGCAATGCAGGGAAACTAGACCTGCGTTTAGCCAATTTGGTGAAGTTAATCTGTCGCACAGTGTTTCCGCAGTAATTAGTTGCGGTTACTAGGGTGAGGTTGTATAAATCAAATGTGCAGTCAACTTTACCACCATAGGAGGCATTGGGAAGCATTTGCATGGCCAGTAGCCATCCTATCATGTCTGGGCCGTGGAATGGGCTTGGAATCAGGGGCATGCCCCCCTCAGCCGTACGGGGGATGGGCGCACAAACATAACAATCAGAGCGGTTCAGGGAAGCTGCAAAATCGTGTATTAACCTCATGTAGAGATTGTCATGGGGAACTCCGTTGGCATCTAGTTGTGAAGGGTTAATATCTAGAGCCGAGCGGCAAAACCTATCTTGTTTCTCCGCCTCTTGGGCAGAGCGTGGGGCCGTGGTGGGTTTAGTGGCCTTGGTAGGTGATGGTTTGGGAGTGGTTAGTTGAGGCAGGTCCTCTAGGAAGATAGGGAGGACCAGCCCTGCACATATGAGGGCAGTGATAATGCCATAAGTGCAGGTACTGGATTGCCAGTGTGTCAGAGAATAGATTTTAAAATACTGTTATTAGTCTATAAATCACTCAATGGCCTAGGCCCAAAATACATAGCTGAATTGCTCCCACGCTACGAACCATCTAGAACTCTTAGGTCAACAGGGTCCAGCTTATTAACTGTCCCTAGGATCAAATCAAATCACGGGAAGGCTGCATTTACCCACTATGCTTCTGCTAGCTGGAACAAATTGCCTGAAGACCTCAGATCTGCCCCAACCTTACTTACTTTTAAAAATAGACTAAAGACTTTTATGTTTACCGTCGCCTTTAACTGCTGACAGCTACTATGCAAACCCAATGAGTCCTCTATAAGTTTTAGCTCTTTCTGCAACTGCTGCGCCTGCTGCCTATTGCACTTTTTTATACTCTTTTTTTTAAAGTTTTGTTGTGATGCTTTTAAATGTCCATTTTATTTCTTCTTTTGGTTTATTTTCCTGTAATACACTTTTTATACTCTTTTTTTTAAGTTTTGTTGTGATGCTTTTAAATGTCCGTTTTACTCTCTTCTTTTATTTTATTTTCCTGTCAACCATTTTATGTGAAGCACTTTGAATTGCCTCTGTGTATGAAATGTGCTATACAAATAAACTTGACTTGACTTGACTTGGATTCCCAGCTCCTGGGAGGTGCCCTGTTGCTGGTGCCATGCGACATCGAGTTGCATGTATCCATTCCTTCTTTCCTTCCACTTTCACTGCTGTCCTTGTTGTCAGCAGAACCTGACATGGTTGTGACCACCTGGGAACGAGAGAGACTTTGCAAAGTGATTTGATTAAAACAAAATCCCCGGGCTTAAAGGGGTGGGTTGGCCCTTCGCCCGGGGCGGGTAGCCTGGAGGAAACTTGTAAATGATGCTTCCTCAGCAGGCTAGCCAGAGAGAGTATGTACTCCCTCATATATTCCTCTGTCCAAATTAGGGTGGCCTGATGGGTTGTTAAAGGGAGGCTTACACTTGTGGTCATGCTCCGCCCCATCAGAACTTCATGGGGACTGAGACCTGTGGTGCGGTTAGCAGTGCTTCGGATGGAGTATAGCACAAGTGGTAACGCTTCGGGCCACTTGAGGCCAGTGGCTTGCATTGTTTTTGTTAATTTGTCTTTAACAACACCATTCATTCTTTCAACTTGAGCAGATGAGGTGGGATTGTATGGTATGTGTAATTTCCAATCTATCCCCAGCACTTTACACAGTGTTTGTGTAATCTTTGCGGTGAATGGGGTCCCTCTGTCACTGTCTATGCTCAGAGGAATGCCAAATCGTGGTATTATTTCCTTTAAGAGACAATTCACCACTGTTGCCGCATCTTCCTTTTTGACGGCAAAGGCTTCAACCCATTTGGAAAACCTGTCAACACATACCAAAAGATACTTTTTCCCTTGAACAGGTGGCATATGAGTGAAGTCAACCTGTAAATTTACAAAGGGGCCCGATGGTATTGGCAAATGGTCGTATTTTATCTTCTCTCTACCCCTGTTGTTTTGCAAGCAGATGATACAGCGGCTCACTACTGTTTGTGTTGCGGCTGTTATGCCCGGAGCGAACCACTGAGACTGTATCATGTGCATCATCTGCATTTTGCATATGTGTGTGTGGCCATGAGCCACACGTGCCAAAACATCAAGGAGAGAGTGAGGGCAGACGACGCGCCCATCAGGATGAGTCCACAAGCCAGACTCTTTGTCAACACTACAGCCTTTCTTAACCCAGAATTCTTTCTCTTTCGCTTCAGTGCCCGATTGGCTACGGGCGACGTCATGTAGAGTAGGAACGGGCATAATATTAGGAGTAGGCCTAGTTTGTAGTAGTTGGTTTACCACGGAGGAGGTGGAACGGGCAGCTTGTCCGGCCGCTGCGTCCGCAGCGGCGTTGCCCTTCGATATCCATCAATATCTCTGATGTCAGGTTGTGAGGAGGATCGTGGCCGTGTGCCATAATCCTTTCCTGATCGGTGATGGCGTGAGAGACTGCTCTTACTGAATTCATCTGGGTCTATATCCAGTCTCTTTAAGATGCTATGTTTTGTTTTACTGTCCTTCGGTTTAGCACCTGCTTCATTTGGGCTGTATTTTGGGCGCTGTTCTGCTGCTTCAGTGGAGGAGAGTGATTGGTTGGATGGTTGGCCGCTCGCTCCTCCTCCTTCTTGCTCATGGGGTCTGGCTGCCGCGCTATCATTTAAACGAATTGCTTCTGTGCATGCAATTAGCTCTAACATTTGGTCATTATCATTTTCCTCCTCTGACTCTGAGGAAACACATTGTTTAGAATATAAACGCGCGCCAGTGGGCTCTGTGTTTGCAAACCTATCACAATTGATACCGCTGTTTCTCAGATGTCTAATGAAAGACTGTGGAGTCACGTGATTGTTTTTCACACAGTGCAGGTGCATGAGGGCAGATGCTTGCTTTGCAGTGTTTTCAGGGAATTTTGCTGAGATCCGGACTATATCTGTTTGTTTCAGTTCCAGGATAGATATGATTATACTGAGTTTGTCGGGTGCCGTTGTTTTGACAATTTTATCAATCATATCTGTCATTTCTGGCGCTAGAGCCTTATTCTTTTTAACATCAGAGCAAGGCACTTTCGCTGTGTTGCTTTGGGGAGGCTGGTGCTTTTTAGCTACCCGCTTCCATCCTCTTATGCATTCTGTAACATAAGACTCTGACCAGCCGAGGTTGATTGACTGTCTGGCTGCAGTCTGCATGTACATCATTTTGTCTTTATCAAATGAGCCTCCTATAGGCCAGAGTCCCTGGCTACATTTAGTCAGGTCATGGGTGAAAGGTATGACATAGTTTTCTCCAAGTTGCAAACGGACTATGTCGGCACATGAACCCGGTGGTACCAAAGGGACCTTTGCCTTTGTGAGCTGTTTGCGAATATCTCTCGCCCTCAAGCGTTCCGCCTTTGGCAGTGGACAAGGTTCCGGTTCCCCACATTTGGACTGATTTTTACCCATTATCTAGATTCTCTGTCACAGAGTCAACACACCATCTAGATTATATTGTATATATCAGTGTCATCTTCATGCTTCTATTTAAGCGCTCAGGGTTTCAGAACTCTTGTCTCAAAAGCGGGTGAGGAGCAGAGAGAATAGCTGCAGCTTTTCTTATCTTATGTTTTCTATTTCCCTTCGGGCCTGTGTTTCTGGAACTGGCATCTGTCCTTGTTGTGTGTGCGTTTGGAATGAGCTTACCAGCTGGATGTAGGAATGGATGTGTGGAATTTTGCTGGATGTAGTATTGGGTCCTCCTGTATCTTACTTGACCTCCTTAGTGGGGTGGAGGTGCTTTTTCCAGGGAATTTTGGCGTTGGTTGTAGTTTTGGGTCTGCAATATCTCGCTTGACCTCCTTGTTGGGGCGGAGGCCTTGTCCAGGGCTCTGACTGAGCCCGTTTTGTCTGTGAATCAAAAAAAAACTTGTGACAGATCATTTGTTCTTTTCCCAGATGTTATTTGTTAGTTTGACAAACAGTTAGGGAATACTTCATTGCGAACTTCCATATTTTACAATTATTGTACTCCTTTTAATTTAGGCTCTTAAGAAATGTATGGATTTGGAAATGTATGAATTTGTTCACTTTTGCTGTTTATAATGCTTTTGGTTTCATTAGTATAGTTGTGGGGTTCCTTCAGACCGTATCAATTTATTGCCTAGGCTCTCTCACGTGTTTGCCGCAGTTTCCTAAACTGGACTATCTACCGTAAATTCCGGACTATAAGCCGCGGCTTTTTTCCCGTTTTTTGGCCCCTGCGGCTTATATAACGGTGCGTCTTATCTATGGATTTTTTCAGAAAAAAAAAAAAAAAAAAAAAAAAACTCTCTTTTTTAGCACTCTTTCTAACTATAAATCCACTTCTGTTTTAATTTCCTCTCTTGCCCTCTTTTCACCACACCGCGGACACTGTGTGCACTGTAAAAATAAACAACGGTGGTGTTGTGTTATGTTGTTTTGTTGAAATGTTACGGTAATACGGTAAATGGGAGCTTCCTCAAACAGCCATCTCTTTCCCGACAATCCCCTCTGTGCGTGACCACTTACATATGGTAATTACGGTAAGCAAACGGCCACAAGCCCATCAACTCCCTCCCCCGACTACCAGGAGAAAATCACAAACTTCGGCGAATTCACACAAAGGAAGATCAAGGAATATTCCATCGAACCGGAGCAGATCATAAATATGGATGAAGTGCCTTTGACGTTCGACCTGCCACTCACTCGGACTGTTAACAAGAAGCGCCCTGGAGGATTCTTTCACCAAAAAAAAGCTTTGCTCGTTCTCGACAGCATGAGAACGAGCAGTAGATGATCATGAGGTGGTTTTTCAGACGTGTCGATATAGCAGTTTATCGCAAAAGTGTAATGGAAACACATTTTTCGCATTTGCACGTCATGTGACCCATATTATCCCTTGGAAAAGGAGCGGAAAATAAGTTTGGTAAGTAAGGTTCGATAGCCGTGTCAAAACCTCCGCAGCAAGTGGAAAACTTTGAAGCAACGCTACCTAGCAGAAAGACGAGTGTTGTGCAAAAGCGTAGCCGGGCAAATTAGATAATGTTTAATGGCAGAAATCGGTCCATGGTGACAGCAGGCTGCCTGTGTGCGCGCATTTGGCACAGCGGCGAGATGAGAGGATGAAAAGCACACACTGGTGCGGTGGTGCTGTCTGAAGTGAATACAGTGACTGTGAGTAGGCTAATACATTGCACACGTTTCAGGTGCAATTATAGAACCAAATCAGCCTTTTCCCCCCTCCATCTCTAAATCGGACCAGTTGTAGGCTATTAGGCTACCTTTTTTCCTCTGCCTGTCGCGCTGACTGCATTCACGCAGCCAGCAACATTTTGCGACTCATTTTCTTTTGAATTGATAATCAGGCTCGTTTATATGCATTGTAACTTCATGTTGGGATTTCCATTGACCATTGGTTGGATTTGAGCATGCAGGGGACGGGATATGGGGCAGATCCCCGTGCGTAATCACTGTGGCAGCTGCTGCAACGGGGAATCACTCAAACGCAACTTCAATGGAAACGCCTACAAGTCGCAATTGTACATTGTCGAAGTTGTAGAAATATCGCAATTCTTTTGCGAAAAACTGTAATGGAAACACAGCTATAGATGAAGAGGAGTTCGTTGGTTTTGAGTGACAATGAAGGAGAGAGGAGAGTGGTTGACGAAGCCACCCTGAACCTGTTCGTTTCCGACACTGAAGATGAGGACTTTGGTGGTTTCAGTACGCAGGAAGAAGAGGAAGACGAGGATTAGTGACTTGACTTCTCTGGTTACAGGTTTGCTGCACATATAGCCTATTGTTGTGTGATTTTGTCTGGGGATTAGTGACCTGACTTTTGTTTTGTTTTGTTGAAATGTTAATAAATGGGAGCTTCCCCAAACAGCCATCGCTTTCCCGACATTCCTCTCTGTGCACGAACCCTTTCATATGGTAATTAAACATCAAAACACCCGCGGCTTATAGACCGGTGCGGCTTATAGAAGAAAAAAATAGTCAATTTTGGTCCCGCGGCTTATACACCGGTGCGTCTTATAGTCCGGAATTTACGGTAGTCGCTGCTATGCAGCCTTGTGGCTTTGAAAAAGAGAGCTCATCTTGCCGCAGTTTCCAAACTGGACTATGCTAGTCGCTGCTAATGCAGCCTTATGGCCTTTTGAGGCAATATGTGATAACGCTTCTCAGGCTCTCTTGCCGTGCAGCTTAACACTGGACCATCCTGGTCACTGCAAAATACAGCCGGTCAAGAGAGTTTGTAATGGTCCTGAGGTCATCTGTTTTATTTACATTGGGGCGTCCCCCCTTTGTCTCAAGAAGCCCACAAAATACTAACTTAGGTTCTTTTATATCAGACAAACAGTTAGGTAAGGAATTATTAAATTTAATTCAACTTACCGAACTGTTTGTAGATATCCGTTCTTCGTGTCGCCAATTGATGGAGAATGAAATTCCAGAGCCAAAAGGTAAACAGTGAACCACTTGAAGGAAAACCAGTTGTAATGAAATGATGGAGCCAGGAGTCAGAAGAAGTCGTCTGATATGATGTATTGAACATAGATCTTGGCCAAGAGATGCACTCTTGTATATTCACGGATGGATACACAGGCTTACATACATTGAACAGAAAGTCAAAGACACTTATAGGACACACATCAGATAACATGTCTTGACGCACATCAGATTGTCTTGACGCACACTGGAAGGCCATTCAGTAGACTCAATCTATCTGTTATTCTGGCCCTGCAAAGAGAGCACTGTGGCAAGGTGACAGGACACAGTGCAGGGCACAGTGTGCGATCGAGAGGAGCTGCAAATGTATGGTACAAGTTATCTAAATATGACGTCTATCTGTGTATGTACACAGGTCATCTAACTATGAAATATGTCTGTGTCATAACTATATGTAACTAAAATGGAAATGTATATGAATATATTAATAACTAGTGATTGTCCAAATAAAGGCTAATGTGATGTAAATTTTCTCCATCAGTCCATAGATTGTAAGTACAGGGGGGCTGTCAGGTGTACTGCCCTGTAGGCCAGAACCAGTGTTTTGAATTGAATGCGTGCCGAGATGGGGAGCCAGTGAAGGTTCCGGAAGAGGGGAGTGACATGAGAGAATTTGGGTTGGTTGAATACCAGACGGGCTGCAGCGTTCTGAATGAGCTGAAGCGGTTGGATGGCTGCAGCAGGTAGCCCAGCCAGAAGAACATTGCAGTAGTCCAGGCGAGAGATGACCAGTGCCTGGACCAGGAGTTGTGTTGCTTCCCTTGTGAGAAACGGACGGATTTTGCGGATGTTGTACAGGGAGAACCTACAGGAGCGGGCAGTTGCTGCGATGTAGGCTGAGTTGGACAGCTGATTGTCAAGCATCACTCCAAGGTTCTTAGCCCCCTGTGGTTCTCTGTCCAAGAGGACGAACCCCCCTACCTGGGTTGGGCCACGACGCGTCAGCACACGCCTGGCCCAGAGAGGACCTTTACGCGTTTCCCCCCGTTCCCCTGATCCAGAGTGTGCTGGACAGGGTGAGGGAGCAGGGCCTGCTTACCCTGGAGGCCCCATTGTGGCCGAAGCAGATCTGGTTTGCGGACCTGGTCTCACTGTAGCAGGGGCCGCCCTGGATGCTGCCACATTGGGCGGATCTCCTGTCGCAGGCGAAGGGCAGATACTCCACCCCTCCCCTTGCAGGTGGAAGTTGGCGGCTTGGTCCCTGAACGGGAGCACCTGTTAGCTCAGGGCCTACCCATGAGTGTAGTGCTTACTATACAGAGTGGTAGGGCGGTCTCAGTACGCCTACAAGTGGTGAGCCTTCTCACGCTGGTGCGAGAGGCAGGGCGTGGACCCGGTGTCTTGTGGCATTCAGCCCATTCTCTGTTTCCTGCAGAGCCTGTATGAGGCGGGTCAGTCCCCTCTGTCCCTCAAGGTGTGTGGTCGTGTTTTCCGCCTGCCACATGGAGATCAAGGGGAAGCTGGTAGGCAGTCTCCTGCTGATCTCCCGTTTCATGAGGGGTGCTCGTAGGTTACAGCCGCGGGTGCGGAACGTCTTTCCTAAGTGGGACTTAGTCACGGTGTTGGAGGGTCTCTCGGGTCCCCTGTTCGAGCCCTTAGAAACTGTGGACTTAAAGTTCCTGTCATTGAAGACTGCAGTCCTGTTAGGCTTGTCTTTAGGTATTAGGGTTGGCGACTTGGTTACCCTGTCAGTCCAACAGCCTTGCATGGTGTTCGCTGATGACGGGTGGAGAGTTACACTTCGGCCTAACCCCGCGTACCAGCCCAAAAACATCGATGCCAGCTTCAGGTCGATGGTGATAGACCTGGCAGCTTTTTGCCCGCCCCTGTTTAGCTCGGAAGAGGAGCAGTGTTTGAACGCGCTATGCCCAGTGTGGGCGGTCCTAGCCTACATAGGCAGGACGCGCACTTTGCGCACCTGGGAGAGCCACTGTCCAAGGAGTGCTTGTCGCGGTGGATAGTGGAGGCCATTGCCTTTGCCGAAGGGAAGGTTCCCCCAGAGGGTATTAAGGCCCACTCTATGCGAGGTGTCGCAACTTCATGGGCATTATTGCGCGGTGTGTCAGTGGAGGACATGTGCGCAGCTGCGTCATGGTCTACCCACCACACCTTTGTCACGTTCTATAGTCTTGATGTGGCCAGCGCGCCCTTGGCGCACGCTGTGTTGTCAGCCGCTAGGCGTTAGTGCCTTAGTCATTCGTCATGCCATCGGGTTGCCATGTCGTGTTTCCTTGCAGCAAGGTTGGTTGTATATCGGCATAGTGTGAGAATCCAAAGTTCGAAACGAAGTAAAACTTGAGAGTTGTCCTACAACCCAGGTTTTACGAGTGAGAACGAGGATTCTCACACATCCAGCCTCTCTGCTTTCGTTCAGGACAGCAGGATCACTGGAACGCTTAAGAGTGACGCTGGTGGGCTATGGCGCGGACGTGGCTACAGCCACGGGGGCGGAGCGGGTGGCCGCGTCATAGCCAACGCCATCACGTTGTTGGACGTAATGGTTGGTTTTATAGTGGTCAATTTCTAGAGAAATTGACATTTTCCAGTTGGGTCGCTGCTGGGAGCATGGACATGACCTCTGTTATACGGATGGAAAGACTTTGGTTCATGAGGACCAATTCACTTAAAAAGTTTTCAACCATTTGGGACCCATTTCTAACATGAGGAGACAGGTGACTCGCCTGGCCTGTTTCTCACGGTCCTCTTATGTGGGACTTCAGGCATAATATCTCTCACAAGCACATAAGCACCTTATGCGGCTGGTAATTATGATGTAATATAGAATATTGATCATATGTATGGTTGTTGTTGTTGTTTTCATTTACTGTGTCTGAGCGTGTTTGTCTTTCTGTACATTGTTCTGAAAATGTTAAAATAAAATATTGAAAAAAATATATAGTATATAATTACTCTGCCCCCACAGCAAGAATCAGGGTAAATGGTCGTCTTACTGACCGCATAGAATTGGAAAGGTCTACTCGTCAAGGTTGTCCTCTTTCTCCGACTCTCTTTGCTCTTTATATTGAACCATTAGCATCAAATACCTAGGGGTATGGCTGACACATTGTCCTAGTGACTTGTATAAAAAAAACTATGATATTGTAAGTAAGAAGATTAAAGAAGAGCTCAATAATTGGTCATCGTCTATACAAAATTTTAGTTCGAGAATTGAAACTGTTAAAATAACTGTTCTTCCTAGACTGCTCTATTTATTTATGTCACTACCTGTTAAAGTTCCAAATACCCAATTTAAGGAATGTGACAAACAGATTTCACGTTTTGTTTGGAACGGAAAGAAACCAAGGGTTAAATACAGTACGTTGACCATTAAGAAAGACGGAGGCGGTATGTCTCTCCCTAACCTTAAGGACTATTACCACTTTGCCCAATTAAAAAATATAGCTCTTTGGTGTGATAATGAGTATGTGGCAAGATGGAAGGAGATTGAGACTGATTGCAGGGGGATTCCAATACAAGACATTATTGGAGATCACAAGCTACCATTGTCTTATCAGGATCACTTGAGTCCCTTTACATCATTTACTCTGTTTACTTGGTTTCTTGTCATAAAACAATTCAATTTGAGGTCGCAGGTGAAACAGCTTAGATGGATTGCATATGACACAGATTTTAGGCCAAACTGGATGGATTCCATATTTAAATCCTGGGCTGATAGAGGTATTACTGCTTATTGTAATATAATGGATGGGGATACATTACAGAGCTTTCAGACACTAAGTGGAAAGTATGATTTGGAAAAGGAAGATTTTTTTGGATATTAACAGGCACGCCACTATTTTTTTAAGGAAATTAAGAATGAGGAAATAATTCGGGAACCTAGTGAATTAATACAATTAATGGTAAAGGCATACAAAGGCAATTCTAAATCAATAGTCTCAAAATTGTACCAGGGAATTCTAATGGGGAGGGGAAATACTACAAATTATATTAAAAATAGATGGGAGAAAGAGCTAAACGATAACTGAACAAGAATGCTTTTTGTATTGGCGTGAATTTTGTTGGAAGAATCTTGTAAGATTTTTTATCACCCCTAAAATGAAACCATACATGTCATCAGTAAACCATACATGCTGGAGAAACTGTGGGACTGATGAGGCAAACCGTTTCCACATCTTTTGGAGTTGCCCAAAGTTACAGCCGTTTTGGGAGAGTGTCTGGGAAACCATTAATCAAACTCTGGGCTGGCAGGTCACACTATCGTGTAAATCACTGTTTATGGGTGACATGCCAGACGATATAACAGGAAATGACAAATACCTTCTTAAAATTATAACTGTGGCTGCAAAGAAAGCGATCACTCACTTGCAGACCGACCCCCCCACAGTGGATAATTGGCTTGAAATCATTAAAGAAATTCATGAAATGGAGAGACTGACTTTTATACATCGCAAGATGGACAAAATGGTTAATATATTTATCAGAATAAAGAATGTGGATGCTTTGTCTCCCCCTTGAGCATACTGTAAAACATGCTCAATGACCTTCACTTCTTATGGCTACGCTACTTTTATTTTTGTTTTTGTCTCGTCTGTTCTTTCAAGAAGATTTCAGATGAACCCAACACTGTACTAAGACCCCTGTATTTACTCCCACTGATTTCTATTTGAATAAGAGCTTTACATGGACTGGCAACGATTTTGTTTTCTGTTTTCTGTACTGACACAGTTTTTTTTTTAGTTTGTTTTGTTCCCTTTAGTGTTTTGAAAAAAATTATAAATTCTAAAGTTTCAAAAAAGGGCACGTAAAAAAAATACCTGGCAGGTGATTGGATGAAGCACCTCTATCACCCTCTATCACGAGTTCGCTGTCGTCACATCTAAATCTCACCCGCAGCTGCCTCTCTGGATGCTGATTGGTCCAGCCCACTGCTGGGACGGAGTTAAATCAATAGTTTCGAGAGCGGCAAGATGCCTCGCAAGGGTAGAGTGTCATGGTGATGCTGTCAATACACAAACAACCTCCCCAGCCACCCTCCCCCCCCACAAACACACACACCACATACACTATTCAAGAGTCATCTCTTCTCCATGTCGAGTCAACCCGCTCTGCATCCCTCTGTGGTGACGCATGTGATCCAAGCCTGAAACTATATACAGCAAGGAGAGCCCAGGCATCAGTGGAAATGTCATTACGGTCACATTTCCATATAAAAACCTCACCGCATTCCAGAATTTATATGATTTTTGGGTGCATCCTGGTGGCCCAAAGTCTGTCCCACAACATATTCTTAATGCTGTGAATTTGAATCCAGCTCACAATCTGTTACTGTACATATAATCGCCATCTCATCTCTCTTGTTCTCTCTGTTTCTCCAAATTTTTTCCTGTCTCCCTACTACAAAATAATAAAGCAGAAACGACGCACACCCAACATACAATTTGAACACTGGGCTTCTAATATGTTTTTTGATGCACACAAACTGAGACAAGGAGCATAAAGGGAGTAAGTTCATCTGTGCGAGAAAGAGAAAGCATGTAAGAGTGTTATAAACAGAAGCCAGCAAACCATGAATAAGCATGACTCAAGAAAAGCCCAATTATTTATTCAACAACAGGAAACAATGGCCCATTTCTATACTGTAGGAATTCCACGTCATCCCCTTTTTTTCCAGCAGAGCGCCACTAGAATGCCTTGAGGCCAACAGAACTCAAAAGCCTAGACTTGATGTGCCTAAATAACCACAACCCCCCACCCCGTATGTGTACATACAGTACACTGCACTGTACTGTATGTGTACATAGAGTACAGTACACTGCACTGTACAGTACTGTATGTACACATACTGTACAGTACTGTACTGTATGTGTACATACTGTACAGTACACTGCACTGTATGTACACATACTGTACAGTACTGTACAGTGTATGTGTATGTGTACATACTAAGGTGACCAGATTTGTCAAACGAAAGTCGGGGACATTTCCTGGTCCGCTAGGGGGGCCCAGGGGGGGCTGTGCCCCCCCTGCATTTTAGAAAATTGTGTACATTTTACAGTAAAATGCATAAATCTGGTGCACTTTGAGAGCAAAAGTAAGAGGCTAGATCTATGAAGAACTTTGTGATTTTGAAACAATTGAAAAAGAAGCAGTTTACAATGGTTACTAGTTATCTGGCACAATTTACCACAAATTAGACAGCCTAGGTAATTCATGGGAAATAGGCTACTGGTGTATTGTGTAGAGTGGCAGGAAGAGAGGGACAACTTCTCTCTTTGACCTCACCAACTGGTGGATAATTTATTTACACAAAACAAAAACATTACAGTAGTGATTTATTACCTCAGTAAACACTTTCCTTGAGTTTAGGGTGTCGCTCACCAGTTTCAAGTATTCAATGGCCACATGACCATATTAACTGCTAATTTAATATTAAATGCTGACAAAATAATTTAAAAAATCATGTTAATACTAAAAGGCAATTTTAATGATTAAAATTGTAATCTAGAGATAAATATGACCTATTGTGTTTAATTTAAACCAGGGGTTATCAAAGTTTTGATGGCTGAAGGCCAATTTAGGGAACAGTAGGCTAATGACTAGATAACAATGATCCATCGCCAATCATGTTAAAAATTTTCTTTTTTTTCAATGGAGTTTGGTGTACATAAAAACGTTACTGACTTCTCTGCAAAAACGTTTTGAGTTAGTTACTGCACTTAGATAGTTTTACTGTACTTTTAACTATTCAAAACAACTGGGATGGATAACCCGCTGAATGGGGTCCGGTAAACAAGGACGGTAGCAAAAGCAGCAAGCAGACTCCGCCTCTCGTTCGCCACCTCTGGGGCTTCAGTTGCGTGCGGCTGGGTCCTGGGAAAACCACGGCACGGGCAGAGGGAGGACATCTACTCTGTGATCTACTCTGTCACACACAGGCAGCACTTTGCACAACGTGCACAATGACAGGCTTTTGTGGTGCCGCAAATGCTCTGTTATCGAGTTTCTTGTCAGTATTATTATTTGACTTTGTGGCCAAAATCGGGGACATTTTCGGGGACAGCTCCAGCCGGGGACAGAGCACCGAAATCGGGGACTGTCCCCGAAAATCGGGGACGTCTGGTCACCCTAGTACATACTGTACAGTACACTGCACTGTATGTACACATACAGTATACTGCACTGTACATGTACACATACAGTACACTGCACTGTACAGTACACTGCACTGTATGTACACATACAGTACACTGCACTGTACACGTACACATACAGTACACTGCACTGTATGTGTACATAGAGTACAGTACACTGCACTGTACTGTACAGTATGTACACATACTGTACAGTACTGTACTGTATGTGTACATACTGTACAGTACAGTACAGTACAGTGTACTGTATGTGTACATACTGTAGAGTACAGTGCAGTGTACTGTATGTGTACATGTACAGTGCAGTGTACTGTATGTGTACATACTGTACAGTACAGTGCAGTGTACTGTATGTGTACATACTGTACAGTACAGTGCAGTGTACTGTATGTGTACATGTACAGTGCAGTGTACTGTATGTGTACATAATGTACAGTGCAGTGTACTGTATGTGTACATGTACAGTGCAGTGTACTGTATGTGTACATGTACAGTGCAGTACAGTACAGTAAAGTACAGTACCGTACAGTGCAGTCTACAGTACAGTGCAGGGGTACTGTGTGTCATATGAATCCAGGCGGTGTCGACGTCATAGACATGTGGGCAATGGATCATTGACCACACACACACACACACACACACACACACACACACACACACACACACACACACACACACACACACACACGTTACCAGAAGTAATGTGACCGACTGTATTTTAGTTTTTTGTCCCCCCCCCCCCCCCCCCGATATTTTATCCCATTTCTATCCCCCATTAGTGCTAATTTTTTATTTATTTATCCTGGTTGCTGCTCCATCCTCTGCCGATCTGGGGAGAGCCGAAACTGGCTCCATGCTTCCTCCGAGACATGGGCAGGTAGCCAGCCGCTTCTTTTCACCTGACAGGGGCTTCACCGGTAGGACATAGCAGGTTGGAGGATCACGCTATTCCAACGAGTTCCCCTCCCTCCGAACAGGCGCCCTTAACGACCAGAGGAGGCACCACATCAGCAACCAGGATATTGCATGTTTTGGTGAAGGGGTTCCTATGTGAAGGAAACCGCCGGGAGGCACGCAACATGCAAACTCCACACAGAAAGGCCCTTTTGACGACCCCACCCGGGCAGTGGGCACTCGAGCATGCTCACATTCAGCTTAACTGAGTAGAATTTACCACAGGCTGGCAATTATAATTCTCTTCTGTCATAATTTATATAATCTAAACCGAGTGATTATTCTACTCTGTGGTGGCAGAACCGGAGCGATATACTGTGTATTTTTTTCGTCAATTATTTCTGTTGTACATTTTAACTTCATGGTTTTGTGGTCATGTAGTCGTATTCAAATGATGTCGGCTTTTCACCCAAATTGCCCCAGACTGAATGATTCTACTGATGTGTGAAGGCTGTAGGCTGGCGTCAGGCAGTGCTCATCATGTTTGGGTCCAGGGCAGAGTGAGAGAAACGCAATTCTAGTTAATTTGACTTGATTCAATTTGCTATGTGACAAATTCTAATAACGTGATTTAAATATTGTTACTGTTAAAAATCTCACAATGAAAGTGTACTGACTGGGAAACAAGAGGAAGTGGAAGAGAGAGAGCAGCCAGAAGAGAAGAAAGGGAAGGAGATGAAAATGAGAGAGGAGAGGAGAGCAGAGGCCCACCATTCATGTTGTTGTTCCTTCAGGAGGTGCTGCTAATTACATGAAAGAATAATAATAATATACAACCATGTATAAATTGGAGAGTTATCTTGTGCTAATATTGTCTGAAAGAATCTCAATATTACACAATAGAAAGTATTCTAGAATAATCATATTAAAATTGATAAGAGCTCCATATGTGCCCTCTCTGTCATCATTCATGTGTTGGATTGTGGCATGGAAAATGTCCCATGCAAAGTATCCACTTGTTATTGTCAGATTCCAGTTTCTTTACAAGTAAACAAATCAGTCATTTCTGGCAAACAATCAAGTTAGTTTCACTGCATCTGTCTGCTTAGATGTATTTATTGCACATTACTGCTGCTGAATTTCTACAGCAGCGCCATCGAGAGTATCCTGACCAAATGCTCCACTGTGTGGTAGGCAGCCTATGCCAGGTGCACAGCCGCTGAGCCAAAAGACCCGCTCCACATGGTGAAAGCGGTCCAGCACATCGTTGGAATGCAGCTCCCCAAACTAGACACTGTTTATGCAGCAGCCAGTCGACTGAGGAAAAAGGCTAGCAGCACCACACACCCTGCCCAGCAAGCAAGGACGGACCCGGATGAATGGAGACAGCCCAATCGGGGCCAGCTCAAGTCATATCACGACGAGTCAGATCTGGCCCAGATTATCACTGTATAATCACTATCCAACTAATTTCACTCACCAGTCACCACTGAAATATCCATGAGGATAACTAAATGGTTGCAATCAATCACGTATTTCTCAGCCTGGGCTATTTATTTATCCAAAATCCGAGTGATCAGCACTTGCATTGCATGTGGACAATCTGCACTGATTAACAAACTGTTTATTGGTGGAGGTGGGACTACAAGGAGATGAATTGCAGGGGACTCCTGCAATTGTCTGCAATGTGTTTCGGGGTTCTTCTTACACAGATTGTAGACGGTTACACTGTGATGTCCGATCCACAAAGACTTGATGCCAACGTTTTAAATATAAAACAAGTTTCTGCCATAATCCTACCGTATAGGCTATATTAGTGTCTCGTATAGCCTGCATGTGCAGGAGCACTGGGTAAACAAACGTTATAGGCTGGTGGTGACACTTGTAAATTTTAAGGGAACCCTCAATGATTCTTCCAGATTAAGGTTTGAATTAAATTAGCTTTCGTTTTTATTAAAACTGTCCCAACTCCATGGATGTTATACCGGTATAAAAAGAACAAGGGGTCCATGTTTTGAAACGGTAGGCTATATTACTCCAACTACAGCAGATCATTTCAGTGAATAGATAGCGTAGTGGTAGAATGGCTGTCCTGTAAATTGTAGATCCTGAGTTCAAATCCCACACAGGGTAGGATTATATTTTTTGAAAATGTATCATAAATTGTTAATCTGGACATAATTATAGGTGTATGTATAAAGCTGCTGAATATACACTGTGTACATAGCAGAATAAGTGAACATGCCCATTCATGGTAACGGTCATATTTCGACGTCAGCTTGACGTTCCCGCGTAGACGTCTAAATCATCCCCAAACTGGCTGTGATTTGGCCACGTCCTGTACGTCACTGAAAGACGTCATCACAATGTTATCATGATGTAATTTTGCTTGCTGGGTGGCCATCCCCTGTTTGAAGACACCACACACCCCGGACATCCCCTGTTTGAAGACACCACACACCCCGGACATCCCCTGTTTGAAGACACCACACACCCCGGACATCCCCTGTTTGAAGACACCACACACCCCGGACATCCCCTGTTTGAAGACACCACACACCCCGGACATCCCCTGTTTGAAGACACCACACACCCCGGACATCCCCTGTTTGAAGACACCACACACCCCGGACATCCCCTGTTTGAAGACACCACACACCCCGGACATCCCCTGTTTGAAGACACCACACACCCCGGACATCCCCTGTTTGAAGACACCACACACCCCGGACATCCCCTGTTTGAAGACACCACACACCCCGGACATCCCCTGTTTGAAGACACCACACACCCCGGACATCCCCTGTTTGAAGACACCACACACCCCGGACATCCCCTGTTTGAAGACACCACACACCCCGGACATCCCCTGTTTGAAGACACCACACACCCCGGACATCCCCTGTTTGAAGACACCACACACCCCGGACATCCCCTGTTTGAAGACACCACACACCCCGGACATCCCCTGTTTGAAGACACCACACACCCCGGACATCCCCTGTTTGAAGACACCACACACCCCGGACATCCCCTGTTTGAAGACACCACACACCCCGGACATCCCCTGTTTGAAGACACCACACACCCCGGCCATCCCCTGTTTGAAGACACCACACACCCCGGACATCCCCTGTTTGAAGACACCACACACCCCGGACATCCCCTGTTTGAAGACACCACACACCCCGGACATCCCCTGTTTGAAGACACCACACACCCCGGCCATCCCCTGTTTGAACTGCTGCCGTCCGGCAAACGGTTCAGAACAATAAGATCCCACACCAACAGACTTCTTTCCCAGAGCTGTGGCCTCCAGCACACCCCTCACCGCCCAACCACAGAGCAGAGCACAAGAACTGTGAGGACTGTAAACACACAAGACACACGCACGCAGGCACGTGTGCGCGCACGCACGCACACACAAACACACATCAAGACTGTACACCTGCACCTTCAGAGATAGCACAAGAATGTAACCTAAATTTATTAATAAAAGTATCCTAAACCTAGGTAAATGTAAATATGTAAATTTTAACCAGTGTCTATTTTATTTGATCTTTATCTTGGTTTAAGCTGCACTTGCACAAATGGCAGAGAGAAGCCAAATGAAATGTCACTGTACATGAGTATAACTACACCTGTACCTGAGTAGAATGACACAAAATAGCATTCTGATTCTGATTAATTTACTGTAGCAGCCTGTAAACAACAACAAAATGGACGAAGCCTACCGGTGGTTTTTTGACTCCCGTTTGGAAGCCTAGCGTAGCCTGCAGCCATCTTGGGGTCCTTGCGCAGCTCGCACGAGACAGCACAAGACGAGGGGTTTTCCAGAGAGCAGCTCCGCCTGCTATAGACCCTTCTCACGGGGGCCATTTTGTGTCGAGAAGCCAGGGTAAACACAGGTGCAAGCAAAACACTAATGAGGGTTTCCAACTTCCATGATTGGAATTTGGAAACCCTCATTAGTGTTTTGCTTGCACCTGTGTTTACCCTGGCTTCTCGACACAAAATGGCCCCCGTGAGAAGGGTCTATTGGTCCGTGATCGGCAAGCCAAAACAAACACACGTCTTTTCTATCGCCTATTTTACTCTAAACAGGCAAGTTAAATAAAAATTGACCACCCTCCCTGTACAGTTGTTATGAAAGGTGAAATTAGCTATATAGGCCAAAACCATGTTTTGGACAAGGGAGGCTGTAAACATGCTTAATCCCGTTACAAAGTGGGGCATTTTAACATGGAAGTGAACAGGAAGCACTCCCTTTTGGGCCCACCCTCCACAGCTTTCAGTATCACTCTTCCACAGCCAGAGGTATTGATATTGCCCATTACCCATTTCTTAATATACCTGCACAACTAGACCTACGTATGTATTTGTGTGAAAAATGATACAACTAGAAAAGTGATCTCCGCCAGGCACCGCTACATCTAACCATGGCCAAACCTAGTCTTGAGGCCATTACTCTCATCTGCCTTCGGATTAGTGCCCCGTTACTGAACATGCAATTCGCCATTGACATTTTTCATAATTTTTCAATGTGCAGGGTAGTCCAATAGACTTCGATAGAACTCCCAAAATGCCATGGGAGTGTGACAATGAAATAAAAGTCCAGTAAGGGCGTTGTAGCCACTTTGGGCGTTGTGGACAGTAAGGGTGTTGTGGTCAGTAAGGGTGTTGTGGTCAGTCAGGGCGTTGTGGTCAGTCAGGGCGTTGTGGTCATAAGGGTGTTGTGGTCAGTCAGGGCGTTGTGGTCAGTAAGGGTGTTGTGGTCAGTCAGGGCATTGTGGTCAGTAAGGGTGTTGTGGTCAGTAAGGGCATTGTGGCCAGTAAGGGTGTTGTGGTCAGTCAGGGTGTTGTGGCCATTAAGGGTGCTGTGGTCAGTAAGGGTGTTGTGGTCAGTCAGGGCATTGTGGTCAGTAAGGGTGTTGTGGCCATCCATCCATGGCCACCATCCATCCCTAACCATAACCTAGTGGTTGCTAGGGGTACTCCTGAAGTTGCTCCTGAAATTCTGCATCACTGTTGCCTAACAACAGTTTTTTCTATTTTTTTAGGCTATTACAAAGATAAGAACAAGTAAAACACTAGGCAGAAACAACCCGTTATGGACAGCAGCCACATCAGCAGGTTTCTGCAATAGGCTACGCTGGATGGTACAGCTCTCTCTCTCTCTCTTTCAGATCTCTCTCTTTCTGTACTCCTCTCCAATACACTTTCTATCCACCTTATTTTTGAATGCCCCACTGTAAAAAAGAATCGTGGGTACAAGGTCCGGTTTAACGTGACTCATTGTTGCCGCTTGCCATTTCCTCTGGCTGCAGACCCGAATTATAAACCGGAAGCTGGAGTCCGTTATAAAAGTTATAAATATAGTCACGTTATAAACAACTAACCAACGCTGGAGGTCCGTATGGAAACTCGAAATGTGTGTTACTCGAAATGGTTAAAAGTTAAATCAATTTGGTGGCGTTTTACTGCCATGTAACATAGCTAGCTAGGCGCTAACATTAGCCACAGTTAGTAGCCGACTACCCACAATGCATTACGTTATCCCAGCACCCGAACGACACGGCTGTAGAGCAGAATGGCTCTGCTGTAAAAGGGTAAAATCCTCATAGACGTTTTTTTTGTCGGGGCTGGGGGGTTATCTAAATTGGTTACACCGGAAATAGAACCCATACTTAACGTAAGGCAAAATGGCTGCCAAAAATAAGGTGGATACACTCACCTCTCTCTCTACTAGTAGTCTGGCAAGCACGACTACTCTCTCTCTTTTCCAACAGTTTAGCAAATATTTTCCTTTGCCTGTCAGATTGACGATTTTGGGGTATAGTCCTTTCATATGTGTGTAAGGAGGCGCTCCTCTTGAAGTGAGAGGAGGGCATCTGTATAGGCTAGGATAGAGAATCCCCCCCCCCCCCCCCCGTGGGGGACCGACAGCTTCAGAGGAGACGAACCGCTGTGATGCCGGTTGCTGCTATGATCCAGCCAAAGAGGGAGGTGACGTAAAACCCTCGCTATATGTACTTAGGATGGACTGATGTCAACTGATGTCATAACTGACGTCATACTTGACTGACGTCACGGGCTGATCAGATATGAGAATATGGAGGCCTTCAGTGATTGAAATTCGGTCTGGAAACCACACTACTCTGTGGAGTAGTATACATATGTGAATTAGGTAAATCTTGTGCATTTACATTGTGAAATAATTTCTTTTTTTGTGTGCATTTAAATTAAAGCCATTATTGACCCCCCTACAGTTGTTATGAAAAGGTTAAATTAACTATATAGACCAAAACCGTGTTAAGGCCCCGGCTGTAAAGATGCTTAATAGTGGTTAAAGTTTTAACATGGGGTGAACGAGAACGAGGGGACTTCTGAGACCTGCCTCAAGTGGCTATTCGAGGAATTACAGGTTTCGGGGTTACTTCCTCGTGGCAAAGGGGCAGAGCTTTAACCTGACTCCGCCAGATGGGGCGGTATTGAGTTCACAAATTCACAATACCACCATGTAGGTTGTGAAACAAATGTGAAACAACCTCCATCCATCTGGCAGCGTCAGGTTAGCAGAGCTTTGCCCACTGGGTGAAACGCAGGGATGAAAAGTTATTTTCTGATTTTACAGTTTCACAACGGTTATGTTATAAAAGCACAAATAAACACACACGCACACTTCCAAACTATGGCGATACAGTATAAGCAGCAAATACCTTGCAAAACGCTCTTGGAAGGCGCCCCATTTCCTGGTTTTGTTTGAATAATGCAGTCTGCCAGAGCTTGCACTGTGCAATGTTATTGGCCGGAGGGCAACACACCCCACATGGGGCTGGAAAAACGTTAGCCCACGTCAGCCCACAAACATCCCAGTCACAGCACCACCACAACAAAACATTGTGAAAACACCAAAATACAGGCAGGGGGCAGCGTCTCTGCACATAAACACACCGCCACACAATTCCAGTGAGTCATACAATAAGGGATGATTGAAAGAGATGACTTTTGTATGAGTGTATATTGTTTTTTTAATGTAGATACAGGGAAAAGTTGCATATAATGTACCTTTAAAACTGGGTGTCTACACAATTTCTATCTTCAAAGTCCTCTGTGTTGTTGTGGTTCTATCTGATTGCCTACAGATGACTAAGATATATTATGCAGGCAGACAGAAATAACATTACCAGACAGGGTGACTGAGACTTGCCCCTCTTGCCTGTACTTCCCCTCAGATGACTCAGCCCTGCAGAATGTTCTCATTTCCCCCGGATGGAGCACATAGACCTGCCAGACATTCACCAAGCATCTCAAACCATTTCTCAATGATCTGGTGCCATCTATCCATCTGTTCTCCTCATCTTGCTTCATTCCCATTTCCATCCCTCTCTCCTCACCACCGTCATCATCTTTGACCCGCTCCTCTCCTTTTAAGGAAACTGAACAATCTGAGATAGGGTTGAAGGGTCATGAGAATGATGGTTCAATAAGAGATGGACAGGATCAAACTGTCTGGCTGAACTGTGAGAGATGTGCCTAACCGTGTGAGATGTGCCTATGAACACTAAAGGCCTAAACAGACTCGTCCGTCCGCCTCGAATTGGAGCCGTCTCGCCGTCTGCCGGCGCCAGCGAGCCCTACACGCTAGGACGTCACTACACCCTCCCTCCTGGAAAATGGCGGCGATTGAGTGCAAGGCAGTCTGAATGAAATTGAATGTAACGTTCCCAATTCTATGTATTAAATTCTAAAAAACGACCCTCAACATTTGGGAAGGCTAAGCCACACAACTAGTTCGTTATAATCTAACGTCATGCTTCGAAGACGACTTTACGACGATGAGGACGGTAAGGACTGCTGACGTCACGCACGTATCGTCGGCGCTGAGTCACATTTTCGAGCAGCCCCCGTCAGCCGACGGCGCCCCCTCCCCGTATGACGGCGCTCCACCCGCCGTCATACGGGGAGGGCGGGGCGAGGCTCTGACGGACGAGTCTGTTTAGGCCTTGAGGCCCCATGTCCACCAAAGACCTGTAACAAAAGCGCTGTTCTGTCATTAATTCCAACGGTGAAGAGCGCTTTCAGTTGTGAGTGCTGAAACTGTTCTCGAGTTGGAACAATATAGGCTCTACCGTATGCACGCTGCACTTGCATGTTCGACGTTAGGCCACTCCCCCACTTCTGGTCCTATAGTAACGCTAGCCATATCATAGCAACAACAACAACAAAAACATTACAGCTACATAAATGTTTGGCTATTTTATTCCAATTTGTGTGTCGAGGGTTAATTAGGCCATGAGTTCAAAACGCCTTACAGATCATCAATGTAACGTGACGTCAATGAAGATGTCTGAAATGAGACTTTAAAGCCCCATTCAGCAACTTTTCCAAGTTTTGCTATTGGAGAAACTGCGCCCTCTGGGTGCAACAGTATCGGTATCGACATCGCCATTCAAAGTCAACAAAACACAGCGCCAGAAAGCTCTATGTACATGTTGTGACATCGAGTACTCACCACGTGATGAAATGATAATCCATACATTAGTTACGTGAAACGTCATTTTCGTAGCAAATCCACACCGAGTTACTTCCTTGTTGAACACATGAACACAACGCTTCCGCTGTACAGCGCATGCGCGCATCTTGCCTCCGGGACGCAGGCACAAAATTGCTTAGTCTCAGGAGAGGCCTTTGGAGGGCGGTGTGTGACCAATAGAGGTGACATTTTCCCTGTTAGAAGTCACTCTACCATCTTCAATGACTAAAAAGATGTTATATTAAGGTGAAGAAATTACTGATTGGGGCTTTGGTGTAACTTCATCAGTCACTCAGAGTCTCAGACCCCATTTACACCTGGTTTTTAAATGTAACCTGTATCTGGAGAAGTTATCTGGATAATGGTTGCATTTTAAAAACCAGGTGTAAATGGGGTGAAAGAGATCTGAACACAATGTGAGCCAGACTACCTCCAGATGTGGTCAGGAAGTTCTGATCACATCCTGATCATGACACGGTTAGCTGTGTTGCTCATTCCACGAATGCATGATCCTTACAAGTTGTACTTCGTTGTAAAGGTGACTAATCAGGCTTTCCAACGATATAAAATACAATACCAATTGGTATTACTAAAGGGGAGAAATAATCGACCGAAATAACGTTTCCGAACTTTTCTTGAGGAGTATATATTTAACCAGGGCCGGTTCCAGAACAAGATGACTAGGGATGCATCCTGGATAGGAAGGGGTGCACATGCACGGGCCGCCCGAAAGATTTGACGTTATTTTACTAAAAATAATGCATTTTACCATCATTTCAAGTAGAATGATACCAGCCAAGCAAGAATATTTCAAGTGTTTCAAGTGCTTTACTGAAATATTTGGACCATATAATGATAATACAATTATCTCAACCTTAAAAGGTTACATATAGGTGCCAAAAAGACATAAATTCACATCAAAGAACAAAGAAAAACAACAATTATAATTCAAGTTTAAACAGTAAGTGTGCAGCTGCAGCATTTATAAAAAAATAAAATAATTACCACTCTTTTCAACTGAGCATGCAGACAATTAAAATAAGGGTGCAATGCGTGCTTTTGCACCCCTGTAAAACCAGGCCTGTATTTAACAGGGAGCCAGTGGAGAGATGCTAGGACAGGAGTAATGTGGGACCTACGGCTGGTTCTAGATAAACCTGGCAGCTGCATTCTGAACCAGCTGTAAGTTCAGGGCAGCTTGACTAAGGCAAGAATAAAGGGAATTACAGTAGTCTAACCTGGAGAAAATAAAAGTGTGAATTAGGCGTTCGAGATCTGAAGGGGATTTGTCTGAGTTTTGTAATGTTTCTTAATTGAAGGAAGCAGGACTGGACAAGTTTGGTGACATGCTGGTCAAACCTCAGGTGCTGATCAAAGGTGACTCCAACGTTCTTAGCGGAAGGACTGATATTTGAATTCAATGGCCCAATGAATTGATTGACTGTGTTTGCAAAGTTATCTGGACTAATAAGAATGACTTCTGTTTTGTCGGGGTTGAGATGGAGGAAGTTACTGCACACCCAAGGCCCTATCTTCGCAAAAGCGGTAATTTAGCGTTTGCGCTCGTTTAACGCCGTCCGCAATACAAACTGGGGGTGGGCACAAGCGCATGCCTGTTATAATTGTACTGGGCATAGGCGTGCCACATGCCAAAGCAGGCGTTTCAGCGCTACAATGTGGGGATAGATGGCATTATCCTATCATCAGCAGTGTGCAATTACTTTGCGCTAAGAGCTTTGAAAAGGAACTCTTAGCGCTAAATACCTCGCTGCGCTGGAGCGCACCATAATCTCCGTGCTGCGTAGCGCAGTGCAAAGTAATTAATTCCTCTTGGATGTCATTACGCACAGCCTTGCCACGCCAGGACATTAAATTCTGCTGCTAGAATTGGGTATTAGCAGATAATTCAGTGAGGCAATCAACTATAACTCACTGAGACACTTTTATCACATCGCAAAGAGGGAAATTAATTGAGAAAACCTGTTGGACAATGGACATAGGCTATTTACCTTCACCTATCCCATAACCCGGAGGGTCGTGGGCACCACAGACGATCTGTCAATAAGCTCTCCAACTCTCTTTGTCCTCGGCACGAGTGAGTCCACTCTATTACAGTACGCATGGAGAGAATTACAGCATATTGCATGCCTTGCGCAAACAGCGATTGCAAGGCAGGAATCTGATTGGTTTTGATTGACGTAATGCCCAGCATTGCCTGGCCACACCCGTGAATAATTCTGGTACTTAAGACCGCCCAAATCCCATTTGCGCTGGCATTTTGGGGGCGCAGATGATTTTGGCATGGCTCTAATTTGTGCCTGCAGCAAGTGCCGTGAACGTTTCCACATCCCCGCCAAGAATTGCATCCCCAACATATTTCGAGGCTGTTTTTATTTTTTATTTTTTTCCCAGATTATTTTTTATCCCATTTTTATCCCCCATTAGTGCTAATTTTAATTTATTTATCCTGGTTGCTGCTCCACCCTCTGCCGATCTGGGGAGAGCCGAAACTGGCTCCATGCTTCCTCCGAGACATGGGCAGTAGCCAGCCGCTTCTTTTCACCTGACAGGGGAAGCTTCACCGGTAGGACATAGCACGTGGAGGATCACGCTATTCCAACGAGTTCCCCTCCGAACAGGCGCCCCTAACGACCAGAGGAGGCACCACATCAGCAACCAGGATATTGCATGTTTTGGTGTGGGGTTCCTAACTTCCTATATGAAGGAAACCCCCAGGGGGCACGGGAAGAACATGCAAACTCCACACAGAAAGGCCCTTTTGATGACCCCACCCGGGCAGTGGGCACTCGAGGACATGCGGACGGGCACGCACTCCTTCAGCGCTCACAGTGTCCCAGGTGGGAATCGAACCCAGGACCTTCTAGCTGTGAGGCGACAGCGCTTACCACTGTGCCTCCGTTTCGGGGCTGTTTTAACTTAGAAATCAGGGAGGTCACGTCTACTCAGACAAGTATATCACTTTTAAACAGTTGCATTTCTGTAAATATCATTACAATATGCTCGTGTGAGGTGGGGATGCTGCCGGGCGGGGGTGCAAAACTCGGCATAACACCTGGACAAATGCGCAAGGCAGACCGGTATCTTCCCTGCCTTAAGGTGCAAACAGGTGCGCCTGCACGAAGATAGGGCCCCCAGTCTTTAACACATTGAGTGCCAAGGACGTCTCTGGACGTCCTAAAAAAAAGTAACGAGGAGTGCCAAGGACGTCTGTGGACGTCCTAAAATCATAATTCATATTATTCCATAATTCTGCTGTTTAAGGTCGTACCCAGCCAGTGAGCATGAATCCCTTCAAGGGATCACACGGCGCCACCTTAAAACTCTATACGGGAGCTGCGCCACCCACCTCAGATCCTTTACTTTGTGCAGGAGAAAACGGAGAAAGCCGTGATCAGAGAGACACCGACGCATGCTGCAGCCAGAGCCACACAGATTGCTCTGTCCGCAGCCGACAGTTGGCTGCGATCCGAGCCCACAACTGAGCTCCTCCGCCGCTGTCTATCCGCCTGCACACAGCCCCTCCACACGACCACCCGCCAGAAAGGCAGCACCCGAAGCCGAACGGCTAAACCTTCTCCCTCAGTCCCGCCTGCCATTTCCTTGTTGCACTGAAATCCGCCCGGGGCAAAAACTGAGGCTGCGAAGACAGACTGAGCGTGTGGGGAGGAGCCCGCAGCTCCGGGGTGGAGAGAGGGGGGGGGGGTGGGTTCACGCAGGCTGCACAGAACCACACCATGTCACTACATCAGAAAACACCAGCCAGAGTCAGTGAATTCGCTTGAAATTAGAGTATTCATAAAAGTGACTTTATCTTGAAAAGTAAAAAAAGACAGCAGAAAACCCTTGAAAGTGTGCTTCTTTCCGAGGCTGTCATTTCATAATGGAACTGTCTAGAAACTAAATTTCTTCTTTGAAAGAAGTAGGAGTGTCCAATGTTTCATTAGAGTCCAACCCTGTTCATATAGCCCTAATAGAAAAAATTCTATAGCTGTTTTCAACTGAATGGAAGTGAATCTGGCACAGGCTCCAGACAATTTTACTGAAGCGCTGTGGCACTCAATGTGTTAATGGAGGCTAGGCAGTCGTGGAGGGAGGACAGTTGATTCAGATCATTAAGTTTGGCAGAAAAATGTATCTGTGTGTCATTGGCATAACAATGATATGAGATGTCAGGAAAGCGACTAAATAACATACCTAAAGGAAGCATATAAAGACCAAAGAGAATTGGTCCAAGGACCGACCCCTGAGGAACTCCACACAGCAGGGGAGCAAAGGAGGACACATGGTTGTTAAAACATACATTAGAAAATCTATTAGAAAGGTAAGAACGAAACCAATTAAGAGCTGTACCCAAGAGGCCGACCCAGTTTTGTAGCCTATCAATTAAAATGGCACGATCAATAGTATCAAAAGCCGCTGTTAAGTAAAATGAGGATGGAATATTCACCTTTGTCAGCATGCATGATAATGTCGTTAGTTACCCTGAGTAATGCAGTCTCTGTACTATGCTTATGACATAGTACATGCATTACAACCATTGATAGTACATATATATCTGGATAAAGTCAGCGTGACGTCACCCATTGGGTTTTGATAGCAGAAAATGAGGCTTGAATCTCCCGCTTCCTGCTCATCGTTGATTGGTTGAATGGATTAACTTTACACGGAAGTACGGGGAGAGAGGGCTGTTAAAAACTAGTAGAAGAAGAAGAAGGAGGAGGGGGCGGCTGCCCCTAGCGGCTGCCGGGGGAGTTTCCGAATTTGTCTCACAGGCTTGAACGACTGCCATCTTGTTGTTCGCTTCTGTTTGCTAGCTTGCTCGCTGGCTGGCTGGTTGCAGTGGTGAAATGGTCCAGGACAACAAATATAATAACTTTTAGTCCGAAGGTATGGGCGAGTAGGAGTCCAGCCAGCCGACCACCGTCTTGTCCGGGGCCTGGCCAAGAGACCATGGTGTGGTGTGATCCTGGTGCATTGTGCCTGAGTAGCTGGTGTGAGTCTCCAGCCTGCTAGCTGCTGCTAAGCCTCCACAAGGTAAACTGCTATTATACTTATCTCTGGGCAAACTCTAAAATTGATAACTGAGGTGGATTTGGTCGCGCACTTGGTGCTCTGCTATGTTGGACTCGTTGGACTGTTTGAGTGATGCTCATGTTTGTAAGCTAACGCTAGCTCGATTAGCATCGTGTGCTAACGTGTGAGCACCGTTATAGCCTACTTTAACTGAAATGTGGTGGCGTTATGTTATAGTAATTAATAACACGGTGTCGTTTGTTTCTTCAAGGGATGGCCGTCGGAGTACCATGGTGGAGCAGGAACAGCACAACAGAACAGAGGCACATTGTCAAATTATTTGTGAAAATGAATGCTACGTTTTGATTCCCATGTGCATATTACTGTGAGAATATTGCTGATCATCAGTTGTTCAACCTAAGATATTGCAATAACATACGCTAAATGCTGACAGATTTGAGACTTTTGATAGATTTACTTTGAGCCATTTGGTATGTATCTGCCAGTGTGTTTTTGTCAATAAACATTGCCAACAAAGAACCTTGTTGTGTAGGCTATGTGCTAAAGTAAATCATGTACCCGAATGTACCCCAAATCTCATAGAACGAGCCCATTATAGTTGTCTGGTCAGAGCAGGCAGCTTGTTAATAAGATGTGATATAAAGATATTTGATGTCGAGTGAACCAGCTTCGACCAAATGACCAGGAAGAAGAATGAAGATGCAGAACCAACCGACTGCTTCAAATCAACGAATGATTTATATTTATTGAAATATGGTTATCTGTAACAATTCGACATAAACAAAGGCTACACCATGCAACATATATTTTGATATCATTCAAACTTAAAGAATGGTTAATTTTCCACCATGGTAGGCTGTACTGCTGTGAAATGGTTACCTATATTTGTATCAAGTGTTGCTTGGTAGATTATCTATATATGCCTAATTTACCAGTAGACATATTCGTGCAAGACCTTAGGCTATGTTGAGTTATATCGATCTGATAAAGTATGTTTTAAAATAAGGATAACAAATTGCTGAGCTTGGCGGATGCCTCAAGACAAGTATGTATCATTTTTAAATGTCCAATACCATACAGAAAAGCAAATTGAACAAACGACCAACAGCATTCAAGTCTGCAAAAACTTGTGATGTTATGTTACGTTAACATATAACCTTATGACGCTTACTGTATAACATGTACAGACCATTTAACGTTAGGCTACTTTAAATACCGTTAGATAACGTTAAATGGTCCGCCATGTTATGAGCGTCACGTTACATGTATGCCATCTATACAGTTACGTGTGTCTACTAACATTATTAAAATATCATAAAGTAGCGCTATTTTCTGATAATTTGCTAAAGTATGACTTGCTATCTGCTAGCCATACTAGCCTTGTTTTGCTAGGTTTTCTTATTCGTGTACTTTCCGCAGACTAGATGCCTTTGCGGCACATTGCTGCCTCTAACGGGCGGAAGTATTACTGTTTCCCAATATCCGAAGTATATCGCCTATTTTCCTCGAAATGGGGCTATAATTAAAAAAACTGGAGCCTTGAGAGCATGAAAAATAATTGAAATTGTTTTTTCAGACCATAAACTCATTTGTAAAGTGTTTATTTAAGACAGAGACCGAGAGAGAAGTTGGCTCGTTTCACATAGAGTTGAATGGACGTTCAGGGATGATGTTACACAAGCTGCGCCCCCCACTGGCCATTTGAGAGTATGGCAACTTCCGCATTGGCCTCAAAAAGAGACTGGTGGCCTTGCCGACTGATTACAACAGTGCAACCCAAGCCTCACCACAGTTCGTCCGTGGCCCAACTCAGACCCGTAACCAAGGGCGGGCTTTGGGGGGCCGGGCCCGCCTACTGAATCAGCTGTGCCCGCCCTGAACGAAAAGCTGTTATTTATTTTTATTTTTTTCCTACATGAGACGTTGTACTGTTGTACTGTCTCTTTAAATCTCTATCTAAGATAGATAGATATATAGATAGATAGATAGATAGATAGATAGATAGATAGATAGATGGAGTAGATATATAGATATACTGTAGGTAGGTAGATAGATAGATAGATAGATACAGTAGATAGATACAGTCGCTAGATAGATAGATACATATAGATAGATAGATAGATAGATAGATACATATAGATAGATAGATAGATAGATAGATAGATAGATAGATAGATAGATAGATAGATAGATAGATAGAAAGATAGAAAGATAGATAGATAGAGTAGATATATAGATACAGTAGGTAGGTAGGTATGTAGATAGATAGATACAGTAGATAGATAGATAGATAGATAGATAGATAGATAGATACGGTAGATAGATAGATAGATAGATATAGATAGCGGCCCTGGTGAGCGGCACCCTTGTAGTACCCCCCTTAAGATATTGATAATGTCATTTTCTTCTGGGAATGGGTCTGGCCCAACTTCAATACCCTGCCTACCACATTACTTTTGTGTATAGACAAAGTTGAATGGGCTAACGTTATTTGTCATTTGGCAATATTTGTAGTAATATTTAAGGTAAATACAAGATATATGTTACAGTAGATTACTACTGCAAGTAGCCTATTGTAATGTACACCTAATACGCTTAGTAGAAACAAAATACTAAGCTAAAGTAGCTTCATGCCTGATTTATAATCACCAAACCATTGCAGTTAAATTTTAATTCTGAGCTTCTAAAAGAAATGTCAAATGCGATAAATTGGCTTGCCTACAAGTAGCCTGCATCTACGTGTCCCCGCAGTAAGAGAATCGATCATTTACAAAGAGCTTTTGCTAGACAGTAGAGCAACTACCCTACCAGAGTTTATTTTAGGCTACCCGTTTTCATTGACAGGCTTTGATAACAGTGGTTTAATTTAATAACAGTGACTGACAAACAATGCCACTGAGGCTTAGGGAAAACACTATTGCGTTTACCTGGCTGGCTGTCAGGTGAGGTCATGGAGGGAGACAGACGTGGATGCTGCTGCTCTGCAGAGAAGGGTCCAGCTCCGGAAGGAGCCAGTACAGAGCACGCCCTACAGAGCACGCCCATAGGCGGAGTTTGACTTTTAGCTCTGGGGGGGGCCACTTCTGCAGGAGACACACATTTGCCGGCACGCAAAAATAAAATTGTCCGTTTTAGATTTGAAATTTTGCCCGTTTGAAGCCAGATTTAGAAGAATATCTCATTTTAAGGCTGGCATCATCATGGTCTCTCTCTAATTATTGTTGAATAAGTATAAGAATGGAAATATAAGAAATATTAGAATATGAGTAGAATTACAGAACATTAATACTCAACATTAATATTATTGTATGTTTAGTATGTAATGTATATTATAGCGCTTCACTGTTCACTGTTGCTTTTGACCGTGCTCAAAGACACTTTACAAATACAGGATAAAACAACTTTAGAGATAAATATTATAGGTCTAAAGCAACAGTGAAAAGGGCTTTTTTGGAAAGATGACATAATGAGTATGAAAGACAATGAGTTTTGGCCTGTCAGATGTGACTGGGGAGGGCATTCCAGAGGGAGGGGGCGGCTGCAGCAAGGCCCTGTCAGAGGCCCCCCTGTCACAGCTTTAGCAAAGAGATACCTGTGATTCTTGTCAAAGTGGATATAAATTGTATGATCATATTCAGCCAGACAGTGAGATGGAGATTTACAATGGTGAGCAAAAAAATAATTATTTTAATATTTTATTTTTACGACTGGGGGGGGGGCAGGGGGGCCACATTAACTCCGCCCATGAGCACGCCCCCTAAGTACAGAGCACGCCCATAGGCGAGAAATGGAGAATTAAGAAGCAAGCCTAGGAATCAAGCGCGCGAGATGCCTAGTATCATCTATCTATCTATCTATCTATCTATCTATCTATCTATCTATATATATAAAATTGAGTATGTGAGCAATGTTTGTTTGTTTCTTTCAAGTTCTGTGTTCAGCCAGCTATGCCGATGTTTGTTCCACTGATGATGTCACAATGTCTATGACACTGATGATGTCACAATGTCTATGACATCATCAGTGATGTCACACTATGACCTCATCAGTGATGATCACTTGAGTTACGATGTCAGCTCTCCGTGTCTGTCATTGCACCTTATAAAACAATGTATAACCACCTCTTTCTGTTTGAAGAAATGTATCCCTTAAATCAGATTAAATATTCAAGTAAGCCAAATCTCTGACTTAAGATCTCTTACTTTAATTTATTCTACAATTCTACTATTCTACGCCCGCAAGGGCGCCGCCGGAAAAAATTCGAGGGTTTTCCCCCCCCTTTTTTAGCCATATTTAGAGTAATATATCATTTTAAATCAACATTAGGATTATACTGTTGTGATGTCATTATTCAGTATATTCTCTTTCATGTCACCACCTGCTCAGCTCTCCGGTCAACATAATTGTAACTAACAAACACAAACTGTTTTAGCCAAATTCATATCAAAATGACACCTACAAACACAGGTACACAACCCAAGCCGTACACAACACACAAAGTCATCATCGATAATAAAAAAAACATACAGAGGGACATTTATTTATTCCTGATAGGAACGATTGAAAAATAAAATATATTATGTTGTTTTTAACTTTACACCACCTCTTTTTGTTACTTATTGGGTCATGAAACTGAAACCATGCATATAGCCACCTGCATACCTGACTTCGGGAGCTTGGCAATTGGCATCATGCATGATTAGCCAGTAGCATCCCAACGTGTCACACAGGTAACATTACTTAAGAGACAGACTAGACACTTACTTTCTTGGTTGTTGCTAAAAAATCTGTCGGTGTCACTCACTGAACTGAACTGGCAGAACTGCACGAACTGTACAACCAGCGGTGCCTCAGGAGGTCCCTGAAGATCATCAAAGACACAAACCATCCCCACAACAGCCTGTTCTCCCTGCTACCCTCAGGGAGGAGATACAGGGTTCCAAAAACACGCACAAATCGCTTGAGGAACAGTTTCTTCCCGCAGGCCACGAGACTCCTTAATATGCACAAAATAGTGCAGTAGTCGTACCGTACCGCACTGCAGCTGCTACTATTACGGATGCCTAACGTTTAATTGTAAATTTAAGTGTATGTTTAATAAGGTGCCTAACGTTTAATTGTAAATTTAAGTGTATGTTTAATAAGGTACATGCTATTTGCACATGTATGTATAAAACGTCGAATTTGGAATGTCTGAACACGTCTAACATATGCACATGACATGTGCACCTATGTGCAATGAATATGCCACTGTCGTATAAGCCACGACTTGTCTTATTGCTTATTGATGCCTATCTCTTATTGCCTTATTGCTGTCTTATTGCTTATTGATGCCTATTTCTTATTGCCTATTGCTCATTGCTTGTTGCCTATTTGTACTATGTCGTAAACGGAGTCCACTGCACAAGAATTTCACACGTGGTACTTGTACCATGGAGTGACAATAAAAATCTTGAATCTTGAATCTTGAATCACTGTCTGTCGTTCACTCGCTCACTGTCTTGCAGCTCGCTCACCTTCAATTATCTCGCCAGGCAGACAGACAGTCATCACTCACCACCATGCTGCTGCTCTCTCGGAATCAAGTTACCGCGGACGCGGCGTCAGATGACTTCCTGCCTGACCTGCCTTTCGTTTCAAAATAAAAGCGATCCCGTGTTTTTCATGCTTTTCCATGCAGATTGTTTTATAAAATGTTTTTTTTTTTTTTTTCTCTCTGAAATATTAGGGGAGGTCCGGACCTCCCCGTCCTCATAGCTAGTTACGGCCATGATTGCAGTGAGCGTGTGTATAGGCCTACCTCATCCCTGAGGAAGTCGTATGCAAAGTGGGAGAAGGCTGATTGATCAGGATCGGCAGTAGGGTTATATGAGCCAATCACCATCGAGAGCAGGGACCAAGTGATCTAGGAGATTTCCCCCCCATAATAATCAGCAGAAGTGGAAAGAGAGAGAGATGGAGGGAGAGAATGAAGACAGATCAGCGTTATGTTAACTAGTCTGGGGCTAAAAGCTACAGTCCATGCTCAGAGTTCTGTAAATGCATCTTGCAGGTGCACAGAAAAACCACAAAACGCCTGCAGAGCTGAATTAGGCCAATTCCCATTAGCATAAAAAAGAGCAATAAAATATTTGCTCAATCTAAAAAATGGTCTTGTATCAGACTTGAGCAAGTTAAAATATGACTTTGGCTAAAGCCAGTGAAATTTACAATCATCTTTTAAAATAAATATGTTTTGAAAAAGCTATTGTGTGTTAAAAGCTAAATGCTGTGTGTTACAAAGTTTTCAGAGCTGTGCCTTTTCTCTGGGTAACAAGAAGTTTACTTGAAATGAACTGAACTGTTCCTTTTTGGGGACTGTGGCAGTGTTATACCAGACTGTAAAAACATCATCATTGGCACCGAGTTCAAACTGAGTTCAAACCTGACCTCTGTCATCAGCGTTTGCTCCTTCTCTGTCTCTTTGCTACAACTGCACCACATTGTTGCACATTATATAGACGGGTTTCTGTGCAACGTCATCACATAGATCCGCGCACATCACCGGGGTAGAAAGCTGCTCCACATCTTAGATTGTATGCTCCACATACTCGTCTTGAGTTGACTGCCGCCTCGCCTGGAAAGCAGACGAGAGCAGCCGAGCGCAGTCAGGCGAGGCGTCAACAAGTCGAACACCCCCGCAGCACACTCACTGCTGCTTTTCGTCTTCTACAGTTTTGTTTAACAGCGGTTTGTAAACAAATTAAAACATGCATTAGCGCCACCCACACAAACTGCTCAAATGACCCAGCCCTTCAGATTACTTATTTTATTGTTAATGTAGGCATTACAGGTGGTATTTATGTAAAATGTTAATGTACAGTGACAGCTTGGAATAGATATAAAATTGAAGTTTCTACACTTCACTGTGGGTTTGTGATGCACCTGTGTTGAACCAATGGGTGATCAGCTCGATGCGTTTCTCGTCATCCTCTGTCCCTGTGATGCGCGCGCACCCACTAATGTTTGTATACAAGAAACCCGTTTATAACACTGGTGTTAAATAAACAACGATAAATGCTAGGCCAATCAGAGGCAGAGAGGGTGGGTCATGCTGTCGCCATCAGGCCAATCAGAGGCAGAGAAGGCAGCTAATGCAGTTGCCATCATGGCGGCGTTGATCTGGCTAAGTAATCCATTAGTTAATCAGCTAGCTATGCTAGTAGCATGCTGCTAGGTAGTTAGCAACTCGTCCAGTCTGTCCTAGCGTCCACCGGCGCTATGAGCTCCATGGTCGGCCTCTAAGACCCAGGACAGCCCCACCCCTCCAGCCCACCTCCGGGAGCAGGGAGCCACCCACCTTCTCAACGGCCGTTGTTGAAAGGCGCGTGCTGTTTGCAGTGCCTTATAAAGGACTTTCTCAAACCACCCAAATAGCGAGCAGCCAATCGCGTTTTGTTCTGTGATTGGCTGCGCGGATGGACCATATATGGACATTGGACACGCTCATGCTGCCTTCCTGGGATGTCGGAAATATTCCAAACAACAGTGAAAGCCGAGATGAAGACACCTAGTTGTGTCACAGATAACGTTACCAAAAACAATTTAGCAGTCACCATCTTTTCTGAAAGCAATTCAGTCCGCGAGGAGTTGTATTTATATGGGGGAACAATTATTGGCGCTTATGTTTAGTTTGGGGGAATATAAGTGATGTACGCTAGAACCAAGACATTCCACAGGTGTGTGGAGGCGTCCACACTAGATAAGATTCTAGTGGAGCCGGCGTCCGGTCCGTCGAGAGAGATTTCTGAAGGAGACTCGTTTTCGGTGGCTTCTGTACGTTTTGAATTTTTATGGACCCTGTTCCCATAGTTGCTTTCCACTGGGTTGGGTGCTAGCGAGCAGCAGAGAGGAACAATTCCGAATGGAGTTTGGGGGTGCTACTTCCCATGTAGCCTACCTGTGTCATTTGCTGAAATGTCACGGTGGCTACACTGTTGTTTGTCTGTAGTTCAGTGTGATGGTCTTTTGTTCGTCTGTAGGTCCGTGTGATGTCTGTTGTCTGTCTGTAGGTCAGTGTGATATGGTCTGTTGTTTGTCTGTAAGTCAGTGTGATGGTCTGTTTGTAGGTCAGTGTGATGGTATGTTGTCTGTAGGTCAGTGTGATGGTCTGTTGTTTGTCTGTATGTCAGTGTGATGGTCTTGTACTGATATGTCAGTGTTATCAGATGTATCCACAAGGCGGAGCTATGGGCTAGGCCATAACATCATGACATCACGTTAGGACCTGAGTGAACAGCCTGTATAGAGAGCCAACACACTACTCTGCCATTCACAACTCTGTAGATATCTTAGACCTCTGTTTATGTACTACTGAAGTCGCTGGAAAAATAATCAAGTTCACTGTATGTGGTGATATAGGCAGCGATCACCTTCCAATTCTCGCCTCATTCAGATTTGTAGCCCAGCCTGTTAAGAAACGAATACAATTTGATTACAAAACCGCAGACTGGCAAGCGTTCAAGCTCCATACAACCACCCACAGTGCTAACCTTCTCCCATGTGGTCCTGACCCCTCTGCCATCGACCAAAGAGCTAATCTGCTTGGACAGATACTCCTCACAGCAAGAGAAAGCTCTATGAGCCTGAGAGGTGACACCAAAGGCCCAAATAACCTGCCTAATCAACTAATCCAACTTATCCAACAGAAAAGGCGACTCAGAAGAGAATTTATGAAAACCAGATCACCTGCCACCAAACAAAAGGTTAACCAACTCCAAACTCAAATACGGACAGCACTTAAAAGAGAACGAGAGAAAACATGGAACAAGTTCTATAACGACTTAAATAATGACCCTAACCCCAAAACATTCTGGCAGAAAATCAATCAACTAAATGGCAAGAAAAGCAACTCAAAAATCACAGTGCTAAAGCATAATGGCCAAATAGTTGAAGAGGATAAAGAAAAAGCCAATGTTTTCAAAGAGCATCTTGAAAATGTCCATTCATGTCCTGAGGATCCCTTATTTGATGCAGAGTGGAAGGCGATCGTAGACCGGCAGGTCCACCTACCCACACATCTACCCCTGGAGACAACATACAACCATCCATTAATCAAACCTGTCACAATAACCGAACTCCAACAGCACATTAAAAAACTCAAAGTGAAAGCCCCTGGCCAAGACACAATAGATAATCGTCTTATAAAAGAAGCACCACCTGAGTTTCTGTCTCAATTAACAGACTTGTACACCCTCTGTCTACACGTAGGCTATTTCCCAAAGCCTTGGAAATCCGCCCTTGTCACTATGGTCCCCAAACCAAACAAAGACCCCCACCTACCTGTCAATTACAGACCCATCAGTCTGCTGAGCAATCTCGGGAAGCTGCTGGAAAGAGTCCTGGCTGACAGACTACAAACCCATCTTGATGATATAGGAGCTCTGGGTGTACATCAGGCTGGGTTCAGGAAAAATAGGTGTACCACTGACAATATTCTACGTTTAGCAGAGGATGTCCAGCGGAATTTTAACAAAAAAGAAGTCACGGTCGCTGTATTTTTTGATATTGAAAAGGCATTTGATAAAATGTGGCACAAGGGATTTGTGTACAGGCTGCTAGACAGCAATCTCCGCCTCCCAAAACAAATGGTCGTGCTTCTAAACAGTTTTTTAAACCAGAGACAGATTGCTGTGAGGGTGGGAGCCTCAACCTCCAGTACATTTTTACCAGAAGCCGGGGTGCCCCAAGGTTCAGCCCTCAGTCCATTGTTGTTTTTATTGTATATTAGTGATATTTATTACCCACCTCAAAGAGAAGGACAAGTCTCCCAATTTGCTGACGACCTCTGCTATTGGGCCTCGTCAAAAAACTTTCAACTTGCCCAAAAAAAGCTGCAGAGAAGCATCACAGAGATCGAGAATTGGGCCAACATGTGGAGAGTTAAGCTAAATCCCCTAAAAACTCAGTGCGTGCTTTTCTCTAGAACCAACAATCGAAAAGACAAAACAATTATTCTTCAACTATATGGCCAAACTCTGCAGGCTAGTCCCACCGCAAAGTTCCTGGGAGTGACCTTCCAGGAGAACATGAAGTGGACTGCTCATATCGCCCTCGTAGAGAAAGAGGCCAGGAAGAGACTGAACCACCTTAAAGTGCTGTGCAGGAGACATGGTGGAGCTAAACCCGAAATTGCTATTCGTGTTTTCCAGGCATACATCAGACCGCTGTTTGAATATGCAATGCCGGCGTGGTGCAATATAGGAAAAGTAGAAATTAAAAAACTCCAGATTGTCCAAAATATTGCAATACGAATGTCATACAGGCTCCCCAGATATACTAACACAAACTATTGCCACCAGATATCTGGCCTGATGACATTAGAAGAAAGACTCATCATTTTAGGAAAAAAGTACTTAAACAAAGCTGAGCTGAACCCCTCGCTCCAACCAGCAATACTCCAAGAAAGAACAGGCCCCCCGAGATATATCTGCAGCACCCCCTTGTCCTTCTTAACCCAACAAATTTAATCATTTTATGATTTTATGGTTTTATTCTATTATTTCAACCCTCATTGTGAGTTTTATAGCCGGTTAATTATAACGTTTATAAGGTTAATTTTATGATTTTATTCTATTATGTTAACCCTCATTAAGAGTTTTATAGTTGGGCAATCCTGAAATGTAGTATAACATGTTTATAAGGTTACAGGCTATATTGTTTGTTTTGTTTGTTTTGGTGTTCTAACTCTTAATTTCTCCCCTATAGAAAAAAAAAAAAAAAAAAAATGCATACACACACACACACACACACACACACACGCGCGCACACGCTGGTGAGTAAGGTGATGATGCTGAGTGTAACAGCCTGCCTCCCTGATCCCCTCCGCCCTTCCATCCACTCCGAGGAACAGAGGGACTGAAGAGGACTGTCAGTCCTGAGCTGTCCCTACAAGGTACCAAGATTACTACTACTACTCTCTCTCTCCCTCTCTGTGCTGTGTGTGTGCATGCAGCCGCGCTGCAGAGAGGCTCTAAACTCGTTGGTCCAAAACGTTGCTGGGGTGCCGCGTCTATGTGCCGACAGGTCGCAGTGCCGACAGGTCGCAATGCCGATAGCCCACAAGCAGAACCAGCTGAGCGAGGCGGCGTGCAGCGTGTCGGTGGAGCTAACCTCTCCCAGCCCCCACGCCAAACCTAACCTCCCCCCATGCCTAAACCTAACCTCCCCCAGACTAGGGGTGGGCGGATCGATCCCAAAATATCGATACTCCCGATACCTGAGTCTTGTTTTGAAGATCGATCCTGACATCAAAATATCGATTTTTCGATCTTTTTTGCGTGCATTCATGCAGGGCTTCTCCGCCTCGGATTTGCTGTTGTCGTGTCATCACATGTGCACTGAAACAGAGTATACGTGCCTGGGCCAATAATAGTGCTTGAACGATATGCAGGGCGGGTCTTGTAAAGGAAGGCAAGCAGCAGAGCACAGAGTGGGATTGAAATCCGACGCGCACAATCGCATACAAAAACACACATGCCATTACGTGATGGCTCAAAGGAACAGGAGCAGATCGTTTGGTTATTTTACATCAGTATTGTTGTGAAGTGTGACGTAGCCGCATGCAGGCTGTCCACTACTGTGGGACCACTAGCCTACTACAGTACCAACTTGTTTAAGCATCTGAGAAACAAGAAAGAGAGCTCTGACCTGCAGAAAAGAAGGGGAGGAGGGAAATATCGGACAGACCCCCCCCCCCCCCCCCCCCCCCTCAACACAGAGATAGACTCCACGGGCAGTCTTTTCACAGAGGAAAATAATATCCAGGTATATATAGTAGTTGAATTAATATTAAGGATCTTCAGCATTGGTTAATGTTACATTTTCAAACTGTAGCGGTCATAATTTATAGTGGTTGATAAATTGATAAACCTATTGATGACACACTGCTCTCCCCTACATGAAAGTTCATAAGCCATATTTAATAGTAAAAAGTATCGGTATCGGTATCGATATCGGCAATTCTGGACCAGTATTACTTGGTATCGGATCGACACCAAATTTTGCAGTATCGCCCACCCCTACCCCAGACCCTAACCCAAAACCTAACCTCTCCCACCCCCACGCCTAAACCTAACCTCCCCCCATGCCATGCCTAAACCTAACCTCCCCCAGACCCTAACCCAAAACCTAACCTCTCCCAGCCCCCACGCCAAACCTAACCTCCCCCCATGCCATGCCTAAACCTAACCTCCCCCAGACCCTAACCCAAAACCTAACCTCTCCCACCCCCACGCCTAAACCTAAGGTCGGCATTGCGGGTGGTCGGCATAGCGGATGGACCCTAAAGCAACAATGCCCACAAACTGAAACATTATGTCACTCAAGCATATCGAAATTAAAACAGCAGACTTACCATTTATAGCTGCATTGAATAACATCACATTAGTGTCCTCACAATGTATGGTGGAGGATGGGTTCGTTTTTAACAGGTTGAAATTTCCAGTATGGAGCTTTCCCTACTGCAGTGGTGGGGACTCTCCCCGCCAAACTTTGTTTTCATGTCCATTGATGTGGTTTGTCTCTCACAACACGTCACGACACACGCGCTTGTTTTGTTTACGCTGACATCATGCTGACTGAAACATAGTGGTTTTGTTGTTGTATTGTGGAGTGGCAGGCAGACAACTCACGGTGAGGTGTGTGCGTGTGCGTGTGTGTGTGTGCCTGTCTGTGGCTCCTCCTCCTCCTCTGTGTGTAGGTGCGCTCGTTGTAATTGACGCTGCGTCCCAAACGGGCGGGGTCAGGCATATGGAAACACACCACCCCTTCGGGAAACGAGAGTGAAACTCATCCAGCGTCCCCGAGAGTCAAAAGCGTCCTTTCCATTCCATTATGACCATGTGTTGACCACGCGCAGCAGCTCTGCACACCTGATAAAAACAATGAAATCTCAGTGATTATTATCAGTCATTATTTTAGTTTTCACAAATGGGATAAAAGTTTCACAAATCAGATAGTGAGTGAATACCATAAGGTTTATTTTCAGATGTGGAGGGAAGTCAGATTTGACCTCAAATCATTACAAATCCAAGATGGCCGCCATTTTAACTGAGATTTCATTGTTTTTTCGCATCTAGACCGCATAAAACCAGGTCCAGTTCAAAGACCATTACATTTACACATTTCAAATCTGGGCTAGATCACCAAGGGGACCCTAGACTCTCACCAAGAAACACTTTGAGATTTGTGAAAATTTTATCCTATCTGTAAAAATGGAAACGTGGAAGATTTCATTGTTTTTGCCCCATCTAGACCGCATAAAACCAGGTCTAGTTCAAAGACCATTACACTTACACATTTCAAATCTGGGCTAGATTACCAAGGGTACTGCACTCTCACCAACTAATACTTTAAGATTTGTGAAACTTTTATCATGGTATGAACACACTTGAACATTAGACTAGGGAGGAATGGTGGCCAGCTTGGATTTGAGGCCCAATCTGACTTCCCTCCACATCTGACAATAAACCTTATGGTATTCACTCACTATGTGAGAAATGTCATATTTTTTGAAGCATGCACAAGTGTTATAAGCACATTTGTACATTAGACCCCGGGGAATGGCAGCCATCTTGAATTTGAGGCCAAATCCGCCTTCCCTCCACATCTGACAATAAACCTTATGGTATTCACTCACTATGTGAGAAATCTCATGCTTCTCTGAAAAGGTGCACAATTTTTATAAGCACATTTGTACATTGGACTCGGGGAAATAGTGGCCATCTTGGATTTAAGGTCAAATCTGACTTCCCTCCCAATCCTAAAATAAAACTTATGGTATTCACTCACTATGTGAGAAATGTTGTGCTTTTTTGAAGAAGTGCACAATTGTTATAAGCACATTTGTACATTAGATGCGGGAAAATGACGGCCATCTTGGAATCTTGCTCAAATCTGAAGCATGAGATTTCTCACATAGTGAGTGAATACCATAAGGTTTATTGTCAGATGTGGAGGGAAGGCGGATTTGGCCTCAAATTCAAGATGGCTGCCATTCCCCGGGGTCTAATGTACAAATGTGCTTATAACACTTGTGCATGCTTCAAAAAATATGACATTTCTCACATAGTGAGTGAATACCATAAGGTTTATTGTCAGATGTGGAGGGAAGTCAGATTGGGCCTCAAATCCAAGCTGGCCACCATTCCTCCCTAGTCTAATGTTCAAGTGTGTTCATACCATGATAAAAGTTTCACAAATCTTAAAGTATTAGTTGGTGAGAGTGCAGTACCCTTGGTAATCTAGCAATCTAAAAAAAATCTTATGTGTGGAATTTCACGTTTCTGTCAAAAAGTGCGCGATTATTGTGCTTATCCGCTCTACTATCGGTATTGGAAAGGATGCACTATTTGGGAGTGCCAGGGCAGCGTTATCTTGGATAACAACATTGGCTCGGAGGTAGGTACAGTTTTATTGTGATCGATAGTGTGTATATTGCGTGCAGCCGCTTAGCCGGCGTTGCAGTGGCTGAGGGGACCACGCATTCGAGACTCTGAAGGAAGAATGACTGAAGAGTCTCGCGTTGAGGCTAACAAATAGGCTGTCAAGGAACTACTGTAGCACTTTACATTACAGTTTAGTAACATGAGAATAGGGTGATAATCATGATGTAATAATTATGATATACCATGTACATAGAAATGTAAAAGCTGTGTTTCATCTTAAAAAAGGAACACCTCGCCCTAGAAGGTCAAACATAGGCTACATTTTCCTCTCACCTGTAGTGCTATTTATCCATCTAGATCGCTTTGTGAATAACTTATGTAAAACATGGCATATTTTTTATTATGTAACATTTTCTTGTTTAGGAAGGAGTGCTTTGGACTGTTGTTTGTTTGAGGTGGTCTTTGGACAGAGGGATTTGCCTATGGGCGTGCTCTGTACTTAGGGGGCATGCTCTGTATTGGCCCCGGCTGGAGCTGGATAATTATTGGCTCTGCAGGGTGCTCCATTTCATGTGTGCAGCTGCAGTCGAAGAAATGCAGTTGTCTTGTCAGGCATTACAACATGCTTTTAATTGAGAATTGAAGACATGAGCCACATTTAAAAAGTTAATATAAATTTAGAAAACAAAATAGAAAAGAAAACAAAAAAGGGCACATATCTAATCAGAGGCATTGACTGAGTGTCACCACCTGGGGTCGAAAAAGGATGGATTTTGTCCTGGTCAATACTCAACCATAGAGTCAAATGAGCAATATTTTCTGTGCTAAATAAGACACTGAACATAGTCTTTCAGTATCAATATTTTATTGACAGTCTGTTGTGTAGAATAGAGCACTTTAAATCCCTGAACACAGTTTCTCTTTCCATCCATATTCAGAATAAGCAACAGAATATCCTATCTATTTTTATTTTTTAAAGTTTATTTAAAAAAAATAGCATGAATAAATGTGTTGCATACTTACCATTTACATTGTCATAATAATTCCCAGTCAGGGTTAACAGACACAGAACTGATCATTTAAATCAATATACACATATGGACATACAGCAGAATTATTGTCTGTAATAGCCTACATTCAGATGATTCAAGTGACACACAGGGAAAGGAGCAGACATACACAAACACCAACCCCTTATTTTTTCCCTGTAAATTTTCTCCACAATGTGCAATTGTCACAGGCAATGTAACAGGCAGCGTAAAATAAAACTTGCAGCTGACTGTACCCATTAGTTAAATAAGAAATGTTAATGATCCTACGAAGCCAGTTAAAGGGACACTCCACTGAAAAACAATGCTGATTTATTTTGCACATAATCTCACACACACAGGAAATCTGTAAACAGTTTTGCAAACATTAATTTAATTTGACAGTTATCGAGAGATGATTTGAGTTAAGTTGTAGACCAGTGATGTGAGATTCATGCACAAATTACATCACTGTTCCACAACTTAACCCAAATCAACTCTCAATAACTGTCAAACTAAATGAATGTCTGCAAAACTGTTTACAGTTTTCGTATTATGTGTGAGATTATGTGCAACATAAATCAGCATTGAAAATCGGCGGAGTGTCCCTTTAAGTGCCAAGACATTATCCCCATAATACAAACCCAATGAAAAATGACAGAATATAATTCAAAATGTCAGCATGTTCATTCAAAGTTAAAGGATAAATAAAATCTAGAAGCAAAAGTCCTTCACTTTCAAATACAACATATACTCAGCTCTTTGTGTGCTTCTCATAATCCAAGGATTTAATAAATATATGTGGCTATTAATTTCCCACTGCAGTTGACACTTAGTTAACCCCTCAATTATAAGGGATTTAACAGATTATCTCAATCATTCAGTCACAGACAGATGTTCTTTCACTGTCAGCACCTAGTCAATCAGTCAGTCAGAGAAACAGTGAATATCCATTCAGCAGTAAACGCATTTACAGATAAAAGCTCAGTCTCTTATTACATTCCCTTCCTCGCATAAGTGACAGTCAATAACTTCTATGTTCCATATGCCAATGTATAGCCTTGACCGGCTTTAAACCAACATTTTGGTTTGTTATGTCCATTCACTGCTTTCATAATGACGTTCAGAAACATAAAAAAAAATCAGTATCAATCTGAAAATAATCCTGTTTTTAAATCTTGTTTTTGACAGCAGCAACAAATCTAAAAATATGTTGATACAAATGCAAACATAATGTGATCAAGTCTGTGTTAATAACATAGTTTTTAGATTCTGCCATGGCCAACAGCCCTGCACCCCCCCCCCCCCTGTGTCATTCTGGTCCCTCCCACTCCTTATTTGCAAATTGCACATATATTTTTGGTTTTGAGTGACAGCTCAGAGCAGTAGCAGTGGCCTGTGCAAACTTTACAATCATTTAGCCTCTCTTGATGTCATAGCTCCCATCTGCTGTCATTTTGCAGTGGCAGTTTGTGTCCCTTCATAAGTATTGACTTGAATGAAATTAGAGACACAAAGTGGTGCACCTAAAGGCAAACTAAAATGGCACACCTCAGTCCTGCACCATCAGAAACAATTCAAGAAGCCTCCTCCTCCCATGTGCTCTATGCAGAGCTACTACATGTCCACACTGTACTGAGTGAGTGCTACATACTATGATGCTGCAGACGAGAAGGAATGCAGCTACACTGAAGACATCAAAAGGAAATGTTGGGCTGTTTTCTGAATCTATCCCTCCCTCCCATCTGTCTGTCTGTCTGTAGTCGCAGTGCTTTAACAAGTGCCTGTCTAGCCAACTACTCTGTATTATTGTCTGTGTGCTACATAGTCCCTGTGGAATTTCAAAGGAGATACTTCACCCAAACTCATTAGGAGACAAATATCAGAGAACCAGGAATAGATCCTGGGACAGAATGGGAGGGGCGGAACAACAAAATAACGATCTTTGACGTCACACTCTACTGCATACCATATCCAAAAAAAGGCCAAACAAAATAATGGAAGAATCAAAACAAAACACAAATATGGTACAAACCTATACCAATGAGCTACAGTAAGTTGGCTGTTTATAGGCACATTAGAACATTCAGTCATAGAGAGAGGACAGAGTAAAGGCACAATCCAGATTTTTTTTGAGTATATCAATTGCGGTAATACACTGTGTGTATATAGGGAAAAGCTTTGCTGGTGGAGAATAATCCCTTTGTATCCCACCACATCTCACATTACATGTTCCATTTACATCTGAAAAATATATTTAAAATTCATGTTTAGCCACCACAAACTCTAAATACAGCAATGAGTCTCTCTACTGACTGAATCTGTTCCGGATTGGGCCTTTAACAATATACTATATATGATACAGTATATTGTATATACAGTATATACAATATACAACTAAAATGGACACAGAGGAAGGCAACGTGCTCCTTCATCTTTAGTCTGGCCTGACACAGTATATCAGTATAACAGTGTATCAGTCAGTCACTATTGGTTCATTTATCACCAGTTCACTCAGTTTAGGTTGATAAGATCGATGATCGGTTGCTTTTTAATCTATATGAAGGCTAAGACACATCAGTAGAGTTCTGCATTGTTAGGATAGATCAGCAATCGTTGAGTCTGTGTGTTTGCGGGTGTCCTTCATCGATGTATATATACAGTAGTTCTGTCTGGGTCGATTGCATCATCCGGTTTGTGTGCCTGTGTAGTTGTGTGGTGTATGTGGTTTTGTACCGTAACATGTTTCTGTGTGCGCATGTGTGTGGGGTAATAATCTCATATGCATATGGTACTGGAAGATGTGTGTCTTTGTGTGTAGTGATCACTACACACAAAGACACATCTTCCAGTACCACAGGGCTTAAAATTCACTTTGCAAACTGGGGGGGAATTCCCCCCTTATGTTCTTCAGATAGGGGGGATTTATAGACTTTAGGGGGGATTTTTTCAGCCGATACGATAACCGGTAAATATCTGCTTCTCCTGTCCAAACATACGATAACCAATAATAATTTCACATTTTTGTCTTTACTTAACCTGTAGTTTATGCACACCTGGGGTATTATAATATGATATGAGTGTTTTAGTAAAGTGTATCACTCAATACAAAAAATAAAGGCTTTAATACAACCGAAAGCCTATGGCTGCTTAGTCTCCAGATAAAACACAATGACAAAAGACATAGTAATTAGACTCTTATTCAGGGGTGCAAAGTCATGGATAGTTAAAAAGGTGACAGATACCAGGGCAGACACAAAATAATTCACGGATGAAAAAGGTGACACTGTTTCTCAAGGTGACTAGTTTGCATCCCTGCTTATTCTCTTATTCTTATTCGCTTCAGGTTATATTCTTTGTATGGCGATTTTCTCTTTGCAAATGAGGCAGGCGGCATTCCCTTTGAACTCGACGAAAAAAGAATCACTCTCCCACTTCTCCTGAAACTGTCTGTGCTCGTCATCAACCTTTCTTTTGCCTTTTGACAGCGACATGTTCACTTCTCAACAAAAGACAACATTTTGGCGTGCAAATGTTTTTCTTTCCACTTGGTTTTTCACTCGGTTGAACCGAATTACCTGCTAATGAGGTGGATTTTACATGCAGTGATGATCCCGCTGTCCTGGAGTGTGAAGCCGTGTTGCCAGATACTGCTGACGGTTTCCAGCACAAATAGTTCAAAACCCACCAAAATGCACACAAAACCGCCCAAGGAACTGCACATCTATGGAAATTTATCTGGCAACCCTGGTGTGAAGTGTGGCTCGTCTGCATGAAAGCAGCGCCTCGTCCACGCGCCTCGGGAGCGCAATCTGTGTTTTACAACGACCCCTGACGTAAACCGTTGTGGGATTAAATTGAAAATATGCGGGAATTTCCAAAAAGATGCACGAATCTCGCAATCCCGCGCCAAATTTTAAACCCTGTACCATATGCATATGAGATTATTACCACACACAATATGCTGAGTATCTCTTTTGCGTATTTATGTCCCAGTCTCACCATCAGTGTAACTGGTCTGTCTAGTGGGATTGTGCCGGTCATTGCTGGTTGAATGACTGAGTCTATAGTTCGGCATAGTTAGTCTGTGTGGGATCCTCTGTGGTATGACCATCTCCTCTGCATGTAGTGTCTGTGGTATGTGTCTGTCCTGTGGGAGCAGGGTGTGCGTCCTGCCTGTCTCCTGTGTGCATGTAGTTGGTTGTGTATGTGGCGTTTGCAGCGTGTGCGGTAGGAGTATCTCTGTGCTGGGGGGGCCTCCTGGGTCTTTCATAGCCATACTGGCCCCTACCATTGCAGGATAGCTTCGATTCCTCCTGAGCCCTGCATTCAAAACTGGGAGGCCCCCACCCAACGCACTGTTCCCCAGTGCAGGCGAACTGAAGGGAGCCAGTACAGCACTCCCAGATGAATTGGAGGTCCCGAGCGGCGGGAGGGTGCGGAAACGTTTCAGTTTGTCCACGAGCCGCAGGTTCAACACCTCTGCCTGGCTCTCGTCCTCTGTCTGGTCCCCGCGCTCCCTCTCCGCCTCCCCCAGCACTTCCCTCAGGATGGTGCGTGCCGGCTTGGAGGCCAGGAAGGTGTCGTAGAACGGCGGGTCGTCGTAGGCAGGGCTGAACAGAAAGGCAGGGGCAGCCGGGGCGGGAGAGGAGGTGGACTTGGAGCGACAGCGAGGCGTGGGGGAGTTGGGAGGGGTACGTGGGAGGGGGTCCGCCTGGTGCTCCGTCGGCCGGCCCTCGGCCTCCATGCGTCCTCCTCCTCCTCCTCCCGCGGGTGTCGGAGGTCCGCTGGCATCCACTCCTCGGTCCCAGCTGCGGGGGTCGTACACCGATGCAGAGATGCCATGCTCAAGGAGTAGGTGCACCAGGCCCAGGGAGGTGCTGGTGGTCTTGGTGGAGTCCCTCAGGTTGGTGGAGGACTCGGCCAGGGAGAGGCGGCGCGGGGTGCAGCAGGGGGTGTAAGACGGGGTGGCAGGCTTGGAGAAGGGTACGGGGGAGGCGACGGGGGCGGGGGTGCCGACGCGGGCGCTGGTCTGGCAGGACATTGCTGGGCTGGAGATGGGGAGAAGTTTGGAGATAAAGAAGATGGAGGAATGGTAGGGAGCACAGAGAGAGAGATGATCGACAAGAACACATACAGAACATTAGTTAGCAAGTCTTAACACATGGCTTGGTTTGGTTTATTAATGCATTCATGGGCTATTGTGACAGAAAAACAGGAATCTTTTATTAGGAATATTGTAATGCAGATGATGGGCCCTATCTTCGTACGGCGATATTGTTTGCGCTGCCGTTTGCACACGCTCTTATGCTATCTTCCCTGTGTCTTAAGCTGTCATCTGCCTCCGCCATCCAGTTTTGCACTTTTTCTAAGCGCAGACACAGGTGTAGGCATGTCCCAGGCGTGTCCGTGGGCCTCTAGTCTATCATCTGTCTCCCGCAAGTGTCATTTTGCGCTCTGGCGAAGATACCGTCGCTATGTTCCGAGCGTAAACAGAGGTTTGGGCGTTGACCGTGCCAAAATAGGGGTTCAAGCGCAATGTGTTAGAAAAAATGGCCTTGGGTGCTCTCAATTTTAACGCCACCAAATAGCTGGTCTTAGCGCAAAAAAAAAAACACTACGCGAGGCGTACGCCTGAGCGCAAACAGTATTCTCCGCGCAGTGCAGGAAATCCTCGCTTGGATACCATTACGCACGGCATGGATGTCACTCTCCAACACCTCGCGCCTGCACACACTCTTCTCTCCTCAGAATGCCACATTGATTTTCAACTATAGAAGGGGTGGGGAGAAAGGGTAGGAGAAAATAAAAAGCAAATGTTGATCTTTTCCAACCATTAGGCTACGTTTAATAGCACCGCAATAGCCCTCTCCACTTCCCTCGTCGGGGAGAGAGAGGGAGACACGGGGCATACTGTCGGCCTATAATGTTACTACCCAGATCAACTTAACTGCCTCACCTCCTAGTAATAACCAGTAACCTATAGGCCTAGCTACTGCAAAAGTTAACTGTTGAAAATTCGACGTCTGGTTTTGTCATGAGTAGCCTACAGCTGAAGTCCCTCTCGCCATTAAGCAGACAGTGACGGAAGCATGTGTCTTTATGTGCACCAAGGGGGAAATGACGGACTAAATTGGTGGGATTCAATGTATATATATTAATAGAAACAAATAAAAAATAGCTGATTAATAAAATGTGTGCTGGTGGAACGAAAATCAACTTCAAATAGAGCAGCATCACTCATCGCGGCTCTCAGTACGCTGTGTAACTACGCATGCAGTAGCCCCGCAGCGGAGATGCAGGAGAAGAGAGCCCGAAAAGGGATAAGCATACGTCCGTCCATATAACAGCATGAAAGCTGAAAAACATTTATGGCAGTAACACACACATACGATTCCAACTATTTGAGCCGCGGCAGCATAATTGCACACTTTTTTATAATGTCCTACTAGGTCTAATAACTGTTTGTCGACTGTGGTCGGGCTGAGTCGGTCTCGGGCTGAGTTATTATGTGACAACGGTGGGCGAGTTGAGCTCGGTCCGCGTCTCAAGCGGGTTGGGTTGGGTCGGATTCGATTTTTTAGGACCGTTGAGAAGAGAACTATAGATGACAGCCATCAAGAAAGGAGGACAGCACTCCAAGTTGAATACTTTTATTACCACACAGACGTTTGGGCAGCAGCCCTTTTTCAGCGTGTGAAATGGCAATAATACACAGGTGAGCATGAGCACGTTATTTGATTTCTATGCATGACAGCACATCTCTCTCTCTCTCTCTCTCTCTCTCTCTCTCTACATCTAGGCTATCTTTTCTCTCTCGCCCTCTTTCTCTCTCTCACTCTAGTCCCTCTCAGTGAGGAGGAAGCTGCTGACGTGACGCTGTGGCTTTCATGGGCATGACCACGCCTCCACAATGCTTTCGGGTATAAAGCGGAGCTTTGCGCCGACATGACACAAAATGGCCGCCGTTGCGAAGATAGGGCCCGATGTGTCCAAAACATAACCTGAAAAATCATGCATGAGTTAAAACCTTTTCTTAGACTTTCTGGCAACTGAGATGTGCATTGACAACTCAAGTCAGTTAAGTGCAAGGCCTGAAGTAAGATCCATAGACTGATTAAATCAGATTCAACCCCATCTCAATACAAAAAGCATAATTAAAAATCTAGAAATCCACACACTGTGAAACCAAGTAAAGAGGTGACCAAACAATTCCTCTTGAAGCAATGACTACAGTACACTTCACTTTAAATGATAATCACTGTTAGCAGCAGCAATGCCAACAGGCACTTATTACCTATTCTAAACAATGTTACACACAATGAATCTGATCTATACCAGGGGTCAGCAACCTATGCCATGGGTGCCACCTCTGGCACACGAAGGGGTAACCAGTGGCACGGCAGCGCACAGTAACAATAAGTGTGCAATTGAGAATTCTTTGTAGAAATGTTGAAAATGTAAACGCCCTGCCAAAATTACCTATTTCACAGCCATTTGCAGTTGCATGCCTTTTAGTTTGCATACTTACGGTAGTGACCCACTCTACTCTGCCTCTGATTGGTTGCCTTCCAGGGCAGCAGAAAGCAGATGAAAAATGCCAGCGCAGAAGACAGAGAAGGACCGTGCTGTGTATCTTGTATAATGCTCTCATTTCAATGTCCTGATTTTGAATGGAATAACATTACAGATCCATTGGAGATTTAAATGTAGATGTGTGAGTCATTAATTTTGGTGTAGCACACTGGTTGACAGGCAAATTTGAAAATGGCACTTCATATCAAAAAGGTTGCGACCCCTGATCTATACAGTACTAGGAATCCATATATTGTTAGACTTGATCAGTGATCAGATGCATAGCCTTTTGTCAAAACCTGCATTGTTAGTTAGGACCATGTTAATGGGTAACATTTGAGGCAAATTAGATGCACAATTCGGTCAGCAGAGAGGCAAAGTGACCGCCTACTTCCTGCTTGAGCACTGTACCAGAGATTTTCATCCGCCATTTATTTTCCTAGAGACATTTCGTAAAATGCTCATAAAAATAGTTTTACTTTGTCAAGCCAAACGGTTCAGCTATATTTAGAATCGGGACAGACCATAGAACATTTCACTCGGACCAAAACTTAAAAAAACTACATCGAAAGAATATTTTCTGCAATTCTTTTACGTTTTGGTCCGATTGAAATGTTATGTGGTCTCTCCTGTTTCTAAATATATGTGAACCGTTTGGTTTGAACAAGTAAAACGTTAGGGTTGTGCTACAACCCGGGTTTTACGAGTGAGAACGAGAGCTCTCACTACCCAGCTCTGAGCACTCCTCAGAGCGACCCGAGAGGCATCGGTGAACGACGGACGCATGGCGAATCGCCCATGCCCAACTGTGTGGCATTTGGAGAGGCAACGACACTACCTTCTCGCCATTGACAGTACCGCATGCGCGAAACGCGAACCGGACACGTCAAGACTGTAGTACCTAACAAACGTGTGATGAGAGGACCATGAGGCCGCAGCGCACATGTCCTCCACCGATACACCTGAGGGTGGAGGCACCACTCCGTCTGACGGGGATTGCCCCGAGACAGCAGGTCGGCCTGAAATTCAGCCGGCCTGGCACATGAACCGCCGACAACGAAAGGAAATGGGGATATGCCCACAGGTGAATCCCTGCCGCTAACCGGTTCAGCGCCTCTGACCGCACACCGCCCTGCTTGTTCAGGTGGGCGATCGCAGCTGTATTGTCTCCTGAGCTCCCCACCGGCCGTTCGCCGAAAAGCGCCCGCCACTGCACCCCATCCCGAGAGGGAGGCGTCGGTGCGGATGACCAACCTGAGCGGGACAGGGCCCAACCGAGTGCCTCTCGAGAGGTAACGGGGGTCCGCCCATATGGCCAGCACCCGCCGGGCCAGACACGTCAGAGGAACCCTGCGATGATGGTCCCTGGCCGGGTCCAGGCGATGCTTGAGAAACCAGATCTGGAACGGGCACATGTGTAGCCTCCCCAGCGGGAGCACATGCACCGCTGAGGCCATCAGCCCCAACATGACTGTGCACTGATGCACTGACACGGAGGGACACAGACTTAGGGTCTTTGCCGTCCGCACTGTGCGAGCCTGTCGCTCTGGCAAAAGGCGGGCCAGCATGGCCCGAGAGTCCAGCTCGAGCCCCAGGAAGGTCGCCACCTGCGCTGGGATGAGGCAACTCTTCTGCCAGTTCACCAAAAACCCCAATGTCTGCAGGTGATCTGTCACCATCTTATGTGTTCCATGGCACGGACCCTCGTGTCCACCACTATGAGAGCATCGTCGAGATAGAAAGAGGAAGACGCGAATCCCACTTGCGCGGAGGGGAGCCAGGGCTGTCTCCACGCACACCGTGAAGGTTCGTGGGCTCAAAGACATGCCGAACGGCAGGACCCAGAATTCGTAAGCCTTTCCCAGGAAGGAGAACCTCAGGTATTTGCTGTGCTTCTGAACCACAGAGACATGGAAGAACGCATCTTTCAGATCCACGGAAGTAAATAAATCCCCCGGCCTCAACGCATTTAAAAGGCGGGGGAAAGAGAGCATTCGGAAAGGGAACTTCCTCAGCGTCTTGTTGAGACGCCGAAGGTCCAGAATCGGACGCATGGAACCGTCCTTCTTGGGCACGGCAAAGTACCTGTGATAGAACCCCGAGCGCTCCTCTGCCTTGGGGACCGAGTGAATCGCCCCCTTGGCGAGCAGCGAAGTAACCTCCTTGTGGAGTATGTCCTGGGCCCCCCCCCCTCCACGGCCGAATCGGGGACACCGTCGAACGTGGGTGGAGGTCTGGCAAACTGGAGAGCGTAGCCCTTCCAAAGGGTGCGCCACAACCATGGGGTCGGACAACATAGGAGCTGCCAGGGGCTGAGCCTGTCGGACAACGATGGTCTCTCGTAGCCAGAAGGAGCGAAAACCGCACCTTTGGCCATGTGTATATTGGGCACCGGGACCTGATCCGATGCCCCGATGGGGGGAGAAAATGGGGGCAGCAGGGCGTGAGAGGCCGCATGGCCAGCTCTGTAGATGCTAGGCATGCCGGGGGAAAATCCCTTACGTAAACCCCGACTACTGACGCACCCCGTGGGTGAGCCGGATCGGAGTAACCCTCCCGCCGCGCGACTTTCACGGGCTGGGAGGACTGCGGGGACGAAGTCCTCTTTCGAGCCCGACCGCAGACGGATATGGGCCCCGCCGAAGGCGGGCCAATGTCCGGGGGTGTGGTCCACAGGAGAGCTCCCGACCGACAATGGGCATGCGGCGCCATTTTTGGTGGGCTTGTCCTGGATGCTACCAACTGAGGCCAGGCTGTGGCCATGGACCAATGCGAGCCTTGATGAAGGGCACGAGACCCAAGGAGAGCTCCCGACCGAACTCGGGCCCTGGCGCGGGGCGGTTCGAGGAGCAGCGGGCCCCGGAGGGCGGTCCAACGAACGCTCTGCCCCCGGAAACCGGCGGCCGTCCCCTCGATCCCATCGTGGCATGAGGGACCTGACCGCAGCAGAGTCCCGTTGCTGCCTCTCCAGCTGCTGGGCCATGTTCTCCACTGATGGGCCGAAAAGGCCCTCAGGAGAAATCTTGGCCCCGAGCAGCCTCTTCTTCTCCGGCTCAGACAACTGCGTAAGGTTGAGCCAGAGGTGGCGGTGCGTGAGAACAGAGAAGGCCATCACCTTTCCACTGTTCTGAGCCAAGCAGTCCACCATACGGAGGGCATAGTTCGTGGACATCCGGAGCTCGGTATACAACTCAGGGGATGGGTTACCCTGCAGCTCCCTCAGGAGGACGGCCTGGTAACCCTGTAAGATGGCCAGGTTATTCGTCATGGTGAGGTACGGACCCGCCGCCAAGTAAGACTTTTCGGCCAGCTTCGCCGTTAACTGGCACGCCTTCAAAGGCAGTGTTGGCTTGCCAGAGGTGGAGGCCAGATGAGACCCACCACTTCCTCCAGGGCTGGCATTCTGGAGAATGTCAGCCGTTCCTCGCCGTCGAGCGCAAACCACGGAGCCATGCCCGCGCAATGTGGGCATGGCTCACAGACAGACAGGCAAGCGGCGCTGCGGGCGGGATGCCTGGCGTGCCTGGAAAAAGCATCCCTGTAGCAGTGAGGCAGGGGGCTGGGGTGGGTTGGCCCAAGCGATGCCCAGCTTAGCTGCGGCCCTGGACATCACCCTGCTAAACTGCTTCTGGTAGGGCTCGTTCGCTTCCGAACGAGCTTCCTCCTCCGCATTAGTAGTGACGGTGGTAGCACCGTCCCAGCCCTCTTCCCCACCGGAAACCTCCTCCTGGGGGGTATCGACTAGGGGGTCGTACCTGGGGAATTCACCCCGCTCTAAGAATTGAGGCATGGGCTCATCGCCCCACCTAAACTCAGACTGCTCGGACTGGCCCTGAAGGCCCTGAGCAGCAGGGGCTTCACCCACGACAGGGCGGAGAGATTCAACGGACACGCTCCTCTCGAGAGGCGTACCGCTGGGAGGAATGTCCTCCTCAACAAGGAGCTTAGCTCTATGACGCAGCACGGCTAACTTGAAGATAGCACAGAGGCTGCAAGACCAAGGGTTTAAAAGCGCCCGTGCAGCGTGCTCGTGCCCAAGGCAGAACATGCACCTATCGTGCCGGTCAAAGTTGGCCAACGTAGCTTTGCACACCGCGCACCCCCTCGCTGACTCTCCCTTCTCCATGCTCATAGTACGAGAAAACAGGAAGCCAACTAGCAGCAAGCTCCTGCAGGCCGCACCCAGTTAGCGGGAGTACCAGTAGCGTAGCCAGACTTGGCACATTGGGTGTGCCACAGAAAGAGAGGGTGTGCCAGGGGGCGGACCATTTGATAGGTAAAAAAAGTAAACAAATGCACGCACAGCAGCAGCAGCAGCGCCAAATCAAGAAGACATGAAACAAAGCTCGCTTTTAAGCTTTTTCGGCAAAGGCAAGAAACGTCGCATTGACGCATTGACGTTGATAGGCCCAAAAAAAAATTGGCGGCGGCCGCTTTTCAAGCCAGATTTAGAGGGAAAATGGCGACATCTAGTGGACAAAAAAAATCACTACATAGTGCCTTTAAGATAGGACGTGGAGGATGTCTCCTTCACATCAGTGCTGAAATGGCGGCAAGGCTGGCAAAATACAGCATCAACTTTAATGCTGTACTCTAGCCAACTGTATCTGTTGTACCATTTATCTGAAAAACACCTACGTTTTCCAAAGAGTGTTCTAGTCGGGAAGAACGCAAGTTTGGTTGGCATGCAGGTTCGTCTACTGCAGAGAGATCTGTAGCGTCAGTGTCCTCTGGCTCTGCACAAACCTCGGGTGTGTTGTTGGCTGCGTTCCCCGCTGTTAACGTCATTGTTTCGGCTGCATCATCTTCTTCATCATCGTCTGTCTCTTCTCCACTGTACACCACCAATACAGGTGCGGGAACGGGTGCACTACAATCCGCACTTGTTGAGGGGGAGGGTGACGACGAGTCATCTTCTTCGACGTTTCTTGCCTTTGCCGAAAAAGCTTAAAAGCGAGCTTTGTTTCATGTCTTCTTGATTTGGCGCTGCTGCTGCTGCTGCTGTGCGTGCATTTGTTTACTTTACGTGGACAACAGCTTAACTAGTTTCCCATCATGCTCCGGGGCACATAGGTCAGTGGACAGTTGGACACTTAAGCTTGACAGCTGATGTGTTTTGCAGACAAACAAAAAACTTTTTTTTACCCCATTTTTTTTGGTTGTGCCAGCTGCCTGTCTGGGTGGCATTGGCACACCCAGGCACACCCGTGCCTACGTGCCTGGGGAGTACCGTAAGAAAGCTAGCAAACTAGCATGAAGAAGCTAGGCAGTAAGCCACCCGGAGGCTAGCGAACATGCACGTGCAACGGTAACGAAAGCGGCTAATAGCCTGACCCGAAGGGAAGGCAGCAACACGACCTGCTAAGAGAACAAGCGTGAAAACCACTAGCACAGCTATCGTAAGCAAGAGAGACAAGCGCAAGCCAAGCTTACTAGTCACTCTAGGAATAAACTCCTCGACCGAGGAGAATAACTAGTTGATGCTATTTGCACGGCTGCAAGCTAGCTATCTAGTTAACAACTGAGAAGCGGCAACACACTCGTGTCAAGCAAGCCGACCTAGCTAGCGTAATCGCTAAGCTAATACTCTCAGATTCAATCGTTACCCCAGCCGGGGTAACGATTGTTACCCCATTCCTTTCCCCGTTGTCACGGGGAAAGGAATGTGGGTGGCCGCCTCAGTCCCAGGGTTACCTGTCGGTAGGTGGTTTGGTTTTTTATAAAGTGGTTTTTTAGGTGGTTTGGTTTTTTATAAAGATAATTTTTGGAGCAAAAATAATATTCTTCCAGTGGCTGCGTGCGCAGCGAGATGGCACTAGAGTGAGAGCTTGAGTTCGAAACGAAGTAAAACTATTTTTATAAGCATTTTACGAAATGTCTATGAGAAAATAAATGGTGGATGAAAATCCCTGGTACAGTGCTGAAGCAGGAAGTAGGCGGTCACTTTGCCTCTCTATTACAGCCAGCAGCATTAAGTCACGATATTTAGTCCTTAAGTCCCACTGTGTTATCAGCATTGGTCTAGTCCTCATTATAAATCCATGTATCCCTTACAACCAGCACTGCCCATCCTCTTTGCCTCAAAGAGTTGCCTACATATCATCATCTTCTAAGTTTGAGAACTAATAGAAAAGACAGTTAGAGCAAATGACTGGCGTTATTCTGGTTTGCACACCCACAGTCTTTAGGAATGCACTCCCCATGCATAGTCTCACCCACGTGCACACTCACGGGCACGCTCAATGGGCCTGCTCTACGCCGGCCACGACAACCATATGATACAACCCCACTTCCTCGTCCTCATCGCATGACCTGCCAGGGCCAATCAGACAGCAGGAACATCAGCAGTGTGTGTCAAGTCAACTAAGTCTGATTGTAGTGGATCAAGTCAACTAAGTCTGATTGTAGTGGATCACTGTAGTCTGATTGTAGTGGATTTCAAGATTCAAGATTCAAGATTTCAAGATTTTTATTGTCACTCCATGGTACAAGTATCACGTGTGAAATTCTTGTGCTGTGGACTCCGTTTACAACATAGTACAAATATAACAGGGCATATGAGTGCAAAAACAACAAGAGACACAACAAGCAATAAGGCAGTATAGTGATAAGACAAGTCAGAGACAGTGGCATATTCACTGCACATAGGTGCGCATGTCCTGTGCATACTTTAGACGTGATTCAACATTTTAAATTCGGCGTATTTGACATACAGGTGCGAATAGCATATTCCTTATTAAACATACAATTACCGTAAACATTAGACATACGTAATGGTAGCAGCTACAGTACGGTACAGTACGGCTACTACACTATTTGTGTATGTTAAGGAGTCTCGTGGCCTGCGGGAAGAAACTGTTCCTCAAGCGATTTGTGCGTGCTTTCGGAACCCTGTATCTTCTCCCTGAGGGTAGCAGGGAGAACAGGCTGTTGTGGGGATGGTTTGTGTCTTTGATGATCTTCAGGGACCTCCTGAGGCACCGCTGTTTATACAGTTCTTGCAGATCTGGCAACTCACATCCTGTTACGTGCTGGGCCGCGCGTCTCACTCTCCGTAGCGCCCTGCGGTCCATGGTGGTACAGTTCCCGTACCAGGTGGTGAAGCCGCCAGTCAGCAGGCTTTCAATGGTGCCTCTGTAGAAGTCCCTGAGGATTTCTTTCCTTAGCCCAAATTTCTTCAGGCGCTGTAGATCACTGTAGTCCTGCAAGAGTGTCTCAAGTCAGTCTGATTGTAGTGGATCACTGTAGTCTGATTGTAGTGGATCACTGTAGTCCTGCAGGAGAGTGTCACATCAGTCTGATTGTAGTGGATCACTGTAGTCTGATTGTAGTAGTCCTGCTTGAAACACCGTAAGCCTAAATATCTCTGTGGGAGCGGATCCAGGGAGTGATTTCCAGTGTGAAGACTTTGGTTCAATTACACTATCAAACGATATCTGTACTGCTACATAGAAATATAATCAAAGGATATCATCCTATGAGCATTTCTGTTTGTAGAAGTAGTGGTTTAATCGTATTGTGCAACTTGGTAAAGACACAATGCAATTTATTGGACAGAAAAACTTCCCAAAAGTCCAACTGCCACCATCATTTCTTCACAGAGGAACACTACACTCTCTCAAACATACAACCCAAGGACACAAACAATATACCTACAGACAAAGAGACAGTCATAACAGTAATAAAATAAAGAACATATTCAGGTATTAAGTGGTTTTACCTGGAGGACACAGATGTCAGTTGATCAGAGGGGTGGAGGATTCGGCAGGTGGTGAAGGTGTAGGTGGAGCTAGTATGGGACAGACACTTGCCTGGGAAATTAACTGGAGGATAGGAGAGGAGAGGAGAATAGAAACAGAAGGGGAGAGTGTTATTATTGAGACAAAAGGTGTCAAACGACAACCCAACACCATAGACATAACCAAGAAGAGGGAAAATAGGTGGAGACCAACCAATCAACCCAAAGCAAAAGCACTAGCGCACATTCTGCCACTGGATTCTGTGGTTTCAGAGTGCAAACAGCACACCTCACAAGTGTTGGGAGCATTACAGCGTGCAACGTGGGCCTGAACAGCTTCCATTTGAATTGACTTACACATCTTTGTTCTGAACATGACCACAAACCTGCATCTACATCTGATTTGATCAGCTGTGTTTTGTTTCACAGACTGTTGTCAATTAAATACCAACAATAGTGACTTCAGACTGTTCTGTTCTGTTCTGGCATTGGCAAAGCAAGCCTTTGAAGTTGAACTATAAAATGTAATAGGCAACATGCCTATGACACATGCCACTCTTTGACTGTGTTTGCCATGGTAGCATAGCACCATTTGATGAGGTTGAGGTATTTGCTTCTTAGCTAGCACTCTGGGCTCGCAGGACATACACAGACAATGTTTTGAAGCAATGTAGATGAGTAATTTGCCAAGAATTATGACCAGCAACATTTTTTTCATGATAACTTTGTTGCTTACAGTGAGTTTACAAAAGGTGAATGGAGGTGAAGTCTATTATCCCTTATTTACTGTGCTCATTACATTCACAAGGGCAAAATGGATGGAGGGTTAAAGGATTAACTGAGACCCAGAGTCTACTAAGACTAAGTAAAGCCCACTATACATTTCACTAATGTATATATATATATATATATATATATATATATATATATATATATACATATATATATATATATTGTATATACATTAGTGAAATGTATAGTGGGCTTTACTTAGTCGTACTATTGACATTTGACTGTTATCTCCATGCTCTCAAAATGTTGACCATGTATTTTAGATGTGTATTCTGTCAGAACAGCGGATTCATAAATATAGAACCGCTGAAACAATACTGATGCAGGCAAATACAAAATCCCAGCATAGCAAAGTAGATTGTACAGTTTTGCATGGTTGTGAAACTGAATGAGTTTCAATACCATTTCTTACTGAGATACATTGAGATTTAATCATTCCGCCTGTTGTCACTTCAATTGCACACAACACTGATCTCACAGACATGTAGAGGTTCTGTGCTTACGCTCTGGTTTGATGTTTGGATATTTCCATTTTTGGGAACTTGACACTTTTACTCCATTAGACTTCAAACATAATAGTCCACTACGTTGACATATTACCTGTACTTACTACACTGAAAACTAAGCACTCTCTCAAAGTTCAAGCCAGCCAAATGTACAAATGTAACTGTGTGTGTGTGTGTGTGTGAGAAGGTGACCCTAGACCAAGGCCACTAGGGCAACTCTAATATTAAGTAGCCATGTGATGTCATGTGATCAGATTTGGACAGCTGCGATAATAACAGCTGACACATGAACACACACACACACACACACACACACACACACACACACACACACACACACACACACACACACACACACACACACACACACACACACACACACACACACACACACCTCATGGCATTGCTGTGCATGTATTTGTGTCAGTAGTGTTTCAGTATCAAGGCTGACTGCTAGAAGCATGCTGAAATTACTCCTACACAACCTGTTTGCAATACTGTTTGCAATCCTGTTTATAACTAGATGTCACCTGTGTCCAGAAACATAATTTTCTCATTGACAGCAATGCGTTTAATTTTTTTTACAATCTATTACTAATGGTGTAGCTTGGTGCCAAGTTCATGATTCCCACCCACTTAAATGTTGGAGACAGTGATCAATAATGAAAAATAAAAAACAAAATGGCTCTGCAGGACAGAATTCAAGCATTCACGTCCTAAACTAATGCCTTTAGAGATCAGTAGCATTGTCTAAGACACGGTAAAGCTGGAGCATTTAGGAGATTTGAAAGAAGAGAAGAGGTGTAAAATTGAGTGTGATTGGTTGAACCAAAGCAGAATGTGGCTAATGGATATGAAAGCAAGTATGATTTATGGACAGGGGAAGATGAGGAAGATGTAAAGTGAAGTAAATTAAATAAAAAAAACAAGTACTCTGCGTTGACTGGGTATGACAGCTGCACACACGCCATCTGGTGGACGGGATGGGTGGGTGTGCGTGCAGATGTGTGCACGTGAGCATGAGCGTGCACGATGTGGATGGCTAAGCAATGTTGGGGTTGTGAAATGTCCAGTGAATGCCCCCACACACACCCCTCCTCTTCAACCCTCCCCACCCCCATGCTCCAGGGTTGATGGGGGGGGGTGATGTAGTGTTGTGGCCCCAGCTAAGAGGCTCCCTCACCAGGCATGCTGTCCAGTGTGCCAGGCTGCAGGGCCTGGAGCTCCTTGAGGTCCACCTCCCTGTTCATCTCAGAGGAAGACGGGAGAGGAGGAAGAGGAGGGGTGGGATTTGAGGAGGGTGGGGGCGTGTTTAGAACGAGTCCTTCTTTTCTCCTAATTGCTCCCCTAGGTCTTCCCATTGCTCCGCACAACGCTTCTAATTCGCTGGTGTTGTCACCATCGTCAATGTTTCTGATGTAGCGGGCAGAAGAAGAACAAGGAGAAGAGGAACGAGGCTGGGCCGAGGAAGCCATACTCTCTCCTGATAGGCCAGCAAATGAGTCGTCCTCCTCCGGTTGGTCCAGATGCCAGTCATCTTCCTGGTCCTGTTCGTGTTCTAAGGTACGGAAGCCCTTAGTGACCACACCAGGCCGCTGGTCCAGCAGACCTCCCAGATGGGGCTGGGCCAACTGCTGCCATGCGTGGAGGGTAGCAGAGCCTAGAGGGGAAAAAGAAAAACAATGTTATTCAAAGAATCCATGTTCAAGTGCACTCTGCTACAGCCTCTTAATGAGATTACATTATTATAGAGATTATGTAAGGTAAAAGGACATCCGCTACAATTTTCCAACCCCTTTTTGCATCAAAACAATGTACTGAGCTGGATACTGAAATCTTATCAGGTGAATGATGAAAGTTCAAATGTCAAACTAAATATTCAAATCAAATTAGTCAAAGGGTTAAAATTTAATTTAATAAATTGGTAATTAGTAAAAGCATTATTTATTTTGTATTTCAGCTGTAGTATACATTTTTAAGTTTTCAGGAGCCGGCATTGCTCAAATCTCAGCTATTTTTACATTCTCACCATGGCTGCTGACATTTGGTCAATCCACAAATGAAGTGACGCGTTAACACAGTGGTTTTCAACCTTAGGGTCGCGACCCTAAGTGGGGTCACCTGGAATTCAAATAGTCGCCTGATTTTTTTTTTTTTTAACACACCCCACATAATTTAATACTACCGAAGATGATTAGGGTCACTTTAGATTTTTTTTAGTTCTGTGTTTAAAGTGATAATCTCTAAGATTTCAGTTTTGTTCTGTTGGGTGACACCTATGGTGATGAGTGGTAATTGCAGGTGACATCCAGTGTTGCATTATGTAACATTACGGTACTAGGGATGTCCGATATTATCGGCCTACCGATATTATCGGCCGATATTAGCATAAAAAATCGATATGGGAAAATATCGGTATCGGTTTTCATGCCGATTTTTTTTTTTTTTTTTTTTTAACACATTGAATGCCAGCCATGTTTTCATTCCTGTAGGTAAGTTGTGCCAGGGGTGTTTTTGACGATTCTGGCTCATTTTAGAACAGCCGAGGATTCTTTTCTGTTAAGAATTCATGAACACCAATCATCTAAAAATAACTAATAGAATGTGTGCTTTCTCTGTCTAAAAGAGTTAGTTTGCAGAGTTAGTAGTTATGTAGATATTAGCCGTTGAGTACAGCATGGTTTCAGCGTCTGGAAATTTATTCAGAGATAAATGGCTTTTTGTGAAACAGTCACTTTAACCATTCATTTTTGGCATCAGTAAGACCGTCAGACATTCTAAACAATAGTTTTGAACAGTAATTTCCTCCATAACAACAGGAAACACCCCTCTCATTCAAACTCCTCCCTCCGTGTGTCTTCTCCTCCTTCCTCCTGGCAGCGGGCGTGTCAGAAGCGCGTTGTGCTGCCTGCCTGTCTGTCTGCGTGCCTGCCTGCCTGCTTGCCTGCGTGCGGGGACGAGTCTGAAATGGATTACTGTAAAATCGCCAAGCCATTTCCTTGAATGGCTTGCTCCCGCGGTGTGTGTGTGTGTGTGTGTGTGTGTGTGTGTGTGTGTGTGTGTGTGTGTGTTCGCGCGTTGCTCCGCGGCTCTGGGGGGGAGGGGATCTCTGTCCGTTCTGTGTGTGTGTCTCCGGGCACACACACACGCGGAAAAGGCGGCTGCTTTTGGTGTACGGGTCCCGTGGCTGTGGCTTCTCTCTGTATCTGTCGCCACTTAGTGGTCGGTAAAATAGATTACACACATGCTCTTGCTCCTATAGTTATCTCGAAGATGTAAAAGGGGTTGATTGATGTCCCACCGTCAAAAAAACATGTAAGACGAGTTATTTCGGCTCTGGCACTTAAGCGTTGGATTATGTAAGACGAATTATTTCGGCTATGGCACTTAAGGTGTTAACACGTTCACTGCCAACGATTTTTTTTTTTTGACGGTGGGATGTGCATCTAACCCTTTTACATCTCTTATATAAGTATTGGACGTGTACAACGTGTACAACCCATTCCACCGACCCACTAAGTGGCGACAAGGAAGGAGGAAGGCAAGCAAAAAGCAGTGTGACGAAGCCATTCTCATGAAAATGGATTGGCGAAAACGCTTTCGTTTTCGCGCTGATTGCTGGCAGTGCGGAATTGCAAATTTGCATAATAGATCACGGATGGAACACACTTTGAAACACGCAGCATAAATATGACCAGAATCGCAAAAGCTTGATCAAAGCTCTCAACCAAAACTCCAAGAAGCGAGCGAGTCCAACCAGACTTCCTCAAAGAGCGGCCGCTCAGACAGGCACAGCCGCACAGCAGCTGCAAAGCAGTGAGACTGGTGACAAGCTTGTGACACGGCCGCTGGCTGCAGCCAAGAGGAACGCCCACGGAGGGAGGAGTTGGAAGCAGAGGGGAGTTTCCTGCTGTTATGGAGGAAATTACTGTTCAAAACTATTGTTTAGGTCTTACTGATGCCAAAAATGAATGGTTAAAGTGACTGTTCTATCGAATTTCACAAAAAGCCGTTTATCTCTGAATAATTTTTCTGACGCTGAAACCATGCTGTATTCAACTGCTAATGCTTACATAACTACTAACTCTACAAACTAACTCTTTTAGACAGAGAAAGCACACATTATATTAGTTGTTTTGAGATATTGTGTGTTCACAAAATCTTAGCAGAAAAGAATCCTCGGCTCTTGTAAAATGAGCCAGAATCCTCAAAAAAAAAACTGGCAGAACCTACCTACAGCATTGAAAAAAGGGCTGGCAGTCAATGTGTTAAATACAGGGGGAGTCTCACTGAGAGCAATGCTCTCTTTTTCAGGAGTGCCCTGTTCACATTCACACACACATTCATACCTGGAAGCTGACCAGTACAACCACAGTCTGATCTGTTGGCCACTGAGCAGCTCCACTGGAGCGGTTGGGGTTAAGGGCCTTGCTCAAGGGCAACTCAGTGGTGGTAATGAGGGAGGGGCAAGCGCTGCCTTTTCACTTTCCCCACCCAGATTTATCCTGCCGGTCCCGGGGATTGAACCTTCTGTTCACAAGCTCGCTTCTCTAACACTTACAACTTTAACACAACATGCATATTATATATTAAACTCTTCAGCTACATTAAGCTACATTATGTAACTTGTTACGTGAAATTTTGGTGGAAAAAAAGCCTGCTTATATCGGTATCGGTTGATATCGGTTGATATCGGTATCGGAAATTAAGAGTTGGACATTATCGGATATCGGTAAAAAAGCCAATATCGAACATCCCTAAACATTACTAATGTCACATAATGTCACTATATACTGTAAAGGCTTCCATCAAAGGACCATAGCCTCATTCAACATTGTGAGTGACTTCTGTTTTAGATTAAAATCTTTGAGATTATAACTTTAAATCAGGATTCTGGGAATAAAGTCAGAATTCTGAGATTAAAGTCAGAATTTTGAGAAAAAAAGTCAGAATTTTTAGATTAAAGTCATAATTCTCAAATTAAAGTCAGAATTATGTGGGGGGAAAAGAAGCATACTATGTGACATCACTGACAATGTCACTGATTATATTATCGATGGTGCACCGGAATTTGAATGTCTCGGGTCCCTAGATTTTTGTGACGTCAAAGTAGGGTCACAAGCCAAAAAAGGTTGGGAATCCCTGGGTTAAAACCTTCTACTCCACTGAATAGTGGTTGGGGTTAAATCCCTTGCTCCAGCGGACCTCCACAACATGTCTTGAGGAGAGCAGTACTTCATCACATACTCTATGTAAAGTGTATTTTTAATTATATATTTCATGAGGTCTATTTTCACCAGCAAAAAGCAGAAACAAAGTTTGAATGTGCGGTCTATAATATATGTACTATAGACCTATTGGAATTATGGTTCCATATCATTTCAGTGTTTAGGGTGTGAAAAAGGCTCTAAATATACCTCGACTGTTTACTGGAAGACATTATATACACATTCAGACACCCACACAGACAGGCAGATAACAGACACAGGCGCACAAGCACACTCATGACAGACAGTGTGTCTACAAAAATAAAGGTCAGATATATCGGTTGCCTGAATGTAGATTAGGTGTATCGCCTAGAGTGGCAGGTTTTTCTGTCACTCAAGCAACAAAAACACACACCTAAAAAAATTGTCTCATTTCAAGTCCAATGAATGGTTGTTGTCAGGCCACAGAGCTAACACACTAAGAAAAAGATGAGGAAAGTGAGAAAATTAGTATTATTTTATTCAAGAAATCGTCAACAAAGAGAACAGACAAGGAGAACAGAAACATAACTTAAAGTGTGAAGAACAGAAAAAAACCAAAGCGATGAAAACCAAACAGGATTTGGTCAAAATAAGGGTTGAAATAAGATAGACAACATGTTCTATGGCATTGTAAAGCACTAAGGGTTTGTGTCTTTACTCCTTAGTAGTCTTTGTAAAACATTTAAAAATCCTGAACATGGGTTTCAGGGGTATGGTAGTATTATGAAAACAGATACAGATAGAGAATGCATGCAAATAATCTCTGAGCTGGCCAATCATTATACAGTATATTAGAAAATAAATATTTGAGGGCTATTCTAATTAATTTCTCACCACATGTTAACCAACCATCATTAGACTTGAAATAAAACGGTGTTAAATTGTTTGGTTTTCTTGTTTATTGCCCTGCCATTTATATCAAGGACCTTATCAAGTGTTGTGCACACACTTCCACCCGCCACACTTCTATCACAATGACAAAGTTGACCTTGCAACTCTGTATTTGAACACTAGGTGGTGCCACACAACAGCAAATACCTCTGTGGCAATGGTTTTCACATGTATTCTGTATTCTTTTCATGGGGGAAATAGTGATGAAAAATTGTGTAACAGGCTAGAGATAGTGTAAAACTATTTAACAAAATAGTCCATGGTTTTAGGCTGATAACAGCTACAACAGCTACAATGCCTTATTGAGCCACATGTCTCTAGAATAATTTAGAGCCCAATTTTCATGTTGCCCTACACTATTGTGTGCAAATGAAGTGAATGCATATTGTTAATGATTAAAAATTTAATCTCTGACAGCTAATACATCCACACCTTACTCTGCAACCACTCGAAACATGAAAATAAACTATATGAAAATAAACATCTAATAATAGGAAAATAAAGATTCTATGTTATAAGAAAAGGCACCATAAAAATCACATTTAACTACGGTGCTTGTCGTTTTGACTTTAGTATGCGTGCGTGAGTGTGTATATTGAAAACATCTGTCCTTAAAAATACTAACTCAACCAATGTGAGGAATATTTATGCTGATGAACTGTAGTTTATAGTGTACAGTTATTACAATGGCAGACTGATATATATATATATATATATATATATAATTCTTTTTTCCCAAAACTAATATGCCCCAAACATGCATTTTGATACAAATTGGTGTGACTGGTTCTGATATCAGAAAATCCTGTTTGACTCACTCAGCCTTGGCACTGTGACAAAATGTAGTGCAAATTTATGTGTAAAAAGTCAAGGGGTGTGAACAACTGCATTATATGTCATTGCAGAGTACCACAGACTGTCTGCTATTCTATATCATTATATGTCATACCAGAGTACAACAGGCTGTCTGTCATACCAGAGTACAACAATGGGCTGTCTGTCATACCAGAGTACCACAGGCTGTCTGCTATGATATCATTATATGTCATACCAGAGTACAACAATGGGCTGTCTGTCATACCAGAGTACCACAGGCTGTCTGCTATGATATCATTATATGTCATACCAGAATACAACAGGCTGTCTGCTATTATATCATTATATGTCATACCAGAGTACCACAGGCTGTCTGCTATTCTATATCATTATATGTCATACCAGAGTACCACAGGCTGTCTGCTATTCTATATCATATGTCATACCAGAGTACCACAGGCTGTCTGCTATTATATCATTATATGTCATACCAGATTACAACAGGCTGTCTGTCATAGCAGAGTACCACAGGCTGTCTGCTATTCTATATCATTATGTCATACCAGAATACCACAGGCTGTCTGCTATTCTATATCATTATGTCATACCAGAATACCACAGGCTGTCTGCTATTCTATATCATTATATGTCATAGCAGAGTACCACAGGCTGTCTGCTATACTATATCATTATGTCATACCAGAGTACCACAGGCTGTCTGCTATTCTATATCATGATATGTCATAGCAGAGTACCACAGGCTGTCTGCTATTCTATATCATTATGTCATACCAGAGTACCACAGGCTGTCTGCTATTCTATATCATTATATGTCATAGCAGAGTACCACAGGCTGTCTGCTATACTATATCATTATATGTCATAGCAGAGTACCACAGGCTGTCTGCTATACTATATCATTATATGTCATACCAGAGTACCACAGGCTGTCTGCTATTCTATATCATTATATGTCATAGCAGAGTACCACAGGCTGTCTGCTATTCTATATCATTATATGTCATACCAGAGTACCACAGGCTGTCTGCTATACTATATCATTATATGTCATAGCAGAGTACCACAGGCTGTCTGCTATTCTATATCATTATATGTCATACCAGAGTACCACAGGCTGTCTGCTATTCTATATCATTATATGTCATAGCAGAGTACCACAGGCTGTCTGCTATACTATATCATTATATGTCATACCAGAGTACCACAGGCTGTCTGCTATTCTATATCATTATACTGTATGTCATAGCAGAGTACCACAGGCTGTCTGCTATTCTACATTATATCATTATGTCATACCAGAGTATCACAGGCTGTCTGCTATACTATATCATTATGTCATACCAGAGTACCACAGGCTGTCTGCTATACTATATCATTATATGTCATACCAGAGTACCACAGGCTGTCTGCTATTCTATATCATTATGTCATACCAGAGTACCACAGGCTATCTGCTATTCTATATCATTATATGTCATAGCAGAGTACCACAGGCTGTCTGCTATACTATATCATTATGTCATACCAGAGTACCAGAGGGGCGGCTTTAGCTCAGGAGGTAGAGCGGGTTGGCCAATGACGCAAGGGTTGGCGGTTCGATCCCCGCTCCCTCCCAGCTGCTGTTGTTGTGTCCTTGGGCAAGACACTTAACCCTCCTTGCTCCCGATGGTGTGTAGGCACCCTGCGTGGCAGCCTGCCGCCATTGGTGTATGAATGGGTGAATGTAGAATATCTACTGATTGTAAAGCGCTTTGGATAAAAGCGCTATATAAATGCAGGCCATTTACCATTTAGTACCACAGGCTGTCTGCTATTCTATATCAGTATGTCATACCAGAGTACCACAGGCTGTCTGCTATTCTATATCATTATATGTCATAGCAGAGTACCACAGGCTGTCTGCTATACTATATCATTATGTCATACCAGAGTACCACAGGCTGTCTGCTATACTATATCATTATGTCATACCAGAGTATCACAGGCTGTCTGCTATACTATATCATTATGTCATACCAGAGTATCACAGGCTGTCTGCTATTCTATATCATTATATGTCATAGCAGAGTACCACAGGCTGTCTGCTATTCTATATCATTATGTCATACCAGAGTACCACAGGCTGTCTGCTATACTATATCATTATGTCATACCAGAGTACCACAGGCTGTCTGCTATACTATATCATTATGTCATACCAGAGTATCACAGGCTGTCTGCTATACTATATCATTATATGTCATACCAGAGTACCACAGGCTGTCTGCTATTCTATATCATTATGTCATAGCAGAGTACCACAGGCTGTCTGCTATTCTATATCATGATATGTCATACCAGAGTACCACAGGCTGTCTGCTATTCTATATCATTATATGTCATAGCAGAGTACCACAGGCTGTCTGCTATTCTATATCATGATATGTCATAGCAGAGTACCACAGGCTGTCTGCTATTCTATATCATTATATGTCATAGCAGAGTACCACAGGCTGTCTGCTATTCTATATCATTATACTGTATGTCATAGCAGAGTACCACAGGCTGTCTGCTATTCTATATCATTATGTCATATCAGAGTTCCACAGGCTGTCTGTCTGCTATTCTATATCATTATATGTCATAGCAGAGTTCCACAGGCTGTCTGCTATACTATATCATTAAGTCATACCAGAGTACCACAGGCTGTCTGCTATACTATATCATTATATGTCATAGCAGAGTACCACAGGCTGTCTGCTATACTATATCATTATGTCATACCAGAGTACCACAGGCTGTCTGCTATACTATATCATTATGTCATACCAGAGTACCACAGGCTGTCTGCTATACTATATCATTATATGTCATAGCAGAGTACCACAGGCTGTCTGCTATACTATATCATTATGTCATACCAGAGTACCACAGGCTGTCTGCTATACTATATCATTATATGTCATAGCAGAGTACCACAGGCTGTCTGCTATTCTATATCATTATATGTCATAGCAGAGTACCACAGGCTGTCTGCTATTCTATATCATTATATGTCATAGCAGAGTACCACAGGCTGTCTGCTATTCTATATCATTATATGTCATAGCAGAGTACCACAGGCTGTCTGCTATTCTATATCATTATATGTCATAGCAGAGTACCACAGGCTGTCTGCTATTCTATATCATTATATGTCATAGCAGAGTACCACAGGCTGTCTGCTATTCTATATCATTATATGTCATAGCAGAGTACCACAGGCTGTCTGCTATTCTATATCATTATATGTCATAGCAGAGTACCACAGGCTGTCTGCTATTCTATATCATTATATGTCATAGCAGAGTACCACAGGCTGTCTGCTATTCTATATCATTATGTCATAGCAGAGTACCACAGGCTGTCTGCTATTCTATATCATTATGTCATAGCAGAGTACCACAGGCTGTCTGCTATACTATATTATTATGTCATAGCAGAGTACCACAAGCTGTCTGCTATACTATATCATTATGTCATAGCAGAGTACCACAGGCTGTCTGCTATACTATATCTCAAACCAGCAGCGTGGCTGTGTGTGTCTGAAGTAAAAGGAGTGCTGGGGATTCAAAGTCCCCTCCTGCTGCTCCAACAGCTCCAGCAGGCTCGTGACTAAAGCCAGACGGGCCCCGTGTTGAGGCTGCGAGCTGGGAAGACTGCTCATCACCAGCAACTGGGTCTGGGGTTTCTGTGTGGCACTCAGAAAGACTTGGTTGTGCTGGTTCTGAAGGACTTGGTTTCGGTTCAGTGACTGGTTCTGAAAAGCCTGAATCTGGGGGGCATTTTGAAAGACGTGACTGTAATTTTGTTGTGGGTTCTGAGAGGGCTGGTTTTGATTCTGTTTCTGAAAAACCTCGTTCTCATTCTGCGGGGGATTCTGAACGCCCCGATTTGTATTCTGGTTTTCATTGTGCGGGGGAGGGGGAGTCTTGGAGCTGTGGCTCTGAGCTGAATAATCACCTTCTAGCGGCTTTACAATCTGCAGCTTCTCGGGCAGGTAGGACCTCGCCGTGAATGAGTATCCCGACCAGACGCTTCCGAAGGAGGGATGTGAGCACAGCGACAGCAGGCTCTCCGTCGGCGTCCCTGCGCCACCTGCGCTGCTCCCCCCCCCTCCTTTCTCCTCCTCCTTGGCCAGGTAGGCCAGCTTTCTCTCCCTCTCCTCCTCAAAGAAGCGCTTCTCTGAGAGGTAGTTGTCGCGGCGCAGGGACAGACGGCGAAGGGCCGCTTCCAGGTCCCTGCTGCCCGGAGTCCCCGGGGTGCCGGGGGGACGCTTGTTAGAGTCCTCCGACCTGGGGAGAGGGAGGGAGGGAAAGGGGGAGGGAGAGGAAGGGGGAGGAAGTGGAGGTGGGGATGGGGATGGGGGGGGGGGGGCGTTGTTACATATGCTCACCAGAAAACTGTTAATCTTGGGACACAAGAGACTAAAGTACAGTGGGAATGAAAAAACAAAAACTTATTTTTTACTTCGACCAGCAGCACTATTCAGTTTTCACCTTATTCTTTGCCCATATAAGGACGCTTTTCAGGATGTCATTTTGTAATGGTCTTTCTGTTTTAGACCCAGAAGTAGATTTCTACCGTAATCATTTTTTGACTTGCCAAAAAGCTTTAAAGTTTTAATATTTTTTCGGGTGAGAACGTAACATTCCAAATATGTGACCAATTTATCAGAATAACGCCTATTTGGAAATATTTAACGAGCAGCGAAGACTGAGAGCGTTGGCTGTGTGACCAGTCGGACTAGCTAGTATCTGTCAACCCCTACTAGGCTACTGGCAGTGAGAAAACACTGTCGACGTGCTTTTGTAACTAACGTTAAATGCCGACCGGGTACAGCCATCGGCTCCTCGCAGCAGTAACGCTATGAACATGTAACTGAAGTTGGCCGCAGTGTAGCTTCTGAATGTTGCCACTTCATTCATAGTGACGTTTTGTTTTGAAATTGGCTGCCAACTAGCGCTGAACCGGAAGAACAAATACAATTGCGTCTAACGCGGAAGAGAGAAAAAGTGGGCATGGTGAATAAGGTGAATAGGACGAATCAGCATGACATCACAATCGCCCCGTTCCCCCCGGAAATGGGGAAACCCCGCAGCAGTTAACTAGTATGAGTTGTGCCAAACAAACGTCGATATCTCAAAAACTATACATCACATTGCTTATATTTTGACATTCTGAGTGAGAGCAGAAGTAGCTCAAGAGTCTGATGTATAATATACTGTATGTATGTCATGTTAAAGTTGTGTGAACTGTCGCAGTTTTTAAAATGGAGTGAATATGTAAACAGCACAGCCGGCTAGAGTGAGACACTCAAGGCACGCTCCATAGGGTCCCATTATAATGTTACCCCCAGTAAGCCGTTTGTTTACCAACAAGCTGATCGGCTGATTCCTTGTATTTATATATTTCGTTCCACAGTGATAATCTAGGAAATGATCATTAATACACAGAAATAATCGCAACCCACAGACAAAATAGAGATCCGCGTTTAGCCATTATTGTGAGTGTGAACTTCCTCTACTCTAGCCTGGTTAAAACCATCCTGATCACGTGACCTCACATTCCTCTTCCCAAATGCAGCCTGAAGGATGGCGAAAACAGATTTTCCGCCGAGTGCATACAGTAGTTCTTGTTCAATTGTTGTTATTGAGTCTATTTCTGCAATAACTGCATTTACTGTATGGCTGTTTTTACTCTACTAACGTAAACGTTACCGCTCGTTGCTTCGGGAGATGCCATTGCAGTTTTGCCAGCGGCAGCCACGATTGAGCCGGTCACGTCATTAACTACGACACAGTCCCTGATTGGCCCAGTTACAGTGTCATTTGAGGAAATTGCTGCGGGCGGCTGGAAGTCCAGACTGATCCCTGTAGCAAAGCAGAATGTGAGGTCCCCGTGATCGGGGTGGTTTTAACCAGGCTACCTCTACTCTTCTTCTCCTTTTCTCTCTCTCTCTGTTTTGTTAGCTTGTAAAGCTCAGTTGGTCCCTGTTGTGTTGGCTAATAATAAAGAAGCAACCGCCATTGACTGAAGCCTGAAGCCTGTGGGGTTTTGTAGGTTTATCTGCTCTGTGCCTAGCCCTATAAAAATGCTAACACGCACCACAGAAACACGCTAATAAACACCAAGACAAAGAGCCTGAAAGAGTGAGCGGCACTCGCTCATTCGCTCAGAACCATTATGAATGAATGAGACATAGAGGGAGAAAGAGACAGATTACTAAGAGCAAAAAAATGTGCACTTCCTGGTTCCCTCATCTAGAAGTCAAAGAGTCTTTTGTATGGGTATTTTTGGTTAGATGCCTGAAATAAGGTCTGTGGTTAACAAAAGTTTATGAAACGGCGATATTTGTGTCAGCAAGATAATCTTCACAAATGAACACCACTTTTATGATTTTTGAAGCATTTTCTGAAAAAAAAAAAAAAAAAACATTAAAAAATCGCATTTACGCTTCAAAAATCATAAAAGTGATTAATTTGCAAAGATTATCTCGCTGAACACAAATATCACAGTTTTATAAACTTTTGTTAACCAGACCTTATTTCAAGCATCTAACCAAAATGCCCGTACAAAAGTCTGTCCAGACTTCCAGACGAGGGAACCAGCACGATGCTAACTTGTGGGTTGCCTACAAAAATCAGTCATCCCTGCGGTACTCCATTGCCGAGTCACTCTGTCCCCTACCCATTGTCAGGAGCCTCCAGGATACTGCTGGTTTTGTTGTCCAGGATGATGCCGCTCCCTGTCTCACTACCATATATGGAGTCGGAGCGTGGCGTGCCCACCCTGCTGGAGCGGCCCGATGTGAAACAGGACGTCTGATTGGAGCCTGGGATGTTCAGGGGGGAGGGGGCAAGCGATGACCGCTGCTGACGCATCAGGTTGAGGTTTTTCACCGTCTGAAACACTCGCTTCGGGTGCAGTCTGGACACAGAGCATAATTTAGAAGGAAAGAGAGAGAGCTTGAAATTATGAAATACTAGGGATCTCGCGCGCTCGTTTCCTAGGCTTGCCCGCCCTGCAGCTCGCTGAGCTCGGCTGCAGCTGTTGTGATGTCACTGATGACATCACAACCTCCTATGACATCACTGATGATGTGACAATGCCTCTAGTCTCGCTGGCCAGCCTCCTCTCCCTTCCGTCCGAGGAGTCTGGCACCGCACCGCAGGTCTCCATAACTGGGATAAACCCCCTGCTCTACTCTGCTCTCCCATTGGAGCGACTGTTTCAGTGGCAGCCGGATGTCCGCTCCTGGTTTATTACAAGCTCCGACCATGACTTATTATTGGCTCCGACCATGTCAATCAGAGCGGCTTCCCCTCCCTCCTCCTTGTGTGTCACTGTAAATAGTGCCCTGCCACCGCAGTGAAAACAACAACGCTAACTAGCTAGCAAGCTAACGGCAGAAACCTACACGCTGAAAACGGCAACTTGGATTGTTTGAAACTATTTTCCAAGGGCACTGCCGCTAAGCGCCGCCCATCGCAATCCCACTAGACCTGCGGCGCATCACTGATGATGTCACAATTTATGACATCACTGATGACATCATCACTGGGACTTTGTGTGTGCATGTGTATGTCTGTCTCTTCTGTGTGTGCCTCTGACATCACTGATGTCACAATTTATGACATCATCAGTGAGACGGGACAGACAGAGCCCTTACTCATAATAATAGAGGAAGTCTAAACCATGGTACTGTACTGACTCTAATAACCTTAAGGAAACTATTTATTTATGTATTTATTTAAATGGGCCAGGTTTCTAACTGGACATACTTTTGTTCTTCTACTTCGGGGTCATCCATCTGAAGTTCCTTCCTCATGGTGCCTTCTATTTCTGCTGCTAGAGAGTCCTGGAGGGAGAGAGAAAGAGAGAGAGAGAGACGGGGGAGGCAAACATGATCACAAAATAAATGCTACAGCTACTGACTACTGGGGCCCTCTGATGGCTGTTTCCAAGTAGTTGAGGCAACAGAGACTTAACGTAGGACACAGACAGTCACATATCTAACAGCTTTTGGACAATTGAATCAGACAAAACTACTTGGTCTGGTAGAGTAAAGCTGCGTAAAGTTGCAGGATGGTGATAGTGTGTCCGATAGCGTCACTACTACTACTGACTTCATGTGACAGTGACGTCAGGTCAGGTCAGGTCAGATGAATAGAGTTACCCAGCTCCTCTTGAGTTTAGTAGAGCCTGCTGACCTGCGCACTGGGTATCACTGTGCAATAACCTGAGAGTTCACAATGTGAAGACAACCTGCTCTTTGTGGAAAAGACTGTCCATGTGAAAGCTACAATTTCTAATGATCTCACTTATTAAAAGTACTTCAGCTGTGAAGGGGAGGAGACAGGTTAACCCTCTGCCTGTCCACGGGCGCGAAAAGCATGTTTTCTTAACCCATTGATACCTGATGCAGCATTTGCATGTATATCCCTCATTTGTGTGTGTATCCCTTTAAGACCGCGAACCGCGTGACACAAACAAATTTCCGCTTTGAAAATATGGCCACCCAAAAAAGATTTCGCTTTGAAAAAATAGCCACCCTAAAAAATGTCCGCTTTGAATATATGGCCACCCGAAAATATTTCCGCTTTGCATCAGGTATCAATGGGTTAAAAGAAGATAAGGAAGGGGAAAACACAACGCCATTTTTTTTTTTTTTTTGTAAATTTATCATAGCCACAAATGGAAAAAACATGTTTTATGTGAATACTCAAATTTCCGACAGTCTGTGAACTACCCACCGCCGGTGAGTGTTTCCATGTTGAAATCATGCTTGTTTTAAGCAGTCATATTTAATCAAAATCACTTTACTCTACATTATGTTGTTAAATTTAGGCAAAAATAAACCATTGCTAACCAAATGCTGTAAAAAGCATTAAATTCTATGTTTCGCATCACAACTGGCCAGCTTTGAATGACTTGGCTGAGACCAACAGTCACATAACAAAAAATCCTGTGAATCTCACCACTCTACAATTGGAGAGGGATTTCAGTGGCCAATTGCACATCTGCGCCTGCGTGAAGCTGCGTTAGCGGCGAGCCCTCGCGGGGAAACCAACGAGGGACAATATTGTGATGCGAAAACTTGACAATGTTGCCACTCTGCAGCAGACGACTTTAACAAAGAGACACAGAGAACAGCGCTGCAAGGAAGAAGAGGAAGAGACACGGTAGGCTAGAAAGGAGTAGGTATGATGACGGATGGCAGAAATGAGCAATGAGGAAGAGGAGGGGAAGGAGGAAGCTGACGACACAAGGTAGGCTAGCGCTCTATTTCAAGTCTGACTAACTGCAGCCAGGCCACCTGCACACACAGCAGAGAGGAGATGAGAGGTGGTGTGTAGAGGACTAGAGGTATTGTAAAAATGTAAATAGTTCAGTATGTATAGATACAGTCAGTCTGTGTGGGAACGCCCACAAAATGTTACTACGGCTGGTGCGTGAGACTAGATGGTGGGGTAAAACCCCCTTTCTACAACAGCATGAGTGAATACTGGATTCTGATTGGCTAGCAACAGTGGTAAATACGCCAACAATCTACAGTTCGGCTCCAACCGCAATATCACTCCGCTCCCTGATGCTGACTCCGCTCCCTGTGCTGACTCCGCCCACTGTTAGCCTGTCAGTCTGCAAATCCTCAACAAGGAAATGGCCGATCTCTAACAAGGAAATGTCCGATTTCGTAGTAACGTTTGATTTACTGGGTGGATTGAGTTTTGAGCAGTGGTTAGATGAAGATGAAGGTGAAGTGAACAAAGAACGACATGGTGAAATTGGGGAGAGAGAACTGGCTGAGCTTGAGTTGTCACGAGTTCGGACAAGCGGGAGGTCGGACTAGCGGGAGGTCGGACTAGCGGGAGGTCGGACTAGCGCCCGGACCCCGAACCTGGGACTGTCAAACAAACAAACGCCCTCTGCCGTCACCAGATATCAACACACCACCACCAAAACGGGCTGCTTTAGATAACTGTTTAAATAACTGTACTTTTACAGGCAATGTATCAATAACTGTGAATCCCGTTAAGGAATAGGTTAGTTGTTTTTTGGCTCAAAGGCAACTACGGTAAATGTTTAGTGCAATCATTGATCTTGTGTATGGAACTATATTCTGTGGCGGAAGGATAAATGTATTCTGAAACCAGTAATGATTATAAATAAATGAATTGGATGTTACAATTGTGTATTTTTTATATTATTTGGTAACTGTTGTAGAAAACAAATTTACCACTCGAGGTCGGGGGTTGTGGGCACATTTACCACTGGTACAGGGTTGTGGCACGAGGCGAAGCCGAGTGCTATAAACCCTGTACCAGTGGTAAATGTGCCCACAACCCCCTTCCTCTCGTGGTAAATTTGTTAAATATAACTCAATGGGCTGACTCACCAAAGGACGGTGCTGCGGCTCTACACTACAGGATTGGGGATTCAAAAGCAGGTACATAGACGTCTGTTCAGATGTTACGTTCACTGCAGGGGTTGAATCCCTGATCCTGTCTGCCTGGGCTGGGCTAGCAGCTAAATGCTAACTCTGCTGCATTGGAAGAACGGGAGGATTTACCCCACGCTGATCCATTGAACACTATGACGAGACACTGACTGTATCAATAGGACGAATCAACGTAACGTCACTTGCCACCCAGAAATGCGGAGCCCCCGGCAGTTAATAGTATGAGTTGTGCTAAACAAACGTTAATATCTCAAAAACTATACATCACATCGCTTATATTTTGACATTCTGAGTGAGAGCAGAATTAGGTCAAGAGTGTGATGAATAATACAAATACATGCATGTCGTGTTAAAGTTGTGTGAACTGTCGCAGTTTTTAAAATGTAAACAGAGTTAGCCGGCTAGAGTCAGACACACAAGCCTCGCGCCACTTGGGCTCCATAGGGTTCCATTACCGTTGCCACCCAGTGACACGGTTTGTTTACCAAAATGCTGCTCGGCTGATCCCTCATATACCATCTGGATCCCCCCTTTTTCTTTTTCTTTTTTTATAAATTATCAAAGAAATTCAACATGCATTATTCTTTTCAATCATTATTATTTATGCCATTATAACTGTGTTATACTGCAATGCAAGACATTTTTGAGTTCTACCTACTTCTAGCCATGATTGTGCTATTTCCATAGAGGTGCAGACTTATACATGTATATGCAGTGAAAAACAAGCCCACAGTGAGAAAAAATGTGACAGCAGCAGCAGCAGCAGCAGCAGCAACAACAACAACAACAACAACAACAACAACAACAACAACAACAACAACAACAACAACAACAACAACAACAACAACAAAACACCCAGAAACTGCTTGGGGTCCCAACTCAACATCATGAATGCTGCTCTCTAAAATGTCAAGTGAGTTTCACTGACAACTGCCCTCTTTATTCCCTCCTCAGCTATTTTTTTTTACCCCACAACCTCCCTCCCCTCTCTCTCACCAGAGGGAACAGGCCCAAGGAGTGGAAACGCCTGGATGTGCTGAGCGGCAGCGTTTTATTCCTCAGGTTCTTCAGTTCCTCCTGAGCCTCATGAAGCATCTCCATACACTCTGCGTACTTATCTTCTAACTCACGCAACTGCAGGAGGAGACGAGAGAGATGAGGGAGGAAGGGAAGGAGGAAGGGGGGGAAAGGAGGGAGGGAGGGAGGGAGGGAGAGAGGGAGAAAGAGGGAGGGGGAAATGGAGAAAACAAATACAAGAATCAATCATGAGAATTAATCATAATATGGAGACAACATTGTTATACAACATGCATTGATATTTCTGTTTTTATTATTGCTTTTAGGGATGGGCAATAATAATCAAAAATCGATAATTGATCGTTAAGAGATCACATCGATCATGTGGAATTTCTATTGATTTTTTTTTATCAAATAATTGTGCTGAAAGAATGGATTTCACTACGTGGTCGCAACCAGAAGGTGAGGGCGCAATCTAACTCGTTTTAGGAGACAGATCTGCACTGAGCAGCCAGCGGAAATGAAGCAGAGGCGGAAATGAAGACAGCAAAGCGGAGTTTTGTTTCGGACCATTTCGAATGCTCACTACAAGCACTGCGATGCCGTATATGTGTTGTACTGTATAAGTACAACACAGCCACGACGGCAATGATCCACCACTTGAACAGCGTACATCCAAGCCGGGTTAACGTTTGTTAATGTGCGTTCGTGTCTCACCCTGCCCTGAGTGCTCATCTTCCTAAACAGGAATCGGTAGTGTAACAGACTGTTCAGTGTTGTGTACTATTGCGTCTGTATACGAGGCTCTGTGTATGTGTCCCTCGAGAGTTACCGTATAGCAGGATGTGTTGGGGGGAGGGGAGGAGTGAAGCTTCCGTTGTTGACATGTGTCCTCTGAGAATAAATGTGGAAGCGGTTCCTAACGTTACAGCCTGACTCTCTCTTGTTTTATTAACAAAGTGTCAAGTAATAGGCGGACCCGAACACTCGGCTACAGTAGGCTGGACGCTGGAGTTAACTTCACTTTCTTGTTTATGAGTGGGCACTAGTCACCGCCGCCTTAATATGTGAGTCACTGTTATTTGTTTTATGAGGCTCTAAGTTAAATACGCATACATTCAGACATTCTGTCTCATCATAGACGCGTGGTCAATGGGTCGGCATGGGCATGGGCATTGTCCCCATTCAGCGAAGTTAGCATTTATATTAGCTGCTAGCCCAGACCAGGCAGACAGGATCGGGGATTTAACGCCTGCAGTGAACGCACATCTGAACAGACGTCTATTTACCTGCTTTTGAATCCCCAAGTCTGTAGTGTAGAGCCGCAGCACCGTCCTTTGGTGTCTTTAGCATTTTCTGCCATTGTCATTTTGTAATATATATATATATATATATATATATACCTATACCTATATATATATATATAATTATTATTATTATCTACAATCGATAATTGATTGTTAATTTTCCCGAATTTCGATTATGGAAATGTATTCAAAATGCCCATCCCTAATTGCTTTAATTCAAAACAACCATGAAAATTGGATTAAAGTTATCAGTCGTATTTTTATACAGCATGTAGACTGGGAACAGTTGGCTTGACATTGTTTGTAGTCCTATAGTGTGTAGAGTAGGGACACACAGTGTCCTAGGATCACATTAAAATAACACCTTCAGTGGTATTGTGACAAAATGGGTGAGAACACACCATTTCTAGAAACATTTTATCATTTAATTTAATTCTTACTCACATCACCTGTATTCAGTCATCAATCAGTCAGTCAGTCAATCATTCTCAGTAGTGAGGTCACTGGTAAGACCAAGTGTGTGGGGGAAAGGTAAATAAATCTCAGTGATATATCAATGTTTGTGACCTGTTTAGGTAAGGTTGCAAACCTATGTTTAATGGTAAACTGTGTCTAAGCATTTCTATGGGGAATTTTGTGACAACTTGTAACTTTGATACTTACCTGTTTCAGGAGATAATAATAATAATAAACTTTATTTATATAGCACAATTCAAACATAAGATGCCATTCAAAGTGCTTTACAGAAAGATAAAGATGCATGGACTTCACCTGCAGCAATACAATGGTTTAGACGGGATGGGCTATTGATGATTGAGGGGGTGGCTATTTAAGCAGTTGCTTTTGGGCTGTTGGGGGAGAGACGTCGGCATGTAGCTGTGTGCATGTGATGGTAATTTAAAGGGCCCATATTTTGCTAATATAATGTATTATTATTTTATTGTTGGCCTCCAGTAGAGTAACTTATTGCATCATTCATTGTTGAAAAAACTCAGTTTATCTTGTACTGGCTCTCACTGCCCCCTTCAGTTCACCCTCTGACTGAAACGCTCTGTTTTAGGTCCTGTCCCTAACCCCCACCCTCAGGAAAATACTCCAGGAGGGCAGCGCGAGGAGTTTTTGTGTTTGGCCGTGGTACGTGATGCCCTGCTCGGCCAGCCGCCGAAGGAAATGTCCCGGCACAGCCGGGCCGAGCGGAGCTAGGGGATAGATAGCTAGGGGGATGTTGATATATCAATTGATAGCCTTGCTTGTTACGCCCAAGTCACGTTTGTTATCGATGGTCAAATTCGTTTTGACAATCCCTTGCTCGTTTATATAATTGTTTTACAGCTCCCCGCCCTGCCCGGGGAGCTTCACACAACACAACAGCTAAAGTAGCTAGTTAGCTAACTTCCCAAATGCTTGTGACTATAGTGTGCCTCTCCTAGCAAAGGCTACACGGACCAAACCAAAATGAGGACTTGGAGAAGTCAGCAAGTTGGACTAACGTTACAAGTTCTGAAAATGTGTGCCTTCGTCATTCATCGGTTGCTCATGTCTATGAAAGGCAGCTGTGCTGCTAGGCTAATAGCAAGTGCTAACGTTACCCAGCCGGTGGTAAGTAACGTTAGCGCTTCCTAGCTGCTAGGTACAACCGATGCTGGAATGAGACACATATTTTCAGAACTTACCCCTTCAGTCCTACATCCTGGCTCACTTCCAAGTCGTCTCTTTGTTTTGTGTGAAAGTGAAAGGCAGATACGGCCGAGACGAGTGGAAATTAGCAGCACTACTGTCGGTCGGTATTGTACGGCCGGCCAGCGGCAACGCTTTGTTGCCAGGGTAACAAGTCCTGCCTGATGTCACCAAAACTATGGTTCTCGCACAAAATCGGCATAAATCCATGTCATCTCGTCTACGAGAGTTCATGGGTGGTAACATTAAAACACTTTCACATATTTATTTGAAGCTTAGCCCATGTTTAATATGACCATCCAAGATTGTAACAACATATATATGATACAAAATTAAGAAATGCATAATAGGGCCCCTTTAACTCATTGAGTGCCAATGACGACTTTAGTCGTCAATTGCTTTAGTAACGTTGAGTGCCAAAGACGACTAAAGTCGTCAATTGCGTTTTTTGACGGTGGGACGTGCATCAAAGCCAGATCCATCTCCTGTGAAAGTATGGTGGCTGTTGAATGTGTAAAAGCTATTTTAGGGACCCATTAGGTGGCGACAGTGCTCTCCAGATTAGAGAAAGGCCAGGAGAAAAGAGAGAAGAAGTAATGGGGAAACGGAAATCGCATCGATATGCATGAAGCATAACGTTAGCTGTGCCTGTGAACAGCAGTCATCTGCTGCCACAGCCCCTCCGTCTCCGCTGCAATAGCCCCTCCATATGATTTAGTTGGCGACACCAGCGTCTTTCTGAAAAGTTACATTATTCTCAGCTGGGAGCCGCGACACGATGTGAAAAAGCGGGGGGATGCAGCGCACTTTTCAGTGCAGAGTCAGAGCAAAAGCAGAGCGAGAGCAAACGCAGCAGCCCAGAGACACTCCCAAGGAGGAGGAGGGGGGTGGGGCACGCAGGGCAGCAGAAAGCCCAGAATCGGACGCAGCTTCACAGCTCACAACTGAAACCCCAGAAACGAGCGAGCCCGATCCACACTGCCACGACGAGCGGCCGCCATCCAGGCAGCAGACTCGCCTGACACAAGCAGCACTCAGAGCGAGCAGCAACATCATGACACACCCACGGAGGAGGAGTTTGCAGTAGAGGGGGGGTGGGGGTGCTGTTATATTGAAGGAAATTACTGTTCAGATGTTTCAGGTCAGAAAATATTAGTTTCAGAGTCAGTGATTTGCTTGAAATGCTATATTTCACAAAAGGCTCAATATCTCAGCTTCTAGATGGAAACGCCAATTTTTTCTGTTTTTGACCTATCTTCTCCGGCTGATAAGTAAAGAACGGAAAATGATATCAATAAACTTTTTTTTGCTGCTGATACAATAGAGTCTCATCGTTCTTTGTGCGTGTTCGGTGTTTACATAGTAATATCACACAATATTCTGTGGGCCTCGAGAAATCACTGAAAACGCTCTGAAACTCTGGCACTGGGAGCGTCCGTTCTCCAAAAGTGGCTGGCACTCAATGAGTTAAGTTCTGTTATTATGAGTTGAGTTTTGTTTAGTTAAGTCAAGTTAACTGTTTATTTGAATTTTTATATATTTTTTTGTGATGATGATGATGAGGTCATTAATCCAGCCTATGAATTAAAAATAAAATAAAATCTGCAAATATTTCTAAGCCAACAAACTTGTCTGCACATAACACATGGCAGGTGTTAATATGAACTCTATCTCAAAGCATTAAGGTGTTACAGTATAGTAGTTTCAAGAAAATCAGTTATGCAGTAAAGTGCTCCAAAATGTAGTCACATGACCTACTCTGTAGGGGAACCTGTGGTGTAAGTATGAAGTGTCTATCATGTATTTGTTATTGTGTTCATGTGTCTACACAAACACAGACAAACAGACGCCAAAGTGATGACATCATGTCCCACATAACAGGTACCATAGTGACGAGACGTAAAAACAGGAGGAAGTGAGAAAGATCTCCAACGAGCTCCCTAAACACAGGGGCCGGCGTAGCAACCAATACAGCACAGCACAGTTCTTTGACCAATAAGATTCTTGCCTGAGCCCATTGTACAAAGTATATGACAGGGCTATTCAACTAAATTGTTCAGGGGGCCACATTGTCAGAAACCTAAGGGGCCGGGGGCCGGACCGTTCCCCGAGCTATTAATCCCCTTATATGGACAAATGACACAATGCGCCACCACAATTTTCAAAACTTGCATTTCACTACATTGCAAAAGTAGCTTAATTTTCATTTAAAAGTGCTTAATTTCTGTGCAACAAAAGCTGTGTTAAAGCCCCAAAATTAAACACATTTTAAACAAATGTAAGTATTCTACAACACATGCCAGCCATTTGAAATATAATTTGGTCAATTCTGACCTATCTTAGCTACACCACAGCATTATAAACATTTATAGTGCATCAGGAAAGGAAAACAACTGTAAACATAATTTCTTGTTTAGAACCTAGCACAGTATTAAATACTGAGTATCTCAAACTATTAATATTGCATCTTTTGTGTTTAGCTACATCTCACAGCATTGTAACATTGTACTGCAGCAAGAAAGGAAAACTACTGTAAACATTTTAACCATATTTCTTGTTTAGAACCTAGCTAGCTACAGCACACATCTCCTGAAAAACCATTTATAATGCATCTTTCTTGATTAGCTACATCACAGCGCCATCTCCTGAAAAACATTAATATTGCACCTTTCTTGTGGCTACATCACAGCATCTTCTGAAAAACATTCATAGTGGATCTGACTTGTTTAGCTCACTTTAGCTAGATCACATCTGAAAAACAACCAGTTGGGTGTAATAAGTAAATGAGGTTTAATTGTAAATTATATATATATATACCGGTATATACCGTAAATTCCGGACTATAAGCCGCACCTTTTTTCCCGTTTTTTGGGCTTTTTTGGCCCCTGCGGCTTATATAACGGTGCGGCTTATCTATGGATTTAAAAAAAAAAAAAAAAAAAAAAAAATCTCTTTTTTAGCACTCTTTCTAACTATAAATCCTATATAACTATAATAAGTTTTAATTTCCTCTCTTGCCCTCTTTTCACCACACTGTATGACACTGTATGACACTGTGTGCACTGTAAAAAACAACACAGGTGGTGTTATGTTGTTTTGTTGAAATGTTAATAAATGGGAGCTTCCTCAAACAGCCATCTCTTTCCCGACAATCCCCTCTGTGCATGAACCCTTACATATGGTAATTAAACATTAAAACACAAAAAAAAATAAAAAAAAATACCATTAAAACACCCGCGGCTTATAGTCCGGTGCGGCTTATATAAGAAAAAAATAGTCAACTTTGCAGGTGCGGCTTATACACTGGTGCGGCTTATAGTCCGGAATTTACGGTATATATATATATATATATATATATATATATATATATATATATTAGAACTCATCCGCACCAGTTGAATAGCCCTGGTGTATGATGTGGGCTAGGGCTCAGTGGGTTGCAGATCTTCTTACCTCAGCAGTCAGTTGTCTCTGGGCATCTTTGGCTGCTCCTAGGTGCTGAGTCAGCTCCTCGTTTGCCACAGCATACTACAAACACAGCAGACAGAAAGGAGAACAGGTATAAAAACCACTTCATCCATTCAACTCATTCTTCACATACAGACAATAGACTTTCAATTCCATTCTGATATAATAACCAGCATCTGGCACACAGCAACAGACAACAAACTTCAGTAGTAGGGAAGGGAAGTGCGTACCGACTTGGCCTTCTTCTGGAGGTCTACTATCTGAGAGAGGAGGTGTGTGATCTCCTCCTGCTGTCTGGAGGCGTCCTCTGTCTTCCTGGCCAGCTCCTCAGCCAGGGTGGACATTTGTATGTTGGCATAACCTGGGCATAGCAATTTAAAGGTACATTCAGCGACGTTTTCGTGTTAAAATAAGTGTTAAATAGCTCTATATTCTGACAGCAATCACTGAAATATAGTCTTTGGTCAGTGACTTGAAACCCCCAACCCCCCCTGTCCTCTATCTCTCTCCTGTAGTCCTGCATGCAGGGCGGACGTATCTCCGCAACCATAACTCGTAGAGACTCACGGATGGCGGCATTGGATTCGGGGTGACATAAGTAAGGGTTAATGCACGACGAGGTGTCCATTATCAGAAATTATTGGACGACGTGGAGGCGTGAACCGTCCGATGCGAAGTTCAATAATTTCTGATAATGGACACCTCGAAGTGCATTAACCCGCTTATACCATGGTCACTTGCCAAAGAAACAAAACAAGACCATTCATTTATATTTCCATGCATTTTGCAATCAAAATCTAGTTTTCATAACCTTGAATATGAGTTGAGAACCGACAAGACAAAATAGTCCCCTCGGCTGCTCAAGATTAGCCTATCATTGGATAAAATGGCCGCTTAGTGCCTGCTGCACCTGGCACAATTCTAGAGTCAAGCTAACTAATAATTTGGCCAATTGTATCCTATGTAACAACATACATAATAAAACGGCAATGTCTAAGAATTCAACGCCATGTAACTGGGTCGTTTAAACTCGCATTGCAGGGAATTACGTTAACGTCTGCGGGTCTTATAAGACGTAAATGGCGCGAGGCTGGAGTAGACCCGAAAACCATTTGCTTTCAGTATGTTGGAGTCCAGGTATGTTTTGTACAAGGACGTCTCTCAGTGTGTAGCTGTTAACTGCCCATTTCGTTGTTTTCTTTTTGTTGATCTCGTATTTTTCCTCGACTTGATTTGTATCAGTGATAGAGGCAGCGGGTGCTCTCCCAGAGCGCCTGGCTGCTGCTTGCTGCAAGTTGTAAACAGAGAGTTTGACAGTTGACAGCTGAGAGCCCGGCTTCTGTCAGCTGACCAGAACGAAAATCAGATTTCTAAATAGCCGTTATTTTAATAAACTGTGCACTCAGGGGTAATCTAAATAGTTACTTTGACCGACTAATTTTTTTTCTAAACTTATAAAAGTGCCATATTAAGCGTTAACGGTCGTATAGAGCTCAATCGGCTCGGTCGTGATCCTGGCGCATTGATATGAACGGTGAACAGACCATTTAGCTAAGTTTACATTATCGCTGTACATTATCACAAATTAATGGACACCTTGCAGCCAATCAGAATCGAGTATTCACCCAGACCATGGTATAATTCATAGTACTTTATTGGCATCGCGATCCGACTTTCCGTTTCCCAGAAAATGTCAACTTTTCTCTGATTGGATAAAAATTGGCACCGACCTTAAACTATGAAAATGAGCTTTCTAACTGCAGGTTGTTTACAGGTAGGCTATAGTCCGTGCGAGTTTCAGTAACGTTAGTTTGATGATTTCGAAACTACCGCACAAATACCTCCCTCCCCCCCTACTCTCTGCCACTCAAAGCCACTTTCACACAGAGATCGCGTAATATTGCCATTCAGAAGGTCTGCAACGCCGGCAGGCTTGCCACAGAATTTTTTTTCACACAGAGCCAAGCAGCCCCACCATATTTCCGCCCCGGGGTGTGCTTTCAGGTTACATCCACCCCTCCTGGATTTAAATGAGGTGAGGGAAGGCATTTCCATCCAGTTCTTCCTAGTAGCCTAAATGCATATTTTCATAGGTTAGTGTAGCCTAGGCTACTGTATGATGAACGAATTCATTCAACAACCAAACATCGCCAATGTACGCCAGCAGCTCTCAACGTGCAGCTGGTCGTTAAGAACATCAAAGGATAAAAGACGAGTCTGATGAGAGCTCCCCTTAATAATATGCCCACAACGCAGAAAGTGTTCTCCACATGCAGCATGGTAACAAGGCTTTCAATATTCATCTGACCGACTTTATGGATCACAGAGGCACCATCATGTATTAGGTACAAGGCTAATTCTTATCTTTTGGTTCCAGTTTTTTGTAAAGCCAATTATTCCCATGAAGTAGCCTAATTAGCGTCCGTTCTGAAAGCACCCGCATGGCAAACAGCTGCAGTCTGCATAACGTTACTCGTCATCGGAGGAATAGTAGGCTATAAATGCACATGAATACTATAACATTAGTAGTAGGGCTGTCAGCGTTAACGCATTAATCGCGATGCGATTAAGGGCCGACCATAACTCTTTTTTTTTATTTTTTTTTTATTATTATTATTTTTTAAATCGCGTTAATCGCATGTCGCTATTTTGTCCCTTCGACGCACCCGTACTTGTAGTCAAGACGGTCGCAGCGGTTTCCTGTCTCCTGCTGTTGCAGGCATGGAAAAGAAAGAGAGCAACATGCTTCTAAATGGCTCGTTTTACTTTAAAAAACTCCCAAATGGTACAGTGGACAAGTCAACAGTAGTTTGCACCTTGTGTAAAACGGAATTAAAATATCACCGAAGTACATCGAGTTTGAGCTATCACCTAACTAAAAGCTAAGCATACCGGGGCAGCTAGCATCGCTGTAGCCTCAACGCGAGACTCATCAGTCATTCTTCCTTCAGAGTCTCAGATGCGCGGGTCCTCTAGCCACTGGGAGGTCGGCTCCAATGGCTTCACGCGATATACACGTTATCAATCACAATAAAACTGTACCTACCTCACACACAATGTTGTTATGCAATGCTACGGCGACAATGTACTCCAAAATCTTCTGTAGTTTCCAATACCGAGCGATTATTCACATGGAAGCGCCAACGTTTTTAGCTCAGACACAGCCTTCTTCGGCTGTGTCATTTTGGGGTTCGACTGCGCCACAGCCACTCGCAAAATTAATCGCGATTAAGAAAATTCATTGTTTGACAGCCCTAGTTAGTAGTTTTTGTAAGGGAACGCACAACAGACTAGACAGATTGCAGTTCTGGAGCTGGTTTCCCCAATTGGGATTGTTTTGAGGAGAGACGAACAGAGGGAATATCCTCAGACCAACTTGCCGCAGACAGATGCACGCCTAAGAGACGTCCTCTGAAGCTTATTATTATATCCGTTAATTTTGCCTACTAATGTCAACATCGTTTGAGCATAAATAGCCTAACCTACTTACTCATAGTGAAGGCACGGAGCATTCCTCCTGGTGCCCCTGTTGCAGTCATGATTGTATAGGCTACTTTTTTTTACTTATGCCTTTCTTGCTGTGTGAGGTGGTTTCCCTGTAATTTTTTTATGAATGAGCTGACCATTCGCACCGTCCCGTGTCGCCGCTCCTACGCTTTCAGGTGGAGGCGGGATGGAGGCCGATGCGACGCTATGACTAGGTCCACTGGCGGAACGAAAGGCGTAACACAATTATCCACAACTCCGCTTTCATCACTTTTACATCGGAGATGCGGATTACATATTCCGTAACATTTACCGCTTTCAAGGCCGGTGTGAAAGCGGCTAATGACTGACACTCGCAAATGTCAGCACAGGGGGTGGACAGGGTCTGCTGGATTAATTTTGTCATTTTTATTTGCCCTACTGTTATGTACACAACTTCCTCACGGACCGTGAGTCACGGTGTCTGTCTCACTGCCTGGGTCTCCTCTCTGGTGGACTGCTGCTCCGCCTCCTAGCTGCAAATGTGCTTCACTTCATCACGCGTTGTTATTTGTTGATGTAACTTGAGGCGCGCTTGTTTTGTTGCAGCGGATGTACCGAATGAAAATGCTGCAGAATCGACGTTATTTAGAAATGAGATCAGCAGTATGTATGAATCAAGATCGCGATTTTATTTAAATTAATCGTGCAGCCTAATGTACAGTCCAATACTCACGTAGCTCTTTGACACAGTCGTTGACCAACTGCTGTTCTTTTTCCTCATAGGAGATCGTTTCTGTCTCCAGATGATTGGCCTGGAATGGAAAAGCATACACATATATTACTATTCAACTCATCTCTTGAGACGGACTTTCGACTTGTATCGAAAATCTATCGGCAGGCTCCGTCAAAAGGGGTGCAACAGCGCTTGCACGTATGCTGCGCTTTACCCAATCAAAATGAAGTGAACGTGACCGGTGTGTATGGGGTTGCCACCTTTCATGCAGAAAAATAAGGGACACCACGGGCCTGGGGCGGGGTGGGGCGCCAGTGGTAATAAATCACAACTTTGATTGTTTCAAGAAAACATTTAGACATTTAGATCAATACTTAAAGTTTGAAGTGCTTGATTAACAATTAACTAATACAGTGGTTCCCAACCTACGGTACGCGTACCGTAGGTGGTACTTGCTGGTGGTACTTGGAAGGCTCTGTGAAAAAAAAAAAAAAAAAAGTTTTTTTTTAGTTTTTGTGCAAAATCCATGGTGGTCATTAGTAGTAGTTTTCAAACATGTGAAAGTGAAATAATAATAATAATTATTAATATTATTGGCAGTGTTTCTCAAGGTAGGTGGTACTTGCGCCCCCCCCCTGCTGGTGGTACTTGATCCCTGGAATCCCAATTTTTTAATTATGAAATAAACCCAACTTTAAAATCAATTGTAAAACATGTTTATCTATCAAAATAATACTACGAATGAAAATAAACTTGTGATCATTGAAATTGAGATTTATTTTGTTGTCTTGAGATTTAGAAACAAATATTTGTTTCTGACGGACACTATACCTGTTGCGCATGCACAATTACCTGCCCGCCCCGCATGGTTACACAAGTGGTGAACAAAGACGAGGAGGGATGCTAAAGTGGATCAAAACGGGAGGGAATCGTAAAAGAGCTGTAGTAGAGGAGAGCAGCAACGATGAAGCACAAGGAGGTGAAGACAGCAGTCAACCCAGCACAAGTGCAGCTGCTGCAGGTTGCACATAGGCTGCAGGTTGGAATAAATTTGCCTCCTGCGTGAACTGTGCATAGCTGAATATACTGTATTTTAACATCGGTCATATGGTGGTACTTGGAGAGCCAACTACTTTCTCAGGTGGTACTTGGTGTAAAAAGGTTGGGAACCACTGAACTAATAGATAGCATTTCAGCTACAAACCCCTCAGTAAATGGGTATATTTGAGAAAAATATATTATTTGGTCAAACATATTTGCTTGTCGATCTGACACCTCTTTTTATTGCCTTTTTGTCTGTTAATGTGTTAGCCTATTGAAGAATGCATTTTTCCAGATTGGTTGAGCAAATAACCGAGTTGTTTACTTTCTTGTCATGAGCACTACATTGATTCATGTATAGATTCATGTTTATGTATTTCATTGTAAAACTCACAAATCACATCATAACAATGTAGCCAAGAGAAGCACCTCAGCAGCCAGTATCTATTTATTTCCTAGTAGCCTAAATACAACTGGATAGGAAATCTAATTGACCAGATTCTGATCAATCAGCACATGATGTCCAGAAGGGATTAAAAAGCGGTCATTACTGTATCAGCCTCTGAAGTTGCTTGTGGGACACTGCAGGGTGTCCTCCTGACATGACTTGACTGACATGACTTTGTATTCATTTTCGCTAACCCTGTCAAGCCAAGTGTTTGATTCTTCCCATTCACATCTGTATTTCTGAAACTTGAAGCGAATTTTCACTGGAAGTGGTGGAGTAGGGAAAGCCATTTTCCCACCAGCTTTCTGCGAAGACCCACCCCATCCCTGTTCTCTGATCGGCTCAGACCCGATTAGAGCCAATCAGCGAGCAGAGGGTCAGCCTGACTGTGACTGATGCCTAAAACTAACCAATCTACCAACAAAGGCAGCAGTACTAAGCAACCAGACACAGAGTAGGATGCATTTTCATCATGCAATGCAGGTGGGATGAAAATACGGGACGCATTATTTCACTGTCAGATACGGGACAATTCCGTATTTTAAGAGACGGGTGGCAACCCTAGGTGTGTAGTCAAAACTTACCATTTTCAGTGTATAGCAAGTTGCTACTTGCTACTAGCAACGAGCTAGAGTTGTTATTGTTGTTTCATAGCAACGGACGGATTTGAGAGCGACACGCAGGGAGCGGAAAAGAAATCCATTAATGGGCAGAGCCGGTCGGTTGGAGCCAATGGCAGAGACTGCCGACCGCGCCTCTTGAGTTCCTGTTGCACCACATTGAAACGGGGCTGCCCCCAGAAGTTAGAGATTTTTGTTTTGTTTTGTTTAATCGAACCAGATTGCTATTCAACCAAATAAACTGTGTGACTGCTCGACTAGAAAGAGCATATATTAATTACCAGATCACAGAGGCAATTAATAATTTCTTGCTTGCTTCTCCCGCATCCCAGGCAATACGCAAGTGATACAAGACTTTGCATCTCTAGTCTGGGTGAGAGGTTCTGTGTGTATGTGTGTGGGTGTGTGTGTGGGGTGGGGGGGTGCGCGGGTGTGTGTCAGGGTAGGAACTTAACTTTTTTAAACTAGGGCTATTTTTGCCCCTGTTACATATATTTCGGGGGCATTTTGGATAATTTCCAGGGCAATTTTATCAAATGTTGGGAGATACCTTAGTTGCACCTATGTAGCATGACAGACCAATCAATGACTAAAAGTTTATAAACAATCACCCATTTCCTATCTCAACAACACTGTTGTCTGGCATGTTATTAATGTACTTGGCAAAAACACGAGTAAACTAGGTAAATAACGCTAGAAGGAAGAGGGGCGGGGGTTGTACGGATGCCTAGCTGGCCATTTTCGAGTCACGCTTTGCAAATACAGAATAATGTTAAAATACAGAAAGTATTAAACTCTTTATTTTATGTGGGCATTTAAAAGCCCCCCTCACCCCAATTCGAAGGGCAATTCTAGATTTTCTTTTAGGGGCATTTTGCCCCGAGCCCCGGCTAATTTCCTACCCTGTTGTGTATATACAGTACCTCAGACCGCAGCGATAGATTTTCTTCCTCCAGATCTTTGAGTTTCTTCTGCAAGGAGTCCATGGGGAAATAACTGGGCACCGGTACACTGGAGTCACTGGGACGCAACCTGTAAAACACACGCAGGCACGCACGCGCACACACACATGCACACACAGACACACACACGCACACACACATATGTCCACAAGATAAATATATAAGCGTGAGAAGGAAGCATGAGAATCAGTCAGCCAATGATCAATCAATATGCAATAAATCAGTGTCTACAGATCATTATGCAGTAGTAATAATGCTAGAATAGATGTAGCACTCTACACGACATTCAACGTTGTAGACATTTCCAGAGAAATAAATGATAAGTGCAACAATATAATAAACTTTAATTCCCAGATTGTTGCCAACATTACAAACAACCCATCATCAGGAGAGCAAAGGGCGAAGGCAAGATAAGGATTCCATGAGTAATTCATGAGCTAGATAGCTGAGGGAATCAATCATTTAGCACTTGGGGAATAAACCTCCTTACTGCACTGTGTAGCTAATACACACTACATCTTCTCTCATGAGGTAGGAACAAACCTCCTTACTGCACTGTGTAGCTAATACACACTACATCTTCTCTCATGAGGTGGGAACAAACCTCCTTACTGCACTGTGTAGCTAATACACACTACATCTTCTCTCATGAGGTAGGAACAAACCTCCTTACTGCACTGTGTAGCTAATACACACTACATCTTCTCTCATGAGGTAGGAACAAACCTCCTTACTGCACTGTGTAGCTAATACACACTACATCTTCTCTCATGAGGTAGGAACAAACCTCCTTACTGCACTGTGTAGCTAATACACACTACATCTTCTCTCATGAGGTAGGAACAAACCTCCTTACTGCACTGTGTAGCTAATACACACTACATCTTCTCTCATGAGGTATGAACAAACCTCCTTACTGCACTGTGTAGCTAATACACACTACATCTTCTCTCATGAGGTGGGATATAAACCTCCTTACTGCACTGTGTAGCTAATACACACTACATCTTCTCTCATGAGGTATGAACAAACCTCCTTACTGCACTGTGTAGCTAATACACACTACATCTTCTCTCATGAGGTGGGAACAAACCTCCTTACTGCACTGTGTAGCTAATACACACTACATCTTCTCTCATGAGGTGGGATATAAACCTCCTTACTGCACTGTGTAGCTAATACACACTACATCTTCTCTCATGAGGTGGGATATAAACCTCCTTACTGCACTATGTAGCTAATACACACTACATCTTCTCTCATGAGGTGGGAACAAACCTCCTTACTGCACTGTGTAGCTAATACACACTACATCTTCTCTCATGAGGTGGGAACAAACCTCCTTACTGCACTGTGTAGCTAATACACACTACATCTTCTCTCATGAGGTGGGATATAAACCTCCTTACTGCACTGTGTAGCTAATACACACTACATCTTCTCTCATGAGGTGGGAACAAACCTCCTTACTGCACTATGTAGCTAATACACACTACATCTTCTCTCATGAGGTGGGAACAAACCTCCTTACTGCACTATGTAGCTAATACACACTACATCTTCTCTCATGAGGTGGGAACAAACCTCCTTACTGCACTGTGTAGCTAATACACACTACATCTTCTCTCATGAGGTGGGATATAAACCTCCTTACTGCACTGTGTAGCTAATACACACTACATCTTCTCTCATGAGGTGGGAACAAACCTCCTTACTGCACTGTGTAGCTAATACACACTACATCTTCTCTCATGAGGTGGGAACAAACCTCCTTACTGCACTATGTAGCTAATACACACTACATCTTCTCTCATGAGGTGGGAACAAACCTCCTTACTGCACTGTGTAGCTAATACACACTACATCTTCTCTCATGAGGTAACCTCCTTACTGCACTATGTAGCTAATACACACTACATCTTCTCTCATGAGGTGGGATATAAACCTCCTTACTGCACTGTGTAGCTAATACACACTACATCTTCTCTCATGAGGTAACCTCCTTACTGCACTATGTAGCTAATACACACTACATCTTCTCTCATGAGGTGGGATATAAACCTCCTTACTGCACTGTGTAGCTAATACACACTACATCTTCTCTCATGAGGTGGGATATAAACCTCCTTACTGCACTGTGTAGCTAATACACACTACATCTTCTCTCATGAGGTAGGAACAAACCTCCTTACTGCACTGTGTAGCTAATACACACTACATCTTCTCTCATGAGGTAACCTCCTTACTGCACTGTGTAGCTAATACACACTACATCTTCTCTCATGAGGTAGGAACAAACCTCCTTACTGCACTGTGTAGCTAATACACACTACATCTTCTCTCATGAGGTGGGAACAAACCTCCTTACTGCACTGTGTAGCTAATACACACTACATCTTCTCTCATGAGGTGGGATATAAACCTCCTTACTGCACTGTGTAGCTAATACACACTACATCTTCTCTCATGAGGTGGGAACAAACCTCCTTACTGCACTGTGTAGCTAATACACACTACATCTTCTCTCATGAGGTGGGAACAAACCGCCTTACTGCACTGTGTAGCTAATACACACTACATCTTCTCTCATGAGGTATGAACAAACCTCCTTACTGCACTATGTAGCTAATACACACTACATCTTCTCTCATGAGGTGGGAACAAACCTCCTTACTGCACTGTGTAGCTAATACACACTACATCTTCTCTCATGAGGTATGAACAAACCTCCTTACTGCACTGTGTAGCTAATACACACTACATCTTCTCTCATGAGGTAACCTCCTTACTGCACTATGTAGCTAATACACACTACATCTTCTCTCATGAGGTAGGAACAAACCTCCTTACTGCACTGTGTAGCTAATACACACTACATCTTCTCTCATGAGGTAGGAACAAACCTCCTTACTGCACTGTGTAGCTAATACACACTACATCTTCTCTCATGAGGTGGGAACAAACCTCCTTACTGCACTGTGTAGCTAATACACACTACATCTTCTCTCATGAGGTGGGAACAAACCTCCTTACTGCACTGTGTAGCTAATACACACTACATCTTCTCTCATGAGGTATGAACAAACCTCCTTACTGCACTATGTAGCTAATACACACTACATCTTCTCTCATGAGGTATGAACAAACCTCCTTACTGCACTGTGTAGCTAATACACACTACATCTTCTCTCATGAGGTGGGAACAAACCTCCTTACTGCACTGTGTAGCTAATACACACTACATCTTCTCTCATGAGGTGGGAACAAACCTCCTTACTGCACTATGTAGCTAATACACACTACATCTTCTCTCATGAGGTGGGAACAAACCTCCTTACTGCACTGTGTAGCTAATACACACTACATCTTCTCTCATGAGGTATGAACAAACCTCCTTACTGCACTGTGTAGCTAATACACACTACATCTTCTCTCATGAGGTGGGAACAAACCTCCTTACTGCACTGTGTAGCTAATACACACTACATCTTCTCTCATGAGGTATGAACAAACCTCCTTACTGCACTGTGTAGCTAATACACACTACATCTTCTCTCATGAGGTAGGAACAAACCTCCTTACTGCACTATGTAGCTAATACACACTACATCTTCTCTCATGAGGTGGGAACAAACCTCCTTACTGCACTGTGTAGCTAATACACACTACATCTTCTCTCATGAGGTATGAACAAACCTCCTTACTGCACTGTGTAGCTAATACACACTACATCTTCTCTCATGAGGTGGGAACAAACCTCCTTACTGCACTGTGTAGCTAATACACACTACATCTTCTCTCATGAGGTATGAACAAACCTCCTTACTGCACTGTGTAGCTAATACACACTACATCTTCTCTCATGAGGTAGGAACAAACCTCCTTACTGCACTATGTAGCTAATACACACTACATCTTCTCTCATGAGGTGGGAACAAACCTCCTTACTGCACTGTGTAGCTAATACACACTACATCTTCTCTCATGAGGTAGGAACAAACCTCCTTACTGCACTGTGTAGCTAATACACACTACATCTTCTCTCATGAGGTATGAACAAACCTCCTTACTGCACTGTGTAGCTAATACACACTACATCTTCTCTCATGAGGTAGGAACAAACCTCCTTACTGCACTATGTAGCTAATACACACTACATCTTCTCTCATGAGGTGGGAACAAACCTCCTTACTGCACTGTGTAGCTAATACACACTACATCTTCTCTCATGAGGTGGGAACAAACCTCCTTACTGCACTGTGTAGCTAATACACACTACATCTTCTCTCATGAGGTAGGAACAAACCTCCTTACTGTACTGTGTAGCTAATACACACTACATCTTCTCTCATGAGGTAGGAACAAACCTCCTTACTGCACTGTGTAGCTAATACACACTACATCTTCTCTCATGAGGTGGGAACAAACCTCCTTACTGCACTGTGTAGCTAATACACACTACATCTTCTCTCATGAGGTAGGAACAAACCTCCTTACTGCACTGTGTAGCTAATACACACTACATCTTCTCTCATGAGGTAGGAACAAACCTCCTTACTGCACTGTGTAGCTAATACACACTACATCTTCTCTCATGAGGTGGGAACAAACCTCCTTACTGCACTGTGTAGCTAATACACACTACATCTTCTCTCATGAGGTAGGAACAAACCTCCTTACTGCACTGTGTAGCTAATACACACTACATCTTCTCTCATGAGGTAACCTCCTTACTGCACTATGTAGCTAATACACACTACATCTTCTCTCATGAGGTGGGAACAAACCTCCTTACTGCACTGTGTAGCTAATACACACTACATCTTCTCTCATGAGGTAGGAACAAACCTCCTTACTGCACTATGTAGCTAATACACACTACATCTTCTCTCATGAGGTGGGAACAAACCTCCTTACTGCACTGTGTAGCTAATACACACTACATCTTCTCTCATGAGGTGGGAACAAACCTCCTTACTGCACTGTGTAGCTAATACACACTACATCGTCTCTCATGAGGTGGGAACAAACCTCCTTACTGCACTGTGTAGCTAATACACACTACATCTTCTCTCATGAGGTATGAACAAACCTCCTTACTGCACTGTGTAGCTAATACACACTACATCTTCTCTCATGAGGTAGGAACAAACCTCCTTACTGCACTATGTAGCTAATACACACTACATCTTCTCTCATGAGGTGGGAACAAACCTCCTTACTGCACTGTGTAGCTAATACACACTACATCTTCTCTCATGAGGTATGAACAAACCTCCTTACTGCACTGTGTAGCTAATACACACTACATCTTCTCTCATGAGGTAGGAACAAACCTCCTTACTGCACTATGTAGCTAATACACACTACATCTTCTCTCATGAGGTAACCTCCTTACTGCACTATGTAGCTAATACACACTACATCTTCTCTCATGAGGTAGAAACAAACCTCCTTACTGCACTATGTAGCTAATACACACTACATCTTCTCTCATGAGGTGGGAACAAACCTCCTTACTGCACTGTGTAGCTAATACACACTACATCTTCTCTCATGAGGTGGGAACAAACCTCCTTACTGCACTGTGTAGCTAATACACACTACATCTTCTCTCATGAGGTAGGAACAAACCTCCTTACTGCACTGTGTAGCTAATACACACTACATCTTCTCTCATGAGGTAGGAACAAACCTCCTTACTGCACTGTGTAGCTAATACACACTACATCTTCTCTCATGAGGTGGGAACAAACCTCCTTACTGCACTGTGTAGCTAATACACACTACATCTTCTCTCATGAGGTAGGAACAAACCTCCTTACTGCACTGTGTAGCTAATACACACTACATCTTCTCTCATGAGGTGGGATATAAACCTCCTTACTGCACTGTGTAGCTAATACACACTACATCTTCTCTCATGAGGTAGGAACAAACCTCCTTACTGCACTGTGTAGCTAATACACACTACATCTTCTCTCATGAGGTAGGAACAAACCTCCTTACTGCACTGTGTAGCTAATACACACTACATCTTCTCTCATGAGGTAGAAACAAACCTCCTTACTGCACTGTGTAGCTAATACACACTACATCTTCTCTCATGAGGTGGGAACAAACCTCCTTACTGCACTGTGTAGCTAATACACACTACATCTTCTCTCATGAGGTGGGAACAAACCTCCTTACTGCACTGTGTAGCTAATACACACTACATCTTCTCTCATGAGGTATGAACAAACCTCCTTACTGCACTGTGTAGCTAATACACACTACATCTTCTCTCATGAGGTATGAACAAACCTCCTTACTGCACTGTGTAGCTAATACACACTACATCTTCTCTCATGAGGTAGGAACAAACCTCCTTACTGCACTATGTAGCTAATACACACTACATCTTCTCTCATGAGGTGGGAACAAACCTCCTTACTGCACTGTGTAGCTAATACACACTACATCTTCTCTCATGAGGTGGGAACAAACCTCCTTACTGCACTGTGTAGCTAATACACACTACATCTTCTCTCATGAGGTATGAACAAACCTCCTTACTGCACTGTGTAGCTAATACACACTACATCTTCTCTCATGAGGTAGGAACAAACCTCCTTACTGCACTATGTAGCTAATACACACTACATCTTCTCTCATGAGGTGGGAACAAACCTCCTTACTGCACTGTGTAGCTAATACACACTACATCTTCTCTCATGAGGTGGGAACAAACCTCCTTACTGCACTGTGTAGCTAATACACACTACATCTTCTCTCATGAGGTAGGAACAAACCTCCTTACTGCACTGTGTAGCTAATACACACTACATCTTCTCTCATGAGGTAGGAACAAACCTCCTTACTGCACTGTGTAGCGAATACACACTACATCTTCTCTCATGAGGTGGGAACAAACCTCCTTACTGCACTGTGTAGCTAATACACACTACATCTTCTCTCATGAGGTAGGAACAAACCTCCTTACTGCACTGTGTAGCTAATACACACTACATCTTCTCTCATGAGGTAACCTCCTTACTGCACTATGTAGCTAATACACACTACATCTTCTCTCATGAGGTGGGAACAAACCTCCTTACTGCACTGTGTAGCTAATACACACTACATCTTCTCTCATGAGGTAGGAACAAACCTCCTTACTGCACTATGTAGCTAATACACACTACATCTTCTCTCATGAGGTGGGAACAAACCTCCTTACTGCACTGTGTAGCTAATACACACTACATCTTCTCTCATGAGGTGGGAACAAACCTCCTTACTGCACTGTGTAGCTAATACACACTACATCTTCTCTCATGAGGTGGGAACAAACCTCCTTACTGCACTGTGTAGCTAATACACACTACATCTTCTCTCATGAGGTATGAACAAACCTCCTTACTGCACTGTGTAGCTAATACACACTACATCTTCTCTCATGAGGTAGGAACAAACCTCCTTACTGCACTATGTAGCTAATACACACTACATCTTCTCTCATGAGGTGGGAACAAACCTCCTTACTGCACTGTGTAGCTAATACACACTACATCTTCTCTCATGAGGTATGAACAAACCTCCTTACTGCACTGTGTAGCTAATACACACTACATCTTCTCTCATGAGGTAGGAACAAACCTCCTTACTGCACTATGTAGCTAATACACACTACATCTTCTCTCATGAGGTAACCTCCTTACTGCACTATGTAGCTAATACACACTACATCTTCTCTCATGAGGTGGGATATAAACCTCCTTACTGCACTGTGTAGCTAATACACACTACATCTTCTCTCATGAGGTGGGATATAAACCTCCTTACTGCACTGTGTAGCTAATACACACTACATCTTCTCTCATGAGGTGGGATATAAACCTCCTTACTGCACTGTGTAGCTAATACACACTACATCTTCTCTCATGAGGTAGGAACAAACCTCCTTACTGCACTATGTAGCTAATACACACTACATCTTCTCTCATGAGGTAGGAACAAACCTCCTTACTGCACTGTGTAGCTAATACACACTACATCTTCTCTCATGAGGTAGGAACAAACCTCCTTACTGCACTGTGTAGCTAATACACACTACATCTTCTCTCATGAGGTAGGAACAAACCTCCTTACTGCACTGTGTAGCTAATACACACTACATCTTCTCTCATGAGGTGGGAACAAACCTCCTTACTGCACTGTGTAGCTAATACACACTACATCTTCTCTCATGAGGTGGGAACAAACCGCCTTACTGCACTGTGTAGCTAATACACACTACATCTTCTCTCATGAGGTATGAACAAACCTCCTTACTGCACTGTGTAGCTAATACACACTACATCTTCTCTCATGAGGTAGGAACAAACCTCCTTACTGCACTGTGTAGCTAATACACACTACATCTTCTCTCATGAGGTAGGAACAAACCTCCTTACTGCACTGTGTAGCTAATACACACTACATCTTCTCTCATGAGGTGGGAACAAACCGCCTTACTGCACTGTGTAGCTAATACACACTACATCTTCTCTCATGAGGTGGGAACAAACCTCCTTACTGCACTGTGTAGCTAATACACACTACATCTTCTCTCATGAGGTGGGAACAAACCTCCTTACTGCACTGTGTAGCTAATACACACTACATCTTCTCTCATGAGGTGGGAACAAACCTCCTTACTGCACTGTGTAGCTAATACACACTACATCTTCTCTCATGAGGTAGGAACAAACCTCCTTACTGCACTGTGTAGCTAATACACACTACATCTTCTCTCATGAGGTGGGAACAAACCTCCTTACTGCACTGTGTAGCTAATACACACTACATCTTCTCTCATGAGGTAGGAACAAACCTCCTTACTGCACTGTGTAGCTAATACACACTACATCTTCTCTCATGAGGTGGGAACAAACCTCCTTACTGCACTGTGTAGCTAATACACACTACATCTTCTCTCATGAGGTGGGATATAAACCTCCTTACTGCACTGTGTAGCTAATACACACTACATCTTCTCTCATGAGGTGGGAACAAACCTCCTTACTGCACTGTGTAGCTAATACACACTACATCTTCTCTCATGAGGTGGGATATAAACCTCCTTACTGCACTGTGTAGCTAATACACACTACATCTTCTCTCATGAGGTAGAAACAAACCTCCTTACTGCACTGTGTAGCTAATACACACTACATCTTCTCTCATGAGGTGGGAACAAGCCTCCTTACTGCACTATGTAGCTAATACACACTACATCTTCTCTCATGAGGTGGGAACAAACCTCCTTACTGCACTGTGTAGCTAATACACACTACATCTTCTCTCATGAGGTGGGATATAAACCTCCTTACTGCACTGTGTAGCTAATACACACTACATCTTCTCTCATGAGGTAGGAACAAACCTCCTTACTGCACTGTGTGGCTAATACACACTACGGGCTCCATCTTCCAAAAAGCGCTAATTTAGCGTTTGCGCTCGTTTAACGCCATGCGCAATGCAAATTGGGGGCGGACACAAGCGCATGCCTGTGATAATTCTACTGGGCATTGGCTGCCACAAGCCAAAGCAGGCGTTTCAGCGCTAAAATGTGGTGATAGATGGCATTATGCTATCATCAGCAGCGCGCAATTACTTTGTGCTAAGAGCTTTGAAAAGGACCTCTTGCAAACAACCATTGCGAGACGGGAATCTGATTGGTTTTGATTGACGTAATGCCCAGCCTTGCCTGGCCACACCTGTGAATAATTCTGGTAGTTAAGACCGCCCAAATCCCGTTTGCGCAGGCATTTTGGGGCGCAGATGATTTTGGCACGGCTCTAATTTGTCGCTTGCAACACCTGCCGTGAACCTTTCCGTATCCTGGCCGAGAATTGCATCCCCAACATATTTCGGGGCTGTTTTAACTTAGAAATCAGGGAGGTCACGTCTACCAGACAATTATATCACTTTTAAACAGTTACATTTCTGTATAAATGCTTACAAGTATGCTCCCGTGAGGTGGGGATGCTTTTTTTTGCTGATTGGCGGGGGAGTAAAACTCGGCAGAACACCTGGCGGACGGCGTAAGGCGGAATGTTATCTTCCCTGCCTTAAGGCACGCGCAAACAGGTGCGCAATCGCTATTAGGGGATAGCGCCTGTCGGAAGATAGAGCCCATTATCTTCTCTCATGAGATGGGAAAATTCACTATATTCTTGATTGTATGAGTTCACTGCATGGTCAGCTTTTGCTTGACCATGGTACAACATTCTTCTGAGATTCTTCAAGTATTAATGATAGAACCGCAGGCTGCAGGGGGTCGCTGTATACAGTACCTAAAACCGCCAATGGTTAAAATTGACCTGTGTGCCTGGCTACTGTACTCTGTCATTGTATTAAGGCATTGTCTTCACAAATGAATGTCTCAAGTCATAAAAAAAGGTTTTGGTTGTCTTGTTTTATTCATCTAAGTATCTTTAAGAACACTAATCACCGCTTTGCCTCTGGATGGACGTCAGTATAAATCAGTCTAAAATGACAGTGAAAATGCATGTTAGAAGAAAATATTTGCATATTTGGGTGGTGTGATACTATTATAAAACAACATTCATCATATCTCTCTTACACACACACACACACACACACACACACACACACACACACACACACACTACACTACACTACACTACACAACACATAATCTTATAATTTCAGCTGTCAAAAAATCAGAGGTAATTTGCCTCAGTGACCACAATTACCTCTCCTGGCCAATCCAGGAGGGTTGGCACTTGGCAACCCTATCTGGACCGTTTCACTTTTGGCTTTGTGAACCAGCTGAAAACAAAACCATGTATCATTCCTGCATCAGGTGCAAGCCAAGGAAGTGGACTATCAGATGTTAAAGCGAAGCGAGGCTCTGGAGCCCTGTCAGATGATCTAACCTGTGCGTGACGGCTACCTCACTGAACTGCTGCAGCTTGCATGCCTGTTGTGTGCCACACAGTGTTGCTGCTGCTGCCGAGCTGCCTGCCAGTGGGCGTCACACGGAAAAATAGGCAAGACGCCGAATCTCCAGCTGTGCTACTCAGGCGTGGCTTCTCGAACCTGTTAACATGGCCGCCAAAATGAAAAGCAACAGGTTCCGCCACGCACACGCGCTGCTCACGCAGGTAGTGTGTTCTAGCCATTATCTATTGAGATTCTTTAGATCACACCATACAGTAGGATCACACACACTAACGATTCACACACTGGAATGCCGTTGCCTAGCAACTTAGAATGTTTAAACTTAAACCGGGTGAAAATGTGCATTTTACAGGTAGATTTTACTTTTACTTTTAATCTGGATTTATCTTGACTATATTTAATAATAGGGAGTGCAACACAACACAACTTTAGGAAAAGTCAAAGACTGGGGGACTTCAATATTATATTAAAGCATCAGCCTACAGTTGTTACTGATATTCACAATTCAAATGCGGTTATTACCCCAGTTCTAGTGATAAACAATGCATTTATGAAAAATAGTGAGCTTTGTGAGAGCTTGATAGTAAGCTGTCTAAAATGACTGGGACATACCATCATGCTTTGCACAGCTCAGGACAGCTTGATGCTTAGAACAGCTTGATAGGGCAGTGTTGAGTTGTGTTTTTCTTTTTTCATGTGGTGTGTTTGACAGATATTTGCATAAGATTTGAATTACATTACATCAGTCCATTGTAATACATTTTATCACGTGGAACTGGAATGCCAGGATGAACAGAGAATTGGGAGGAATGCAAAATAAGGAGGGAAGAGGAGGGAAGAGGAGAGGAGAGGAGAGGAGAGGAGAGGAGAGGAGAGGAGAGGAGAGGAGAGGAGAGGAGAGGAGATTCTTACGGTGTGGAGGTGGTTGATTCCCCCTCGCTCTCCTCAGCAGCACTGGTATAGAACTGCAACAGTTCATCTTTCATAGACAGGTCATGACGCAGCTGAGATACCTAAATACAGTACAGGTGTGTAGGTGGTGAGAGAGAAAGAAAAAAAGACAGGGGTATGGAAAAATAAAACCACAGACGGGTAGAACTTTGATATTATGCTCCTACAGTATACATCCAATGCATTCTTAAAAATGTAAAAAAAATAAAAAATCACAAGCATAAGTATAGTGCCAACCCCCCCACCACCACGAAACACATGTACGCACGCGCGCACACACACACTTCCCTACCTCCTCTCGTATGTGTTCCACTTGCTCCTCAAGCAGTTCGTTCCTCTCGCTGAGGGTCTTGTTTTTCTTCAGCAGTGACTGGCCAATGCGAGCCGCTAACTCCAAGTCACGCTCTTTCTGCACACACACACACACACACACACACACACAAACATACATGTACATGTGTGCGCACACACACACACACACGTGTGATGGGTTTAGCTTATTGTTTAAAGAGAAAAAAATGTGAAAACATTCATACGTGGCATTTAAAATGACTGATTAAGGTGCAAATGTGTGTTCTAAGAATGACAGTACTGTTCAAATCCCCCAACAGGGTGGGAAAAGCCGACAGGAGAATTAAACAACAGAAAGTAACAATTCTCCAGTACAGCAGTTCCCAAACTTTTCTCACTCATGCCCCACGTGAAAATGTCACAAATGTTGTTGGCCCACAACAGTGGAGGAGGAAGAGGAAGAGGAGAAGGAGAAGGAGAAGGAGAAGGAGAAGAAGAAGAAGAAGAAGAAGAAGAAGAAGAAGAAGAAGAAGAAGAAGAAGAAGAAGAAGAAGAAGAAGAAGAAGAAGAAGAAGAAGAAATGAACAAAAATAAATAACGGTATCATCATAATAATTACATCTTTTTTTCCACTAAGATCGTAATGTTTTGCAAATGATTCGGCTGCCCACTTGCAATACCTCCGCGGCCCACAGGTTGGGAATGGCTGATCTAGTATGCATTAACCCACTGGAAGACCAAGAAACTCCTACCACTGCAATTAAAAGCTTATTGTGAACCTGTTCATATGACTATCAGACATTCCTGTTTTTCAGTTAAGGACAATGGAAGTGGAGTACTTGTCTTACAGCCAACCTAATAATACTAGGTGCTACCGAGCAACACAAAAACACAGGTTCACACACAGATACAGACAATAGGCTTCTCTCTCGAGGGACACAGACTTATTGAAAGGCTGAATATTAGTGGATTGTCAACCAAATGAAGGTAAATCGTTCAGCCCAATAGACCTTCCTCTCTCTGCAACTCCTCCCCAGGGTCTGACTGCAGATACCAGATGTGTTACCAGATGGAACCAGATGTGTTCAACTTGTTCAGAGAGCTCAGACAGACACACTCCCTTGCTTTCTATGAAGCCAACCTTACATACAGGTCAGATAAGCCGTTTTATGTGCTAGATTTGAATATCAGCTGCACGAAACAGGTTTTATGATGTGCTTCTGTCTATCTGAACCTACTTTGCCATGTGGTTTCATGAAGCGACCTGTGTTTGGACTATCGGACCATACAAATGGTTATTATTTAACTTCTAAGTGGCTTGCAGTGTCTGTGTGCACTGGACTCTTCTCTGTATTTAATTCAAATTATTTTCTACTCGGCATGCTCTTACCTCTTCCAGCAGTCGAGTGACAGCGTCAATGTCACTGTAAGTCTTCGTCATCTGGCCCACTCTGTCAGCACACAGCACTGTATGTATGTATGTGTGTGTGTGTGGGGGGGGGGGGGGGTGAGAGAGACCACAGCAGATTACTGTACATTCAATGCAATTGTTGATGAATGAAGGGGGGGGGGTAGGCATTCATAAAATTTGCAGTCATATAACATCCATAACATGACAGCTGCAAATCCAGCTGTCATGTACAGGATTGAAGGCGCACACTATAATTGCAGTAGAGTAGTCAAGACATATTTACATCATGGTTTATTAGATTGGAGACTTTGTTTACTCAGTGATTTACTGAGCTTTTGCCATCTGTGGCATGGGGTTTGGATGTATTTTATTTTAAGGTAAGATGTTTGCAATTCGTAATTTGCTTGTAGGCACTCAAATTTAAAATATAAATATTTGATTTGCATTGCAAGGGGGTTTGAAAAGCATTTGAAAGCTTAACAATCATTTTGGTAAAAATAAATAAATCGTAATTTCATGATTCAATATCTCTAAAACATTGCATTCAATATTTTTGGAAAAGTACTATAATTAGTTTAAATTTTGTGCTATGAAAAAATTTGTAAGAGCTGGTGCCACTTGTTTCAAAAGGTGGGATTCTCTTAAAACTTCTAAGTGTTTCCAGCAGTATTGAATGTCACACTGAAGGTAACTTTACCGACAAATAAGCAACCCCCACCCGGCGTCTCTTGGCTGCAATCTCAGTGCCCTTTCTTTTCTTATTCCAAGTTCATGAGTCATATCAGGTTCCTGAGAAGTCCACCCACACACCTTTACACTGACCCCCCCCCACACACGCACACACGCACACACACACGCACACACACACACACACACACACACACACACACACACACACACACACACACACACACACACACACAGCCTCCCATGTGATTCAACAATATGACACAGTGGTCAATGTTAAAGAACCACACCCACACATTGCTATTGAAAAAGCAGCAGGCCAAGTTCACTATCAAGTCCGTTTCTCCTCAAAACAGGTGAGCAAATGTACCTTCCCACCAGCCAATGGCGAGTACTAAATACTTAAATGAGCACTTCACTTAGTTGTTTACTTATTAGTTTATTAGATATTTGGTTGTAATGCTTTGAGTTCTTACAAAGTCCTATTTACTTGTCTATGCAGATAAAAACCATTTAGTGTGAATATATCAAAATATTAACTGGACATTCAAAGAAGGATTGAATAGTCTTGAGATTTAAATCTGTCAGTCTGAATTGGAATGTTATCAAAAAGATTATGCTTAACAGAACGTTTGATGAAGTGGCCCAAACTCCATACCTGACATACCATGATGTGCCACGCTTTTCAAGATAAGATACGAGACACCTTTACAATGCAGTGCTAACACCCTCTCAGAACGCAAACAATGCAAATCAGAGTTGTCCAATGCAAACAATATATTTTCATGTCATTACACAACACAACAATGGCAGTGAGTGACACAAACACGCACACGCACACGCACACACACACACACACACACACACACACACACACACACACACACACACACACACACACACACACGTCTATCACTGGCCTAGTATGAGATTATAGATTTGATAGCAGCCTGATAGCAGCCTGTCTTACTGTGTGTGTCTCTTGTTGATGATCATGCTCATTTGTTTCCATGGTAACACGCCACCCAAGTTAGGCAAGCAATAATGTATTGTAGGTATATTCATATGTCACATGTCACATACTGAAAAACATTGATAATGAAAGTCAATTTTTTTTTGCAGTCCCCTCCCCTTATTCCATTATTGGCTGTTTAATGCAGACAGTATGGAAGCTGACAGAGAGCAGTTAAAACATGTGAGAAGGTTTAGAGTGGTGGGAGACACAAGGGAGATGGAACGCAATTCAAAATACCTCTGGACATGAGCAGCTTAAAAAAAATTAAAACACATTTCAAAAATCAAAATCACTCCAAACTAGAGAGCACTCAGTAGAGTGCATAGAGTGCCATTTTGTTTGGCCTGTACATTAATGACCTGCCCTCAGTCTGCTCATCTGTTGATGTACAGATGTATGCTGATGACACGGTCATTTATGTGCATGCCAAAAAACAAACAACAAACTGCCACAAAATTAACTGCATCCATGGGTCACGTATCCAACTGGTTATCCACTTCATGTTTACATCTGAACGTAAGTAAAACTGTCTATATGTATTTTCCCTGTAAACCCACAGAGTCCCACCAACCTGATGTTCTTGTCAAGGGAGAGAAACTCAATGTGGTTTCAGAGTTTAAATATCTCGGAATCATCCTAGACTCAAATCTGTCATTTAAAAAGCATGTTAAAAAGGTAACCAATACTGTCAAATTCAACCTGGCCAATTTCCGTCATATTCGCCCTTATTTAACAACAGCGGCAGCTAGCTTGTTCATGCACGCCATGATCTTCTCCCACATATCATACTGTTTTTACAAGGTGGTCTCAAGCAAATTCAACAACTCTGAAACCTATTGAGTAATAGCAGGGTAACAAGGGCGGGTGTCGTTCCATTTAGACGCAGTAAGTTTGGACAAACAGTCTTCTCAGTCAGAGCCGCCCTCTACTGGAATAGCCTCCCCATTGATATTGGAGAAAGCACCAACATCTCAACCTTCAAACATAAACTTAAGGGCTGGCTCAAAGCTAACCAAATATGCAAATCACGAGTAATTGTCTCTTCAAGCATACATACTCACTCACGCACACACATACACACGACACGCACACTCGCTTTTCTTAATTTTGCGACTTGCATTGTATTTATGTACTGTACTGTGGTACTGTTGTGTCATACTGTTGAGCTTCCCTATGCCTGCCTGTATTGTTTTGAGTTGTCTTACACTGCTGTATTGTACTAGTTATGTCCTACTACTATACTTCTTGTTTTTAGCTTTTAGTGCGGATGGCACATGACCACTAGTTCTTTTTCCATCATGCTCAGGGACTACAGATGAAAATTAGCTCTCACGCTAACTCTGGTCCATTTACGGTACATGGCTGTGCAAACTGACATGTTGATTAATGTACACTGTCCCTGGTAAATAAATAAATACATAAATGAATAAATACATAAATAAATAAATAAATAAATAAATAAATAAATAAATAAATAAATAAATAAATAAATAAATACATACTGTACATACAAACATACAGAAATAAATAAATAAATAAATCCGCTAAACTTTCTACAAAGTTTTGTGGTGTTACGTGAATCTGTTTGGAAGTTAGGCACGTTTTTGTGATTGGCAATGCACATTGCCACACCCCCTTTTGGCCAGTTAGGTGTGGAAAGTTGGCCCATGAGATGACCTATGTTTCTACTAAGTTTTGTGCATATGACCTTTTGAGATATCCTGCGGACAGACAGGCCCAAAACATGACGTCCATTGACGGAGGTAACAATGAAATTCCAACAGCTGTGTACAATTACATGATCCCACTGATCACTGAGTGCACAGGTGGATGCTATGATCCCTTACTGATTTAATCTGTTAAATCCACTTCAGTCATGGTGGGGGCATTGTAGATCAAGTGGAGAACGTGGATTAATGAAAGATCTTAAAGCCCTGAGACAACTGAGACATGATGCGTAAAAGGGGGTGTAACTCAATAGTGGAAGGTGATCCAGACGGGGTGTTCCTTGTGTTTTGTACACCGAGAGTAGGTAACTTAAGACGCATGCAGTCTCTCCCCCTCCTCTCTCTCTCTCATATGGAAGATAAAGCACAGAAGGGGTCAAACAATGAATCCTTAATAACGACAATCACCCAACTAGATTAGATCACAGACTTCAGCTGTTTAGAACACAGACAGGTAAACAAACTACATATCCTGTGCTTATTGAACTATGATCATCCCCTTCAGCACAGAGTCCTGAGTCGAAATGTAATAAAAGTTCAGGAGGAGCCTTCTTAGAGACATTCCTGGGTTTCTGTACGTCTGTTTTGCAACAAAGGGGTGGGGGTGCGGGCGGGGGGGGGGGGGGGGGGAGTGAAGAAGGAAGTGTAGAGTTACAGACAGCCTAATAATAGGGGCTGGGCTGTTTCCTAGGCAACAGACAACACACAGGTTCAAGGACAACACACAAACTCCCGTACAATCACAGTGGTTGGGACCCTTAAGATCCTATGCACTCAGTATATCACACGGTGTGCAAACTGTGTGTAATGGATATGAGTATGACATGATATTGTTGGAAATGTTCAATACAATTCCCACTATAATTCCCACCAGCCATCTTAAATGTATGGGAGCCAAGAATCCAGGTTTTTGCTTTCAATTAGAATTCTCCTTCTATTCATTCTTATTCTGTGATAGAGCTTCACTCTTCTAGTCTGTCTGTTGATGGTATCAATCAGAGAAGAATCCTGCCTCCCTGCATGCAGCCGAACCTTTACTCATACACAGTATACAATACAGTATATAGACTGTGTTCATCTGTCTGTCTGTCTGTCTGTCTGTCTGTCTGCCTGTCCGTCCACCCATTTGTGCACAACACATGTATATCTACTAGGGCTGGGTATTGGCAAGGACCTCACGATACGATACGTATCACGATACATGGGTTGCGATACGATTGTATCACGATACAATACATATTGCGATATATTGCAATACTCTACACAATTTACTCAAAATAAAATAAAAATTAGCTAGAAATACAACACACTGTGTACCACCCAGGTACTGTAGTGTAATAATATGTACATCACTTTATATTGATAACTTAGTGGACAAATTTAGTCAAAACTACTGAGTGTTTTGACTAAATCGCAGAAAAAAGTATTGCGATATATTGCCATATCGATTTTATTGCACAGCCCTAATATCTACACCTAAATGTATAGGGATCGAACGCAGGCTAATACAGTAATATTAAATAGGACCAAGGACCAAGCAAGCAGTCCTTGTGCTTTTGTTTTCAAATGAAATGAGCATACCGTCTAACACTGATACACAACAGTGGAGTGACTGCTGGAACAAAGAGCCAAGCCCATGTTTGAACATGTCAAACCAGCAGGTAGATGAGCTGGGAGACTGGACTGAACCAGCAGGAGAGAGCCACAGGAGACATGATACCACGACAGTGCTAACACAAGGGACAGGATACTACGACAGCGCTAACAGGGGTCAGGATACCCCGGCAGTGCTAACACTGGGTACAGGATACCCCCACGACAGTGCTAACACAGGGGACAGAATATGACAGTGCTAACACAGGGGACAGGATATGACAGTGCTAACACAGGGGACAGGATATGTCAGTGCTAACACAGGGGACAGGATACCACAACAGCACTAACACAGGGGGCAGGATACCACAGCAGCGCTAACACAGGGGACAGGATACCACAGCAGCTCTAACACAGGGGACAGGATACCACAGCAGCTCTAACACAGGGGACAGGATATGACAGTGCTAACACAGGGGACAGGATACCACAGCAGCTCTAACACAGGGGACAGGATACCACAGCAGCGCTAACACAGGGGACAGGATACCACAGCAGCGCTAACACAGGGGACAGGATACCACAGCAGCTCTAACACAGGGGACATGATACCACAGCAGCGCTAACACAGGGGACAGGATACCACAGCAGCGCTAACACAGGGGACAGGATACCACAACAGTGCTAACACAGGGGACAGGATACCACAGCAGCTCTAACACAGGGGACAGGATACCACAGCAGCGCTAACACAGGGGACAGGATACCACAGCAGCGCTAACACAGGGGACAGGATACCACAGCAGCGCTAACACAGGGGACAGGATACCACAACAGCACTAACACAGGGGACAGGATACCACAACAGTGCTAACACAGGGGACAGGATACCACAGCAGTGCTAACACAGGGGACAGGATACCACAACAGCACTAACACAGGGGACAGGATACCACAACAGTGCTAACACAGGGGACAGGATACCACAGCAGTGCTAACACAGGGGACAGGATACCACAGCAGCGCTAACACAGGGGACAGGATACCACAACAGCACTAACACAGGGGACAGGATACCACAACAGCACTAACACAGGGGACAGGATACCACAGCAGCGCTAACACAGGGGACAGGATACCACAACAGCACTAACACAGGGGACAGGATACCACAACAGTGCTAACACAGGGGACAGGATACCACAACAGCACTAACACAGGGGACAGGATACCACAACAGCGCTAACACAGGGGACAGGATACCACAACAGCACTAACACAGGGGACAGGATACCACAACAGCACTGATACCACAACAGCACTAACACAGGGGACAGGATACCACAGCAGCGCTAACACAGGGGACAGGATACCACAGCAGCGCTAACACAGGGGACAGGATACCACAGCAGCACTAACACAGGGGACAGGATACCACAGCAGCGCTAACACAGGGGACAGGATACCACAGCAGCGCTAACACAGGGGACAGGATACCACAGCAGCGCTAACACTGGCATAAAAGCTTATAATACCATTTAATAAACTCCACTTGAGGTAAGATGTGAGCAGAGTAGGCAGACTATTATCAAGGCACTTAAACCACAATTGCTGCAGTGGAGCTGCTAGTGCTAAGTGTGGTCAACAATGCAGTGTAGAGGTTCTTACTGGGAAAAAGTAATAAATTATGCATTACTTGTTACTTTTCTTATAATAATAATTAAAGCCTAAGTTCTGACTTTGCCAGTTGTATTTACCTCTTTGTTCACTCATTGATGTGCAGTCTACTCGTAATCCCAATATTCCAACATTAGTTGAAGGCAGGATAAAGCAAGGGAAATCTTTTGATAAATAATATACTAATAAAGAGGTAAAGAGATAAAGAATGTTACACAAGTAAGTAACTAATGTTAGTGATCTATTAGACAAGTAACGGTAATGTGGTTACTGAACTTGTTACAGTAATGTCTTGCTTTACAGGAAAAAGTAATGTCATTACAATAATGCATTACACCTGTGCAAACAGAATGTTTAATTATGTTTTAAGGTGTCTATGCTAGAAAAGAAAAGGAAAAGTTTACTGTTATTGCTGGTTGTTTCTCTTGTTTTACTGCCCTGTTATTTTGCACTGCTATACTGTTATTTGCACTATGTTGTAACGGAGTCTACAGCACAACAATTTCACACATGATACTTGTACTACGGAGTGACAATAAAAAAATCTTGAATCTACTCTGTAACCTGTTACCGCAACACTGCTGATCAACAACAGAAGATTGTGCAGCTCCCAACTGCGAATGTGTGTATGAAATGCTCAGGAAAAACCTTTTCATGGATAAATAAAAATGGGAAGAGAACAAAAAAGTTAGGTGCAACACACACACACACACACACACACACACACACACACACACACAATTGCATTAAAAACATAACATTTCGAACATGATGGACTTCATCAGAAGTAATAAATAAAAGTTGGAAAAATAAATCATTAAGCAATGTAGAGCTCCTTCTCAAAGAGTATGTGCTCTAGAAAGAGAAGGAATTATTTAAAGGGGCACTTACCTCTCCAGATTTCTGGCAAAACGGAATCCTACTTGATTTGAAAACTCTGCAGGCAAGATGGCCGCCTCCCTTGTACCCTGACAGAATTCCTAGCCCATAAACTAACATAACTTGGCCAATAAGTATGTAACATACAAAATAAAACAAACAGTAATGTCTTCATTTGATGTAGAATGCAGAGGACATGTAACTGGTTTGTTAAACTCGCATTCCAGGAATATTGTATTTACCGCACTGCTCCACGTTAACGTACTGTAGGTGGCTCCTGCCTCAGAGAGCCTTTTGTCCTAGAACTCACTCGCTTAGCGCCAGAACACACTGATTTGGGGGCAAAACACGCCAGGATTGGCCAACGCCAATGCCAGTGCCCAGAACTGTCAAATCAAATCATCGACAGAGACGCTATGACCCGCCTCCCAACCCCTCTTTCTTTTTTTTGCATGACAGAGTATCAACGTGGCTATATTATAAATAGCCACGTTATAAACAACTAACCAACGCTAACGGAAGCGGTTTTGCCCAAAATGTTTAAAAGTTATATCAATTTGGTCATTCAGTGGCGTTTTACTGCCATGTAACATAACTAACTAGCTGCTAAAGCTGCATTCACACCGACCTATTAAAGTTTGTTGCTGGCGTCGAGTTTACATACAAAGTCAATGCAAACGAGCGATTGAGCGTATATTCGCCTGGGAGAATAATCGCTGGGCGTCCGAGCGGCAGAGACAGAGCGATAGGGAGAAAATACGCTCGTCGCTCAAGATGAAATATTCCAACTCGAGCGAAAATACGCTGGCATCAGTGAGTCAAGGATCACACTGGCTTGGAACAAACTGCTGGTTTATTGTGTGGCAACAAACCACATTGACAGCCTGACAGCTGACATGAAGTGAAGTCTGTACTACCGGTATGCAGCTCGCATTAGGAGCACGCTGATAGGCTTAGCTTGTAAACAATGACGGTGGCTCGTAGTGGACAAACAGCATGACATTGCGTAACGTTATATCCCCCACATGTCCGTCATTTCGTGTGCCTGTTGATGAGCGATTTAAACAGAGCGACAGAGCGATTCCAAAGGGTTGACTTGAGCGACAGAGCGAAAAATAAATATCTCGGTGTGAACGCTCCTTAACATTAGCCACAGTAGGCGATTATCCATGATGCATTGCGCTGTTAAAGGGCTCGTGCTGAAAACGGGTTCATTGGAGTGAATGGAGATGTTGCAACTCTCCTGGTGTGAACAGTAATAATCACATGGAAAAAACATTTTTCACATGAGTGGGGACTGGGGAAGGGGAGAGTACGCCGTGACGTCAGGTTGTACCTTTTTGGAGGGCAAAAAAAAGCAGGTTTGAACCCATAGAGGGTACTTATGCTGTTGAAAATGATAAAGATTGTAGAATATTATAAATTTGGTCTCAAATGTGAAAATTTTGACCAGAATTCTTCACACACCACCCTAAAAGCCATATTTGTTAAAACTTAAAAGCTGAAAAAAAGTGTTTTGGGGGTTAGTTACACTTAAGTGATCAGAGCTACAGATCTCCTCCTTTAGAGTGCCGACTTTAATCTAAATATCATTTCAAATGTTTCAACTTAATGAGGAGGGTTTACTTTATGTCCCCAGCTGCTAAAACCGCTCCTGACACATATTGGCAAGATAAGATGAAGCAACCACAGCTCATGTTTTTCTTTTTGAAAACATGTTCGGCTACTATTTCTGTCAGGACAGACTGTAATGTTAAAACTTAGCTTGTGATGTACATTGGGCAGGACAGGACCTTTCACACATCAACCTACAGGTGTTCATCTCAGAAGGTCAGGCACCAGACTGTACTGGCACCAAAGACACGTATGAATGAATTAAAGATGATGGCTTGCTCTCATACCTAAAACACCTTGTACACTGAGTGAGCCAAAACAAGTAGAGTAGCAGGGACCAAGAAGAAAGGCACAAGAGAGAAGGTCCTTGATTAAGAAGAAGACCACAGACTACCTTCACACAGAACTTGCAGCTCTTCATCGTCGTCCTCCTGCTCCTCCTCTGTGTTTCCATGACTGGGAAGACAGACACACTCCTCCTCATCTTCATCATTGTCCTCCTCGTCCTCTTCCTCTGAGTTTCCATGACTGGGAAGACAGACATATTCCTCTTCCTCCTCGGGCTGGTTGGAGCACTCCAGCCTGCCAGGAGATGTGGGCAGTGCCATCCTCCACCCTGGACTCTGCTGCTAACCACTAAAGCACACAGTCTGCAGGTGCAATGCCATGGCTCCTGCCTAGGCTGTGTGCATCTGTGTGTGTCTACATAAGGAAAGTGCTAGTTCCTAAGATGAGAGAGTGTGTCTCTCTCTCAGGAAGTAAGCAGTGTCTGCTGTGTGAGCTTTCTGTGTCATTTGCCTGCAGTGGCTCAGTCAGAGGAGCAGATAACCTGGCTCCTCCCACTCTGCTCTCTGACTGGTCAGTGAATGGCCTACTGTACTTTATCACATAGCTCGGGGGATGCACACACCCCCCCCCCCCACACACACACACAAACATACAAACAAGTCTACCAGAAAACAGCTTATTATGTCATAAAACTAGGTTAAAATCATTCATCAGGATCACAGCATTTAGAATAATCTGCGATATTTCATCTGCATTTTACTGCATTGACCCTCCAATGAGGGGGCTGAAATGGCACGGGCCGGCATCTATAGGAGCAGATCAGACTTGAGCGAGACACCCGATCCTGAGGTGGGGCTCAGGTACAGTGAAAGCTAGT